>NC_143139.1:95355681-95657045 GCF_059928025.1 Delphinapterus leucas | reverse complement strand
CTGGATTGGAAAAAAAAATGCTATTAGAATTAGGAATAGTAATGGTCAATCATTTGAATTTGAATAATCAATAGTATTGTTTCAATGTTAAATTTTCTGATTTAATGAGCACACTGAGGTTAGATGAGAGAATGCCCTTGTTCTTAGGAGGTACACACTCAAATATTTAGAAATGAAGGAAATGATCTTTGTGACTTACTCCCAAATAGTTCAAACAAAAGCAGGAAAAAAAAAAAAGAATAACATAAAGCAAACGTGGGGACTTCTCTGCTGGCGCAGTGGTTAAGAATCCGCCTACCAACGCAGGGGACATGGGTTCGAGCCCTGGTCTGGGAAGATCCCACATGCCGCGGAGCAACTAAGCCCACGCGCCACAACTGAGCCCGCATGCCTAGAGCCCGTGTTCTGCAACAAGAGAAGCCACCGCAATGAGAAGCCTGCGCACCGCAACGAAGAGTAGCCCCCACTCACCGCAACTAGAGAAAGCCCGCGCGCAGCATCGAAGACCCAACGCAGCCAAAAATAAATAAATAAATAAATTTATTATTTTTAAAAAAGCAAATGTGGGAAAATGTTAATAATGGGTTAATCTAGATGAAAGGCCATGTGAGTTCATTGTAATATTCTTAAAACTTTCTATAGATCTTATTTTTTTTCAAAATGAAAAGTTTAAAGAGAGAGAGTATGTTTAAGGTTCAAATTCCAGCTCCACCACTTGCTAACTGCATAGCCTTGAGAAATTATATAACCATCACTGACTCAGTTTCCCTAGCTATACATTGGGGATAATGATAGAACCTACATCATAAGTTTTTGTGAGGATTAAATAAATTAACACATGTAAAGGCCTTGGAACACTGCCTAGTATATGATAAGCATTCAATAAATGTTAGCTAGTATTAATTACTATGTCTAAAGTTGAACTCAATTCCTCTCCAATTTAGACTACCGCTTATAATAATTTTTTTTTTTTTTGGCCACGTGGCTAGCGGGATCTTAGCTCCCTGACTAGGGATGGAACCCGGGCCAATCCCCAACCACTGAAAGCATCGAGTCCTAACCACTGGACCGCCAGGGAATTCCCTAGACTATCTCTTATACACTTGACTATGGTCTATAGCATCATGATCCAGTCAGTCTTCTAAGGTAGAAAATTCACTACATTCGTCTGTGTGTCCCCAGAACTTTGCCCATGCCTCTATTACAGCACATGCCATAAGATAGGATAATATATTTGCATATGTCTATCTCTACTGGACTGTGTTTGTCTCAACTAGACTGGAGTTGGGGGTGGAGAAGGCAAGGGAGAAAGGGGAAGAGCATTCCAGACAGAGCAAATAGCATGAAGGCTCAGAGATGGGAGAGCAAGGCACAAAGAAACCCAGTTGGATTGGAGTACAAAAGGTGAGAGAATAAGGGATATAAAGTGAGGCTAGATTGAATTAAAATATAACATAAAAAGATTATTTGTATCCTCTGGTACATCCATTAGATCAGTGCTGCAGGGCTTGATGGTACCTCTTCCCATGCTTTAGTCCCATGGAAGATGGGAATTAAACCTAAGAGAAGCAAAGGCAAAGTCAGAAAGGAGAGAAGACAAAAAGCCATGCCAGAGGAAGAAGAGCCAAGGCCACGCTACCGAAAACAAGACTACTCAGTGATACATGAGACCGGCACTTAAATGGACAAAAGACTATCAGGTATAATTAGCTGTTCAGGTGTCTGACGGTAAGCTCCCATTAGACTGCAAACTCCTTCAGGACAGGGAGGGACTAAATCTTGTGTTCCTAGCACGTAGTATGTTACTTGGCACATAGTCAGTAGGCTCAGGAAATGCCCGCTGAATACATGTGCAAACATCAACCGCCTGACCACAGAGGCCAGAAGTCTTCACTAGCTAACAGTCTCACTTCAATTACACAGGCCCCCAAACCCCAAAGCGCTTGATAATTTTATAAGCATCGCTCACCAGCAGAGGCAGCTTTCATCAGCAGCTGGGCAAATTCAATGGCACCTCCTTTTCTGAAGGATAATTTAAAAATAGCCTGTCCTTCCCAGCCACCTGGTGGAAGAAATGGCACACACTCACTAAGAGGCTGGCATGCTGTAACAGAAGGACTGCCACAAACACTAAGAGAAGCACTACCCAATGAAGCAGGGGCCAAGTCTGAATCTTAAACCTTCTGGAAGCTTTTGAGAAAAAATACACTTCTGAGGGGGGACACTTACCATCCGGAGCTGCCTGAATGGTTCCTTTAATGTAGTTGGGGGCAAAGATTGGTTGTTGAATGGTGCAATTACTCATCAGACCAAATGGCATCATAAAAGAAAGCATGGGGTCACTGACTAAGTGTGAAGTCACGAAGATCACCTAAGAGAGAAAAGAAACTTTGGAAAAGGAATGCAGTTTATCCATGGATTGAGACATATAAGAGCAATTCTGAAGTTAAGGCTGCTTTGGCATTCTGGCCTAATTGAGAAGCATGACCAATTTTCTTCCATCACACTTCAACATGGAAAATCTCAAAGGAGAAACGGTTTAAAATACTTTGAAAGTCAATGTTTAACCTCTCTCCATTTTAAGGAAAAATGTAGAGTTAATCAGATCAAAGTAGAAGCAGAAATTACCCGGTATGAAGTGAGAAACAATGTTCCTCTTTTTGTACCATTAAAGAGATCATATCCCACTGGTTGCTGTAGGAAGGAGAGGTCCACATCCTGACTCTGCTTCAAGACACTGCAGAAAAGACAGGGCAGACAGCACACAATTTAGAATCTATATAAAATTATACAAACAGAGCTAGTAGCATAGTTTCTAGCCTGGAGGGAGATTTTAATAAAAGTTACTTGCTGCTGCTACGCTACTACTATTTTATTAAAATAGATAGGAATTCAAATGATCTTATTCTGACAATTCACACTTATTCGTCTTCTTTATCATTGGGTTCTTTTTAAAAAAAAATTAGTTCCCCCACTCTTTTATTAATTAATTAATTAATTAATTATTTTTGGCTGCGTTGGGTCTTAGCTGTGGCACTCGTTATCTTTCATTGTGGCTCACAGGCTCTTCACTGCGGCACGAGGGCTCTCTAGTTGAGGCTCATGGATTTAGTTGCCCCACAGCATGTGGGATCTTAGTTCCCCAACCAGGGATCGAACCCCCCTTCAACTTCATTGGAAGGTGGATTCTTTACCACTGGACCACCAGGGAAGTCCCACTGGGTTCTTCTTTCTTATCAAACCTAATTCTATTCTTAATGTATATTCATTAATTCTCCTACTTCTTGTGCAGTTGGTATAAAGCACTCTGTTAACGGAAATGTTTCTTGGACTCTGGTAAAGAATGTTAGGCACACGCAGAGTGCTCCCGAACCCTCTGACATGTTCCCTCTGTCTGTCATGTTCTCCCTGCACTCCTAACCTGAAAAACTTGGGCTCATCCTATTCTTACTCATAGAATCCTACTGAGTTTTTTCCCTTTCTTAGCAATTTATATATATAAATTATAAATATATAAGTGGGTGCTACTAAATATTGAAAGAATGAGTGAATGAAAACATGAATATAGGTAATAATGCAAGAAATATATGACATACATCACATAAATGGAACAAAAATATCATGGCAGTTTGGTGGAAGGAGAGATTAGCTCTTGGTTGAAGTAATTAGGAATGACTTTACAGAAAGGTTGACATTTGAGCTGATTCTTTTTTTTTTTAGGCCATGCCGTGCAGCATGCAGGATCTTACCTTCCCAACCAGGGATCCCCTGCATTGGGAGTGCAGAGTCTTAACCACTGGACCACCAGGGAAGTCCCATTGAGCCAATTCTTAAGAGATGAATAGTGTTTCAGTAGGCAGAAGTGAGGGTAGGGGAAAATCCTGATGGGGAGCAAACAGCATTAATGGAGGTATGCAGTGGAAAGAAAACTGCGTACTTGGGAGCAGCCTACCTGTGTGGAGTCATCAAAACAGCATGGAAGCGAGACTGGGAGGAATAGTGAGATAAAGCTGGAATCATGCTGGGACTAGAGCTTGGAGACATCATTCAATAGGCAAGGCAGAACTGTGACTTGCAGCTGTCTCAGCAGGGAAGTCACATGATCAAGGAAGTGGTGGTATGTCAGAGGGATCCATTTAAGAGTTCCTAAAAATGTTCCGATATGAGGTAATAAGAACTGGAACTAGGATGGTGGTGTATGGATAAAAAGGGCTTTTTAAGAGACTATGAAAAAATAGGATGTCAGCAAAAATGGTGGAATAAGGAACTCTAAATGTCAGCCTAGAGCTCTAGAATCTAATCAAAAGTTTATAGCAACCAGGGGAATGTTTAATCAAGAAAAAAATAGTTGAATGTCAATAAGGGAGTTTTGTGCACTTTAACTTACCCTAGTACTATCCTCCACTCCCCAGTTTGGCAACAGCCTTGACAACAACCACCCATATTCTCAGTATAGGTGCCCACTCCTGGGGGGAGGAGAACAGACCTTATTGTGGTTGTCTGTTTTGACCTGTCCAGTGGCTTCCTGGAGGACTAGCTCTAAGGGCATGTGCCTACCTCAGAACTCTCTTAGGACTTAGGCAGCTACCTAGGGCACATTTGTCAAAAACATTTCAAGGCAAATGTGTTAGAGCTGCTATCTGGGGCAAAGAATGACATTTTGGGCTAACAATAAGAAAACTGAAAAGTGAGGAAGGAAAGACTGGGAAATGAGATACTTTGAGGAATAAAGGCTTTGAAAACCTCTGACATGTTCATGGGAATCTAGAAAGCACCACACATACATTTTCAGGGCTGAGTTCATGCTCAGAAGAACCTGAGAAGGCCCCAAAACTGTTACCTCTGGTTGACAGTGAGGCTCTGCTCAAGCAGGCAGTGAAAGCTAAGACAGAGTTTTAAACTGCCTAGCTGAGTGATAAAGACAGGCTCCAACACACACACACACACACACACACACACACGCCATCTGCAAAGGCTGGGATTTTGTTGTTGTTGTTCCAAACATACAAGTAAACTGTCAAATCACTAGCTAGCCTCTAAATTAACATAAAAGAGGCCACACATGTCATTAGCCACACATAACAAAGAATATAGACTTTACAACATTAGTTCACGGGGCTTCCCTGGTGGCGCAGTGGTTGAGAGTCCGCCTGCTGATGCAGGGGACATGGGTTCGTGCCCCAGTCCGGGAAGATCCCACATGCCGCGGAGCAGCTGGGCCTGTGAGCTATGGCCGCTGAGCCTGCGCATCCGGAGCCTGTGCTCCGCAACGGGAGAGGCCACAACAGTGAGAGGCCCGCATACCGCAAAAAAAAAAAAAAAATTAGTTCAGAAAAATCATTAAACAATAACTACAACATGCAACAACACCCTGTGGAAGAGGGAGAGTCTGATTTCCAGAGTTGCCACATTATAATTTTTAAAAATGTCCAGTTTTCAACAAAAGAAAAACATGAGGCATGCAAAGAAACAAGAAAGTATGGGACTTCCCTAGTGGTGCAGTGGTTAAGAATCTGCCTGCCAATGCAGCGGACGTGGGTTCAAGCCCTGGTCCGGGAAGATCCCACATGCCACAGAGCAACTAAGCCCGTGCGCCACAACTACTGAGCAGGCACTCTAGAGCCCACGAGCCACAACTACTGAAGCCCGTGAGCCACAACTACTGAAGCCCATGTGCCTAGAGCCCATGCTCCGCAAAAAGAGAAGCCACTACAATGAGAAGCCTGCACACTGCAACGAAGAGTAGCCCCTGCTCAACTCAACTAGAGAAAGCCGGCACGCAGCAATGAAGACCCAAAGCAGCCATAAATAAATAAATAAATAAATTTATTTTAAAAAATTAATTGAAACTGCCCCTTAGGAAGCCAAGAAATTAGATTCACTAGACAAAGACTCTAAATAAACTATTTAAAATATATTCAAAAAGTTAAAAGAAACAATGACTTAATAACTTAAGGAAAAGGATGAAAACAATGTCTCATCGTGTAGAAAATACAAAAATAAAAAGATAGAAATTATAAAAAGGAACCAAACAGAAATTCTGGAGTTGAAGACTATAATAACTGATATAAAAAGTTCAGTAGTGGGGGACTTAATGGCATATTTCAGCAGGCAGAAGAATCAGTGAACTTGAAGATGGGTCAATTGAGATGAATAGTTACTACCTGAGTAACAGAAAGAAAAAAGAATGAAGAAAAAGGAACAGAGTCTAACAGACCTGTGGAACACAATCAAACATATCAACATATGTATTATGCGACTGGCAGAAGGAGAGGAGAGGAAAAAAGGGGGAATAAAGAATTTTTGAACAAATGATGTCCACAATTTTCCGAAATTTAATGAAATACATGAATCTACACATCCAAGCTCAACAAACTCCAAGTAGGATAAACTCAAAGAGATCCACACTGAGACACATTGCAATCAAACTGTTGAAAGCCAAATACAGAGAATCTTGAAAGCAGCAAGAGAAGAAAATTATCATGCACAAGGAATCCTCAGTAAGACAAACAGCTAACTTCTCACCAGAAAATATGGAGGTAATGGGATGAAATATTCAAAGTGCTAAAAGGAAAAAAAAATTGTCAACCAAGAATTCTAAATCTGGCCAAACTATCCTTCAAAAATTAAGGAAAAATTAAAACATTACCAAGTGAACAAAAACTGACAGAGTTTATCACTACTAGATCTGAACTATAAGAAATGTTAAAGGAAGTCCTTCTGCCTGAAATAAAAAGACACTGGACAGTAAATGAAATCAACACAAAGAAATAAAGAACACTGGGAAAGATAATTACATAGGTAAATTAAAAATCAATATTAATGAATTTTGGGTTTGTTCATTTCATTTCATCCTATATGATTTAAAACACAATTGCATAAAACAATAATTATAAATATATAATGATGAGCACACAATGTATAAAGATGTAATTTGTGACAATCACAATATAAGAGGGCAGAGCTATGTAGGAGTAAAGTTTTTGCATATAATTAAAACTAAGTTGGTATTAATTTGAACTAGATTGTTATAAATTAAGATGTTAAACATAATCTGTGGGGCAACCACAAAGAAGATAACTAAAATACATGCAGCAAAGGAAATGAAGAGAGATAAAGATGGTACACTAAGAAATATCTGTTAAACACAAAAAAGCACTCATGGAGGAATTGAGGAACAAAAATGATATAAGAAATATAGAAAACAAATAGCAAAAGAGCAGAAGTTAAATTCTTCCTTATCAATAATTACATTAAATTAAATGGATTAAAGTCTCCAATTAAAAGGCAGAGAATGGTAGAATATATTTTTTTAAAACATATTACTGCTATAGACTGTCTACAAAAACTCACTTGAGATCTAAAGACACAAATAGGTCGAAAGTAAAAGGATGGAAAAAGATACTCCATGAAACAGTAACCAAAAGAGAGCTGAAGTGGCTATACTAATATCAGAAAAACATAGACTTATTTATCTCTTGTAAAAATAAAATACAGTGTGTGTGAAAACAAATTATTACAAGACAAAGAGGAATCTTCTATAATAATAAAAGGGTTAATCATCAAAAAGATACAACAATGATAAGCATGGATACATCTAACAAAATTCAACAAGACCTAACATATAAGGACACTCCCCCCACAAAGGTAGAATACACATTCTTCTCAAGTGCACATGGAACAGTCTCTAGGATAGACCATATGTTGGGCCACAAAACAAATCTCACGAAATTTATGAAGACTGCAATCATACAAAATATCTTTTACGACTACAATGGAATGAAATTAGAAAACAATAACTGAAGGATATCTGACAAAGTAACAAATATATGGAAATTAAACATCACATTCTTCTTTTTTTTTTTTTTGCAGTATGCGGGCCTCTCACTGTTGTGGCCTCTCCCGTTGCGGAGCACAGGCTCCGGACGCGCAGGCTCAGTAGCCATGGCTCACGGGCCCAGCCGCTCCGTGGCATGTGGGATCTTCCCGGACCAGGGCACGAATCCGCGTCCCCTGCATCGGCAGGCGGACTCTCAACCACTGAGCCACCAGGGAAGCCCTAAACATCACATTCTTAAACAACCAATGGGTCAAAGAAGAAATCATAAGTGAAATTAGAAAATACTTCGATCTAAATGAAAGCAAAAGCATACATACCAAAATTATTTAGATGCAGCAAAAGCAGTGCTTAAGAGTGAAATTTATAGCTTTTAATGCCTACATTTTTTAAAAGAGAGATTTCAAATTAATAATCTAACTTTCCACCTAAGGGAACTAGAAAAACAAAAGCAAATGAAACCCAAAGCTAGCAGTAGGGAGGAAATAATAAAGATTACAATGCAGATAAATGAAATAAAGAATAGAAAAATAGAATCAATGAAACCAAAGTTATTTCACTGTGAAGATCAACAAAATGTACCAATCTTTAGCTAAACTGACCAAGGACAAAAGAAAATTCAAATTACTAAAACTGTGGATGAAAGTGGGGATGTTGGGCTTCCCTGGTAGCGCAGTGGTTAAGAATCCACCTGCCAGGGCTTCCCTGGTGGCGCAGTGGTTGAGAGTCCGCCTGCCGATGCAGGGGACACGGGTTTGTGCCCTGGTCCGGGAAGATCCCGCATGCCGCAGAGCAGCTGGGCCCATGGGCCATGGCCGCTGGGCCTGCGCGTCCGGAGCCTGTACTCCACAACGGGAGAGGCCACAACAGTGAGAGGCCCGCATATCGCAAAAAAAAAAAAAAAAGAATCCACCTGCCAATGCAGGGGACATGGGTTCAAGCCCTGGTCCAGGAAGATCCCACATGCCGCAGAGCAACTAAGCCTGTGTGCCACAACTACTGAGCCTGCAAGCCACACTACTGAAGCCCACTTGCCTAGAGCCTGTGCTCTTCCACAAGAGAAGCCACTGCAATGAGAAGGCTGTGCACCTCAACAGAGAGCAGCCCCCGCTCACTGCAACTAGAGAAAGCCTGCGTGCAGCAACAAAGACCCAACACAGCCAAAAATAAATAAATAACATTTTAAAAAAAGCAAGAAAGTGGGGATGTTATCACAGACCTTACAGAGATTTAAAATAAGATTATAAGAGAATATATGAACAATTGTATGGCAACAAATTAGATAACATAGATAAAATGGGTAAATTCCTAGAAAAAACTACTGAAATTGACTAAAGGAAGAAAATTGGAATAGACCTATAACAGGTAGAGACTGAATCAGTAGTCAAAAAACTTCCAATAAGAAAAAACAGAAAAATACTCATGTAAAAAATCCTCAAAAAAAAATACTAGTAAACTGAATATAACAACACATTAAGAGGATTATACACCATGACCAACTGGGATTTATCCCTGGAATGCAAAGATAGTTTAAGATATGAAAGTCAATCAATAAAATAAAAATAGAACTACCTTATGATCCAGCAATCCCACTTCTGGGTATATATCCAAAGGAAATGAAAATAGGATAGCAAACAAGTATCTGTACTCCCATGTTCATTGAAGCATTATTCATAATAGCCAAGATATGGAAACCATGTAAGTGTCCATTAATGAATGAACAGATAAAGAAGATGTGAGATAGATAGATATATATGGACAGAGGGAGAGAGAGAGAGAGAGAGAGAGAGAGAGCCACACAGAGAAAGACAATACTGCATGGAATCACTTATATGTGGAATCTTTAAAAAGTCAAACTCAAAGAAACAGAGAAGTAGGGTGTTGCCAGAGGCAAGGGGCCAGGGTGGGGGGCTGTGGAGAGAATAGGGACAGGTTAGGAAAAGGATCAAACTTAATATAAATTTTTTTAAAAACAGATTTTTTTTAAGAAAATCAATCAATGTAATATACCACAGTGACAAAATGAAGTACAAAAAACCACATGATCATCTCAACTGATGCAGAAAAAGCATTTGACAAAATTTTACACTCTTTCATGATAAACACACTCAACAAACTACGAATCATAGGAAACTACCCCAAAATAATAAAAGCCATTTATGAAAAACCTACAGCTAACATCACACTCAATGGTGAGAGATGAAAGCATTTCTTCTAAGATCTGGAAAAAGGTAAGGATGCCCACTCTCACCACTTCTATGGTAAAACGATCTCCAACAAGGGTGCTATGACCACTCAATGGGGAAAGAACAGTCTCTTCAACAAATGATGTTGGAAAAACTAGATATCCACATGCAAAAGAATGAAGTTGGACCTTTAACTTACACCATCTTAAAAATTCGACTCAAAATGGATTAAAGAACCAAACGTAAGCTCTAACACTACAAAACTTCTGGAAGAAAACATAGGTGAAAATTTTCATGACACTGGACTTGGCAACAATTTCTTGCATATGACACCAAAAGCACAGGCAACAAAAGCAAAAGTAGACAAATGGGACTATATCAGACTTGAAAACTTTTGTGCATCAAAGGACACAATCAACAGAGTGAAATGTCAACCTATAGAATGGGGGAAAATATTTGCAAACCATAAGAGGTTAATATCCAGAATATGTAAAGAACTCGTACAACTCAACAACACCAAAAAAAAACCAAACCGATTTAAAAATGGACAAAGGACTTAAATAAACATTTCTCCAAAGATGATATATAAATGGCTAAAAAATATGAAAAGATGTTCAACATTATTAATCATCAAAGGAATGCAAATCAAAACCATGAATGAGATATCACCTCACACCTATTAGGATGGCTACTATTGAAAAAAGAAAAGTGTTGCCTAGGATGTCGATAAATTGGAACTCTTGTGCACTCTTGGTGGGATTGTAAAATGGTGCAACAACTATGGAACAGTATGGAGTCTCCTCAAAAATTAAAAATAGAACTACTCCATAATCCAGCAACCCCACTTCTGGGTATATATCGAAAAGAATTGAAGGCAGGGTCTCAAAGAGATATTTGCACACTCACGTTCATAGCAGCACTATTCATAACAGCCAAGAGGTGGAAGCAACATAAAAGTCTATCAATGAATGAATGGAGAAACAAAATGTGTTATATGAGTAAAATGGAATATTATTCAGCCTTAAAAAGGAAGGAAATCTTGTCACATGTTACAACATGGGTGAATCTTGAGGACATTATGCTAAGTGAAATAACCCAGACAAAGACTAATACTATATGATCTCACCTACATGTGGAATCTAAAAAAAAAATTCAAATTCACAGAAGCAGAGAGTAGAACAGTGGTTATTGGGGGCTGATGGGATGGGGGAAATGGGGAGATGTTGTATTAAATATATACAATTTTTATGTTTTTAGTGGCTAAGATGGTAAATTTTGTTATGTGCTTTTTACCACACAAAAAATGAACAACTGGGATTTCCCTGGTGGCGCAGTGGTTAAGAATCTGCCTGCCAATGCAGGGGACACGAGTTCGATCCCTGGTCCAAGAACATCCCACATGCCGTGGAGCAACTAAGCCCATGGGCCACAACTACTGAGCCCACGTGCCACGACTACTGAAGCCCGCACACATAGAGCCCATGCTCTGCAACAAGAGAAGCCACCGCAATGAGAAGGCTGAACACTGCAACGAAGAGTAGACCCTGCTTGCCACAACCAGAGAAAGCCCACAAGCAGAAACAAAGACCCAACACAGCCAAAAATAAATAAATAAATACATAAATAAATATATTTATTAAAAAATGAACAACTTAGCAAAAAAATGGAGAACATTTATGAACCAAGAAAATTTACCAAATACATATAGTCAATAACCATAAGACAAAAATAATTTCACTAGCAATTAAGCTTTAAAAAAAGATATCAGTATTCAGATTCCATGATCAGACTGGCAGAGCTATCAAAGATTAACACAGGGTGTTGGCATTGGGCACTCAAAGTATTAAAAGGAATGTAATTTGATATAATTCTGTAGGGTAATTTTGCAATAAATATATTTCTGTGTATAAATATATTAAATATAAAATATTTTTAATATTTTGACAAGATCTTTCATATTAAAAATATTTTTAAAAAAATTTTTTTAAAAGTCTGTGTCCTCTGATCCCACGATTCCACTTTCAGGAATATATCTGAAAGAAAGATTCTGACAGGTGGGCAAAGATACATCTTTAAAAAGTTCACTGCAGCAATGTTTATAGCAATGACAAATTAAAATCAGACTATCTGGGACTTCCCTGGTGGCGCACTGGTTAAGAATCCGCCTGCCAATGCAGGGGACACAGGTTCCAGCCCTGGTCTAGAAGATCCCACATGCTGTGGAACAACCAAGCCCATGCACCACAACTACTGAACCTGCATTCTACAGCCTGCGAGCCACAACTACTGAGCCTGCGTGCCACAACTACTGAAGCCCGCATGCCTAGAGCCCATGCTCCGCAATAAGAGAAACCACCGCAATGAGAAGCCTGCACACTGCAACGAAGGGTAGCCCCCACTCGCCGCAACTAGAGAAAGCCTGTGCGCAGCAACGAAGACCCAATGCAGACAAAAAAAAAAAAAAAGAAAGAATATATCCTCCTTTTAAAAAAAAAAAAAAATCAGACTATCCCAGATACGGGCTGGAGCAAATATGTATGTATACTGCAGTACAAGACATTGAAAATAATGATGTAGGTACCGACACTGGAAAGCATCCCCAATACATTGGTAAATGAGAAAAACAAGTTACAAAGCAGTCTGACAGGGGAAGGTGTGTATATTTCCACAGGGGAAAGTACAGAAGGATACATACCAAAATGTAAAAAGCACTGGATGTAGGAATTAGGGGTAATTTAAAATTTTTCCCAATTTTTCTACATGGTTTTACCTGCACACATTTTTTAATATGGATTTAAAAAAAAACAAAACTCAATGTCTTCCCTTTTTACCAGTAGAGTCTGGCCCACACATTTATGACTTTTCAGCTGGGATCAGAAAAAAATCTCCACACAACACAGCCAAGCTGTGATGAATTTCTCAACTGTGTATTGTGAATAGTCCAGAGAAGTCAAAATATAACCAATCTTCTCCCTCTCAAGCTATTTCTTTAAAGTGGTTTTTATCCAGGAAGCCAGAGCACCTACAGAGACTTCTTTGCTGAGAAGAAAGAAGAGAAGCAGTCCTTTTCCTTTGGGCAGCCAGAGTAGAGAAGTGAATGCATAGTACCTAAGTTCAGAGCTCTCCCACATGCACTGGCCATGTGATTTTAAGCAAATTACTTCTCTTTCAGTTTTCCCACCTGTGAAATGAGGAAACTAGTACTGATCCTTATTGCAGATAGAGCAGTTATAACTATAAGGCCCTTGCACAGTGCTCGGCTATGGTTAACCATTCAAGAGCACGCAAGGGACCCCACAAAGGTAATCAAAGGACCATAAAATCAGTATATGTTACAACTTTTTAAAACCATGCGTCATTCCCTGCCTCCAGCACACAAACAGAAAAGCAGACAGACAAACTCGTAGCCTGAATGAGAAGACACCCGAACACCAGATTAGAAGTGGCTTCAAGGCACAGAGCCACAGGCACACAGGTCAGTGTTCTCTAGGCCAGTGTGCACGCGGTCAGAATGGTGGGCAATCATCTCCTACTACAAAACTGAACAAACAGCAGCGGTCCTTCAGGGGCAAGGGAGAACCTGCCGCCTTGACGGTGCGTATAAATCTGTCAAGAAAATATTCTGGGGAAGGAAGCATAGAAAAAAGATCTGGACATCAGCGTTTGGTACTGACTTAAATGGTCTTCCTGACAGATGCATTCAAAGCGACCTAGGTGTGCTCTGCCTCACCTGAGCACAGCCCTGGGTTTCAGAGTCTCACTGCTAGGCGAGCGCAAAGGAAAACGAGGGCAAACCGGAGCAGAGAGGAGCACCTTTAAGAAGTGCCGGAGAGCTGGAGCAGGCCTCTGGAAAAATGGGGGCGGGGGATGAAGGAGGGGAGTGGGGCAGAGTCGAGGTGTTAGGTGGGGAGGTGAAAATGGGCAGCTCCGGGCTGAGCCTGACAGAGGCGAGAGGAGAGGGGCGAGCGGTGGTCACCGCTAGCACCACACAGAGCGATCGGTGCAAACCCCAAGGCCGCCATGGGAGGGAGGCAAGAGAGCGTCATTCTTCCTAGACGCGTCTTCTTCCTGTCCTGATCTTTAGAAAAAAGTAAGACCAGTCATCTCCTTGGTTGGGGCGAAGACGAGAGAGGGCTTTTCGAAGTTCTGAGAGTGAGGAGAGGCCCCTGACAGTTCGGGATCCTTCCAGAAAGATTCCAAGGACACTCATGCCTCTTCTACCTCCCAGAAGCCTGGCACCTTGTTCCCGTCACTCTACAAAGGTAGCGCACTAACAGCAGCCGCAAGCGACCCGGAGGGTCGGTGCGACTCCCCACTCCCACCACTGCACTTCCACCTTTCTTCTGAGGCAGCACGCGCCTCGCTCCCTGAGCACGCGCCCTTCACACGTGCAACGGCCCCCGCTGCCGCCTTCACATTCCGAACACCCGTGAGGCAGCAAGCGCCCTAGCGTCGGGGCGGAGCCACGCCCGCTGCGCACGCGGAAAAGGCGGGAAAGTCTGATGCGCTGAGAGTTTGCGAGCCGCCAGTTCCCCGTGCATCTGCTGCCTCCTCTGACCGCTCCGCAGGCTTCCTTTCACGCACCTTTCGCCGAAGGGGATGAGGGCCCCGCGACGGTTCTCGGTGTGGCTCTGGTTCACTGCCATCCTGCCCCAGGGCCGCTCCTGCCGCCCCACAGATGGGAAGGGGCGGGGCCTGCGCCAAGCTGTTGGGTGGGGCTCTGAAGGGGAGGGCGGAGATTATGGCGTAAGGGACTGAAGCGGCTGGTCACGTGAGGGGCCTTGGTCAGAGGACCAGGCGGAGTCAAGGTCGAGACAGCCCTGATGGGGAAGGGGGAGGGTCCAGGGAGTTGACTCCACCCCCGCAGCGCAGAGGAGTGAGTGATGAGTGGCCTCCTCGACAGCGATTCGCCGTCTTGGCCCCTATGTGGCTGCCCCGCTGCCCACGGGTATGAACTTGAATTGGTCCTGTTGGGAATCAAAATTAAAAGTGGAATTTTCCTACGCCCTCCCTGGCCTGAGTCAGGAAGCTGTTGCCCTTTGGAGAAAGGGTCCAGAACGATTCCTTACTTCTCCTAAGGCAAGCAGAACTTACTTCCACCAAAGAAAGCCTGGGATCAGAGCCGATTTCTTGCGAGGCAGCATCCAGGAAAGGGTGCGTTGCTGGGTCAGAAAGTCAAAGGGGGAATTTCGACCCTGTGTGAGTCTGTTCCAGCTCCAAGATGGAGAGAGCCTTTTGTCTCTGTGGCACGCATCATACCTGCCCTGCTTCCTCCAAAGGGTGACTGTGAAGATCAGGTGGGATACGTTATACCAGAATTGCTTTTAAGACTAAAATGTTGTATGTATTCTTATTTCCTTTAAACTTCACCAATAGCACCAGAGGGCTTCAAACAGAAGGATGTTAACATCTTCTGGACCACCTACCATATTTCATCAAATTTAAGATGTTGTCAGTTGTAAAATGCACCATTTTAAAGTGTAACTTGAAGGAAAAAAAGTTGCCAAATAAACGGACATCAGTTGTAAGATGTATGCTGATTTCAAAAATATATGTATTTTTTTAAATCTTTTTTTTTAGGGTGCACCAAGCATAATGCAAGATCTTCCCATGACCAGGGATCGAACCCGTGTCCCCTGCATTGGGAATGTGGAGTCTTAACCACTGGACCACCAGATATATATATACTTTTAAAGCATGACTACAATAGGAATGGCGTGAAGCAGGGGAACAAGCACTGAGGTCTAGGCCCTGTTCTGCTTGGTAACTAAGTGTACAACCTTGGGCAAGACGGTTATGCTTTCTAGACTTGTTTCCATATCTGTTTGAAGGAAGAACGAGAAGAACTCTTAGGTTTCTTTCAGCTGTGATATTTTATGATTCCCACACTGCTCTGTCACTCAAATCTTCTCACTTCCCTCCATCTTGGTGTGGCCTTGCCGTTCTAGTTCCAGTCATCATTTTACTTGAATGACTCCAAGGGCCTGCTGACCTCTCTTCCTCTCGTCTTGACTCCCCACCATTCATCTATACCTTGTGCTCACCCTACAGAATGTTGAGGACCCAAACACAGTTGCACATGATTGTCACATTCAAATTCAGAGAGATAATATACAGGTAGAGTTGTGTTATTTGCTGGCTATAGAAGACAGTGTGAACCTCACAGAGAGGAAGGATTGGTTTAAGTTTGAAAAAGACAATACAAGCTAGTGCTTTAAGTTTAGCTCTTAAAAGTCTTCACTGCAAAAAAGGCAGGTCTCAGGCTTCCCTGGTGGCGCAGTGGTTGGGAGTCCGCCTGCCGATGCAGGGGACACGGGTTCGTACTCCGGTCCAGGAGGATCCCACATGCCGTGGAGCGGCTGCGCCCGTGAGCCACGGCCACTGAGCCTGCGCGTCCGGAGCCTGTGCTCCGCAGCGGGAGAGGCCACAACAGTGAGAGGCCCGCGTACCGCAAAAAAAAAAAAAAAAAAAAAAAAGGCAGGTCTCTAGGCAAGATAGGTCCACTCCTTTCCTAGATTTGGTTTTATGCCTCCTGGAAAAAGGAGGGTGAAAGCTAGGAAATTAATTGAATGAAAATAGACATTGTTTCCATTAGAGGAGACAGGCTATGCAGAGCATAGCATCCCTCAAGGTAAAGTGTGATAGCTCCATCACTCATTTCAGATACAAAACTCCAGGGAATAATGACAGGGGTCCAACTTCATGCCCACTGAAGATGAACTGACCTCACAAAAACTTTTCCATCTCTAATTTCTGTGTCTACCTCTTACCAAGATGGTCCCTGTCTCACCCTCCACACATGGGTGAGATGATGTAATAGCTAATTTGGCCAAGGATTGAGGAGCAAAAATAAAACACAGTTCAGTTATTGTTCAAACAGCAATGTTTAGTTGTACAACACATAAAGTCTAGCAACATTTACACAACCAGTTTGAGTGTCTGTTTGCTTACTTTCAATTGGGAAAATTAATCATAATGTCACCAAAAGGTTGGCTGGGACTGGTAACATTTAAGAAATGGGTCGTTCTTGCATCCCCTAGGCTTGGGCCTCTTGCTCCATCAGGACTTCGTTGTAGATGAATGGCCCACAAGTCACCAGCCTTTGAGCAAGTTGTGTCCAGGTGGAAATGGTGGGGCAGTGGGCAAGGGGTATTCCATAAAGACATAGCGTGTGGGGTGGTGGCAGCCGACATTCGCAAACATTCATGCATCTGATGCGGGGCTGTACCCTCCACTGGGGATTTTCCACTAGCCTACAGTGACCAACTGTGGCCAGGCTGATTCATTACTCACGTTAACGGAGTGGGGGAGGGGGTGGGGTGGAGTAGTCAGGGTGGGTGGGAAGAGATTCCCTCTTATTGCTAAGTGGACAGAAGGGTGCTTTTTTCCTCCTAGAGTTCACATCCTGTGACTTCCTGGAGTTTTGTGTGTGCATTTAGTTCTTATTTAAAGTTTGAGGATAAGGAAGTCAACTCCAGGAATGTCTCAGGAAAACCACGCTCCCTAAGTGGCTGCATTATGGGGCAGGGAGGGTGTGTGACTGCCCTCCGGGCCAGCCACAAGCAGTGATTTTTTAAAAAAGTCATCCTAGCCCTTGCTCCCCCAGATCTGTAGTGACCCATCCTTATAAATAAGCTTTGAGCAATGAAGGAGGCACCCTCGTCCCACCTTGGGGCTCACACAGCTGACATCAACAAACCCGACAAGCAGAAAAGTTGCTTTCTTGACCCTTTAAGGAAGCCAAGAGTAGCTCATGCAGATGAATGGACAGGGAACAATGCCATTTCCCTCGGAGATGGTTACAAGTAGCCGGTATGGGTTTGCAAGGGCAGAAGGAGCTCTTGGTGAGCTCTTTCACCCTACAGATGGGCTAGGACCAGCTGACACAGATGATGGAGGAGGGCAGTGCTGGTGAGAACTCCATTCCACTGGGAGGAGAGGGGTGGTTTGGATGAATGGAAGAAGCAACTGTCCTAAAGGGGCAGCCGGCCCCTCCCACCGGCTGAGGGCTGAGAGGGGCCGTGGTGTTGGCTGGACACACACAGCACTAAAAAGGGTGTGGCCCTGCAGCAATAACAGCTGAGAGGAATGGAGGGAGGAGCGGCGCTTGAAATGGCCTTCATTCTGCAGTGGGGCAGGGGGTGGCTGGCACAGGTGGAAGGACAATGCCCAGGAGGCCTTCTCCCTGCGGGGGGGTTGAGAACAGTTGAGGGTGTGCCTCCAGGGAGGCTGAGATCATGATTTAGGGGTGCCAAGCATCAGTCTCCTACTCGGCCTCTCCAATGCCCCCCCCTCACCCCTAGACCTTCCCCGCTAGGCTGAGGTGTCTAGTCCCACGTCTCCATATAAGCCAGGGATCCCTCTTCTGTTGAAATGTAGCAACCTCTGGGCTCTGACCCTGCCGCTCTTCTATCCTGCCTCGAATAACTTTGTGGGTGAGGGAAGATGTGGGTTGGATTGGTAAGGTGCTTCCAGGAAAGACTGTGACCATGAGTTTTGGGCCACTGGCAACAGATCACCTGCCTCTTTCTCCTGGTCCACTGAATCTTGGTCTTAAGTCTATGTGTTCTTCTAGCACCTGAGTGATAAGGGACTATAAACGCTAGGATCTGCAGGGGACCAGTAAAACACCTAGGGTTAGACCAGGAGATGGAACAGGAGGTTGTAAGAGGTTACTGTAAACTGCATCACTTGTTTTCCCTTGCCTAAGGCTAAACTGTTTCCCCAGCCCCAAATTTCAGCCACCTTACAGACTAAAGGAGAAAGAGTAACTTGTTTGTAAAACAACAGGGGAAATATATGCATTAATAAATACAGGGCTGAAGGGAAAGGCAAGAAAAGGCTACATGTATGATTGTGGGTATCACTGGGAATGTCTACAGGGGTCAGGAAGAGGAACTGGGGAAAAGCAGAGAAAGACAGACAAAAATGCAGTTAGCTTCAACATGAGAGAGACAGTGAGACAGAGAGAGAATAGAAGAGAAGTAAAGGGCGGGGGGTCAAGTATACACAAGAAGAAAAGAGAAACAGAAGCCAGCTTTAAGGAGGAAGAATCCTGATGGAGAGAAGGGAGGTGTGGTTTAAAATTGCCAAACTACCAAGAAAGACAAATACTGTATATTGTTCTTGATACTTTAGACTCAGTTCTTCTAGAACTTAATGCCTAAAACAGCTTGTCTCACTTGACCAGCACATGTGCTTCTTTAACCAGTGGGCACCGCATAACTCGCTGTGTCTCCTCCTTTGCTGGGCTGCCCACAAGCTCGGGGCCATTTTCAGCGCTCGACCGCAGAAACTTTCTTTCCCATGCCTCTCTATAAATCCAATTTCTCTTGAAATCTCAGTTTGTACTGTCCCGTGATTTAAGCGATGATTTTATTTTAAGTGGCCTGAAGTCGTTTTGGGAAGTAGACTGGGCATAAATCCTAAATATAGAAATGAAGCTAAAGTGGATTAGGGTAAAAAGAAGTGAAAAGTCAGAGGGGGTAGAATGAAGGAAGGAGGGAAAGGGGGGAAAAGAGAGAAAGTGGAAGCCGAGGGGAGCGAGGCAAGGGGAGTGCGGAAAGTAGCAGTCTTTGGTGGTGACAGGTAGTAGCTTTCGGACAGTGAACGCCACACGGACCAAAGGGTGGAGCTCTCTCCTCCACTTCTAGGTACTACTTCTTTCTGCAGGAGCCCAGCTCTGGGCTACTTCTCTGCTCTCCCCTGACCTTTCTTTTCCCAAATAGTCCTAGCCTTACCCCAGACCAACCCGGACTTACAGGGAGGGTTAAGTCATCAACTCCCCGTCCCCTCCCAGGTCTAGCTCCACAGACTGTCCTTGGAGAATCTCTGCAGTCCCTGTTTGCAGGTGGGTTTCAGAGGTAAGAAAGCATTACCTGTGGCTCACCTGCTCCCATCATTTTTAAATGAAACCTCCCCCAGACCACTTGAGTGAGGCACACGGCTTTGTTCTGGGACACAAGGAAAGGAGACAGATAATGGACAGCCATGGAGGAACCAAACTTACAAGGGACTTTCCAGGGAGGGCAGTAAAAATACCTCACCCCTGCACAGGCACACACACATACACACACACAATCTCACACACACACTCTCTCTCTCTCTCACACACACACACACACACACACACACACACACACACACACACTGTAGACAAGATGCTCCACAATTACCAGATAGGCCTGTGGGACAGGAGAGAAAGGAAGAAGGTGGTTGGTGGTGGTTTGGGGGTGTGTGTGCATGGAGAAGTGGGTATGTGTGATGATACAGAGAAAGGGTCGTCATGGGTTACTGTCGTGGCTTCCCTCTGTGTCCACGCTCACCGGGGGGAGGCCTCCATTGTCATTGAGCCGCTTGGCCCTGTAGGTCTCATAGTGGATGTTGTGTGTCACTTCCTTGAGGTCCTGGAGGTGGGTCCTGAAGGACACAGGGTGAGAAGAGAGAGGGATGTGATTAGCGGCGGGAGGAGGAAGAGAGGACCCACGTCTGAGGTCCACACATCGCATCCATGGCCTGGACCCACTCCAGAGAGCCAATGATACCTCTTGAGCCCCTTTTCATTTGAGACACAAGCTGGGACTGGAGCAGAAAGCTCTGTCAGAGAGACCTGGGGACTGAGGAAGTCGATCTGAACAGACGGCCTCCAGACCCCAAATAATTAAACCTGCCATCTGACGGGAGGGGTGCATCTTACCTGATGACAAAGTCTCGAAGCAGGGCAAACTCACAGTGGTTGAGGTTTTCCACTGTGAACAACAAGAACAAAAAAAAAACCAGGTGGTCATTTCACTAATGCTGCAACACCAGCAGGTGAATTTCTGTTCAGGTCATGGAGGCATTTAGGAGGGAGCCACGGGTCAGGCTATGGTCACCCTTTCAGAGGTGTGCTCATCTTGACACTTCAGTGCATTGGATTTTACTCACTGAACAAGTATTCATTAAGTAGCTACAGGGGCACAATACTACTCTAGACTCTGTGGAATAAGCACTATTATATTTCCCATTTTATAGAAAAGGAAACTAATACACAGGGAGTCTAAGAAACCTGTCAAAGGCCTAAGACACAATTCCTATCTTTAAGGAGCTTATAATCTGATCGGAAGACAGTAACACACATAGAAAATAACGGAGCCACCTTAAAAAGGTCATGATGGCTTGATAAATTTAATTCAACAGAGACTGGGTGCCTACGATTTGCAAATCACTTGCCAAAGACTGTGGAAGCAGAAGAGGGTTAAGCCACAAACCCTCTTGTCTCACAATCTAATGGGTAGGACAGATATTCTCATAATTAAAGATAGATGATGAGAAAAAGCTATTTTTAAAAAAATCCCCACAAAGGGTCATAGAAAAATGAGAGACAACATGATATAATGGGATGAACTTGGTTTTGGAATCAAAATATCTGGGTCTAAAATCCAAGGTTCACCACTAACAAGTCATGTCATCTTGGACAGGACACTTAACCTGTCTGAGACTCAAGTGCCTCAGCACGGATGTTCTGAGAACAGCCACGCCTACCCTGCTCCCCTCCGAGGGTTATCATAATGAATGTGATCAACTGAAGTGATTCTCCGAGAACTTTCAGAATCATTGTGACCTTCTCAAGGTCACACCGTTCCTAATAAAATGAAAATGGCAACATCTGAACAACCCTTCAGGAGTTTTTCAGATCATGCCTCCTTTCATGTGAAAACCTTTCTCTGGTTATTCCGATCCTTATAATCTCTCCATGTTCTGAACTCCTTTGACCCTCGAGCTAGTGCCTCCCGGTCAGGTGCTAAATCCATCTTTTATTGCTTCCTGCCTGTGAGCCTCATCTTCCCAATTAGACTGTAAGCCCCTTACGGCAGGGTCTGGCTGACATTCATTTTATATCTTACATCCTAGGACTGTGCCTTGACCTATAAGATGCTTAATAAATAAGCAAAATTGACCAGCGGCCAGTTCTTCAAGAAGATGCACTGAATTACCTTCAATGATCCCCCAGGGAGTTTTTCTGCCGAGGACCCGCTTGCCATTCACTTGGTACTCCTTGTCACTTCCCACCACAGCGAAAGGCATGCTCTCCTGCTGACAAACCAGACACACATGCATGTCATCCTCCTACCATCTGGGCCTCCAAGGGCGGGACGGAGTACGCTCCCGGGCCTCTAGCCTTGAACTGCACATTTCTGAAGCTCATTCAGTGATCCCATTGATGGCAAGGGCAAGGCTCTTGTCTCTTAAAAAGAGCACTGGACTGGGAGTCCGAAGGCCTGGGTCCAACCCCGATTGCTCCCCTGCCTAGCGGTTTAACCTCAGTAAGTCAGCTTCCCTACAACTGGAGAATGCTTCACGCTCTTCAGTGCTTTATCAGGTTTGGTTTGATTTGCAACAACCCTGTGAGATAGCCAGGAAAGACAGGCCTCTTAAACGACACCTACACGACTGACTGCCAAAGTAACTGAAGCTTTACACTGTCTCCCCCACTGGCAGAGGCCCACACCCGCTGAGCTTCCAGAGCTCAAAGGCTGCTTTCTGATGTGCGTAGGCCCCTCTGCTCCACCAGGTGTCTGTTCCCAAATCTTTTTGCCTGGTGTGTACTTGTTGTTGCAATTGGATAAATTAACTATTATATAAGCTGAGGACATATCTGTGTGGAGAGTTGTTTCTCTGAAAATTAAGTTGAATGTTTCAGAAAGATTTGAAAAAGGTGAGTTGCTTTTGCATTCAGAGCGGACTTACCTTCAAAGAAGAGGGCTTGTCTCTCTATGAAAAGAATGTTTAATGAATGTATTAAAACACTTAAGATTTATATTAAAACATTTAAGATAAATATGTTTCATTTTTAAAATAATTTCTTCACTTCAATTGATTTTTTCAATTAACTGACCAACTGCCTGTCTCAACTACATCAGGTAAGGGGCTTCTACCAGGTTACCACACTTGATGAAGAAGGAGACTCAAGACCAAAGCAAATGAGTGATTTGTCCCAGGTTACAGTGGTTAATCGAAAAGCTCAGACTAGAACTCAGGATTCTGATGTAGAATCACGGAATAGTAGAAGTTTAGAATTGAGAGGGATCTTAGAAATCACATAGGTCAGTGGTTTCCAAGCCAGGTTTCATGAAACCTTAAGATTCCCAGGAGAGGGACTTCCCTGGTGGCGCAGTGGTTAAGAATCCGACTGCCAATGCAGGGGACACAGGTTTGATCACTGGTCCGGGAGGATCCCACATGCCGCAGAGCAACTAAGCCCGTGTGCCACTAGAGCCCGCGCACCACAATACTGAAGCCCGCGCGCCTAGAGCCCGTGCTCTGCAACAAGAGAAGCCACCACAATGAGAAGCCCATGCACCGCAACAAAGAGCAGCCCCCGCTCGCCACAACTAGAGAAAGCCCACGTGCAGCAACGAAGACCCAACGCAGCCAGAAAAAAAAAAAAATTCCCAGGAAATACCCCAGGGGCTGCTCAGAAGGTAGGGCTGTGCCTGTGTCACTTAGCCAAAGCAGCTCTGTTTTTGTGTTTTACATATTGGAGTCTGTCTGACATTTAATTTTTTTAAGGGTTCTTCTAGGGGAAAAAAAAAAAAAGAGCCTATAAGCCTCTGAATTTTATAGAAGGGGAAACTGACAAGCAGAGCTCTGATAGAGTATAGATACTTTGGACCCCAGGCTGAAGCTTTTCCTGCCTGTGCCCTTCCATCACCCCATACCTTGGTTTCACTTGGCCCTGTGGGGGAACAAGAGGCTTTCGTGTGGTCTGGGGATGGACGGAGCACTGGCTTCCTGGGTGCAGAGTTCACAGTCCTGGCCAGCGCCCCAAGTCCTCAACCTCTCCCCTGACACTTCTTGTCTGGGTCGGGCAAGGTGGGGCAGGGAGTATGGAAAGGGAAAAGCAGGTTGCAAAGCAGAAGTGGTACATGATCCACATCCCAGGGGGACTAAGGCGGGCATCCGTGTGATGAACAGAGTCCCAGGCACCTACCCGGATTTTGTCATTCTCTGTCTTGTCCTCCAAATCCTCATCAAATTCCTTCTGGGGGTAGAATTCAATGCCATTTACTTCAAGCTCCTTTCGAACCTAGAGGTGGGGAGGAGAAGCGTGGTAAGGGGAGAGAGGGCTGTGTGTGTGTGTGCATGCGTGTGCAAGTGTGTGCATGCTGAAGTCAGAGGGATAAATGCAGTATTTGATAATCCAGTTATCTCTGAACTCTGAGGCCCTGGGCAGCAGGAGGATCCTGAACATATGGGAGCCCCACCCCTACAATTACCATAGCCCACCCAGCCTGCAATGAGGAAGAGTCTGGGGGGTCTAGCTTGTTCACCTTAGGGTAAGATTAGGCTTCAGACAAGCAGTACAGCTGGGAACAGATTCCACATGGGCAGTGCTCATGCCATACTTGTTATATTCCTGTTTGCAGGGAAGAGAGGTGCATCGCCCCCACCCCCAGCCTCTCTGTTGATCCTCTTTCAAAGCTCGGCTTAAGTCTCCTCCTCTAGGAAGCCACCCAGCATCTTTTCAGTAACCTACTTGATTGTAAGTTTCTTAAAGGCAGCAACTGTCTTTATACTTCTTCTGTGTCTCCCCAACCCCATCGCCTGTGTGTCCGACACAGGATAGAGCTTATGGAAAATAATAAGGACTAGCAGGCAGTTGGTTAATTAGTCCTTCAAGCAGCCTAACAGTGAGGAGTGGTTTCTCATGCTCATGGTGATTTGTGTGTTCAGAGGTCTTTGGAGGTAAGTTTGGAGGGCAGCAAGAAGGCTGGAGCTGCACTAACTTCTCTTCATTGTTGGTCCCCAGATACCACCAGCCCAGCCTCTTTAATGGTTGAGTAGGGGCTGGGTGGGAAGTGGGATAGAGGGTGGATATAATAATGAAGGATAGGAGAGGGCTTGGACCAGAAGAGGGGAAGGCAAGGATGGGGACAGGAAAAGGAGGAGGGGGCCTTCTCACCCTTTGCTTGAATTCAGACTTCTCCTCCAGGGTCATGGTGTCAGCCTTAGCAATGACAGGGATGATGTTCACAACTTTGCTGAGGTGTTTCATGAACTCCAGATCGAGAGGTCGCAAGCTGGGGCCCAGAGAAGGTGGGGTGTCAGAGCCACCGTGCCCTCCCCCGCTCAGCCACTGCCACCATTCCAGGGGCACCCTTGCGACAGGAGGACTGGGCTGGGAACTGGCTGAGGCCAAGAGGCTGTTCCCTTTCCTATCCGACACACATCCACCATCTCAATGTGCAGAAGAGACCCCGACTCTCCACCCACACATGGTCCATCACCACCTCTTTCTCTTCCTCGGTTCCCATGCAAATCCTGACTTCTTTAAGCCCCACTCAAACCACGCCTTCATGACATCTTTTCTGACCTAAGATTTCTTTCTCCTGGGAACAGCTGTGGACTGCTGTCCCTACCCAAACGTCCTTGTGTCACGGTTACATGTGTGTGTCTATTCTGCCTACAAGACAGCACTTTTTGACAGGCCTCCTCCCAGCCCCCATTTAGTCCTGCAGGGCTCCATCTGGGGGCCTGACCCCTCCCCCATCTGCGGGGCCAGCTTCCTCTGGACTCTGGGGCCCCAATCTGGCTCTAGTTTGCAGTCTAGGGGACTCATTCAGTCAGGCCATCTGCTGGCTTGCTCTGACCTTGGGTCCAGGTTCTAGGGAGAGATAACGCAAACTTTTTGTTGAGTTCCTGAGCTCCTCCATTGAAAACCTGCTGAACATCTGATTCCTCCAACACTGGGGGCCTGCCTTGCTTGTGCCATCTTCTCAAGAACTGAACTAAGCTGGGCTTAGTGATAAATCACGAGACACCCGCCCTCTGCTCGCCTACTTGGATTGCTCCGTTCTCTCCTGGTACTCCCTAGCGTGTAGCCCCGCCTGATACTCAACAACCAGACTTCCCAGCATGCCCTGCTTATTGCCAGTCTTCATCTCTAGACACCTGGCTCCTCATACTGGGCTGGCCGCCCTCTAAATGCCTACAGCTGGGTACCTCCCCCCGCAAACACCAGCCCCAATCCAGTAGCCCAGCCCCTCCCCATTTCACCCTTCTTACTGCCCCCGATCCCAGGCTTGGGCAAAGCAGGTATCTCTTGAACAAATGAGGAGCATCTGGGGCACATAAGCCAACTTCTGTGTGCCGGCACAGTCGTGCTACGGTGCCAGAACACCAATGGGCGGCATAGGGGCTGACGGTCAGCTTCACTCTCCTGGCAAGAAACTCTGGGGAATCACCGGACTGTGACTACACTGGGGCCCATCTGGCCCTCCCCAGCTGAGTCCAGGTAACGGTTACCCACTACAGGTTGGGCACAGATGATGCAAACTAAAGCCAGGCCCAGCAATGGGGGTGGGACTGGTACATACGAGTGTCCCGTCGGGGAGATGAAGTAGAGGCAGCAGTGGACACGAGTGTCAGGGATGCGTTTCTTCCGGGCTATGTTCACCTCCTCCTTCAGGAATTTCTCATATTGTTCATTGATGTATTTCTCAATGGGCTCCCAGCTGGGGGGTGGGAAGAAAGCAGATGGATGTCCCAGAAGGACAGGACCTGGGAGCTCACCTTAGACATGGTCAGGTAGCAGTCCCCTCACATCCATCTCATTCCCTACCTCCCCTGGTGGGTCTAGGTTACCTGCTGACTATTATCCCTCGGCCTCCCATGGATGGCTTTCCCTGTGGTCAAGGGCAGAGCTCCCCTGGGGACCTAGCTCTCTGACTGGGCTAAGGGACCCTGCAGAACCCCATCCCACTCCCGACAGCAGCGCACACTTTCCCCACATCTATTACTTATTAGCTGGGCAGCTCTGGGGAAATCTCTGCCCCTCTCTGAAGCTGTTTTCTCATAAGTAAAAAGAGGGTAACAATAGGTACCTGGGGAGATTCATAGAAGAATCAGAAAGGACAGGCATAGTACTTAACAGAGCAATGGCACGTAGAAAGTACTCAGTCATGGCAACAATTCATTGATAACAATGAATAATAACCCTTCTCTGTCCAGAAGTGTGTGTATAGCCAGAAAAGAAGGCAACCAGCCACTTCTCTAAGATCAATACAGCCAGTTCCTAGGTGTGCTGCTGAGTGGTCCTGTCTGTCTGGGGCAGACCCCAGCTCCCTCACGGAGGCACAACTGTCACCATCCCTGTCTGGGAGCAAACTTCTGCCTGGAACCTTCTGTAAAGTGGGGAATGTCACTTGCCATCTGGTTCTACAAGGATTAAGTCATTAGTCACTGCAGTCGCTGACCTACAATATACCCTGAAAGGAATTCAGGACAAATAACAGGATAAGGCTTCTCTGCACTTTGGGAGAACAGGGAAAACTGGCCCTTAGATAGTTCTATTTCAGAAAAAAAAAAATTTTATGGACCCAAATCCTTGCACCTTCCCCTACTTAGAAAAACACTAAAATCTTAACTGAGATATCTGATCCTCGTGACGAGCCTTTTGCTGAGCTGTTTGCTTGACTCTCTGTATCCCCCAGCCAGAAATCACACCTATATTGCCTCTCGCCCACCTCTTCAGAGCAGGTCCTCAGAACCATCTGAGAGTCTGTCTCCCGGGCTACAGTCCTCAGTGAGACAGTGAATGAAACCCAACTCACAGCTCTTACGTTGTGCTTTTTTTTCACAGTCGACCCTTCCGTCTATGCCTGGGCAGTGTATTTCACCCCTTCTTGGCTGGACGCTGACTGCAGCTTTGCTCTGTGGATTCCCAGAGGCAAAGGTTCTCCATGGAAACTCCCCTTCCTCCTGTTTTCCACCCATCCTCTCTTTGTCCAGGGCTACAACATCTGGCTCTCAGGCCAAGCTCCCTGCCACAGCCTTCAGGTCAGCCTGGATTTGCACCCCAGTTCCCCTTGCTCTGCCTCTCCTGCCTATTTTGACAGATCCACTCCCATCTCCAGGCAATCCCTCGGCTGACATTCCCTCTATACTGTCCCCCTCCATCCCCATGCCTGGGCCCCATGTGGACCTCTTCCCTGCCTCCTGACAAAGCCCCTCCCCTCTTTCAGCAAGGCTTCCCGCTTAACCCCTCAGCAGGGAGGGCACAGACGGCTCTCAGTGTGAATGAATCTGCGCCACATTCAGTGTCTGCCTTGCAGAGTCTTTAGGGTGGAAATCTCACAGGCAGACATACCAGTTTTCATTGTTGATCTGGTCTCCAAAGCCTGGCGTGTCGATGACAGTCAGCTTCATTTTGACACCGCCTTCCTCTATCACTGAGGAGTGAACAGAAAAGGCACCAGGATGCCGCAGAGCAACTAAGCCCGTGCGCCACAACTACTGAGCCCACATGCCACAACTATTGAAGCCCACGTGCTTAGTGCCCGTGCTCTGCAACAAGAGAGGCCACTGCAAGAAGCCTGCGCACCGCAACGAAGAGTAGCCCCCGCTCGTCGCAACTAGAGAAAGCCCGCGCGCAGCAACAAAGACCCAACGCAGCCAAAAATAAATAAAAAAATAAATAAATTTCTTAAAAAAAGGCACCAGGGAGGTCACTCCTCCAGCTGACACCAGGTGCCCCTACCACCCCGGGCTGGGCTCCTTCCTTCTGCAGGACTGATTATTGGAAAAGTCGAGTTCAGGTTCTTCAACACCTTTGTCCATGCTGTTCCCTGCTCCTGAAATGCCCTCCTTACCCCTTCTGCCTGTCTAAATCCACCCAGCCTTTGTCATCCAGCTCAAATCCTACTTCATTCCTTTCTAATTCCCTCACCCCCTTTCCTGGACTTACAGTCTAAGGAGTTGGCTCCCGTGTGTTTAGGGCTTAATTCTATTCTGTCTTGAGGTTGCCTTTCATCTGTCTCATTCCCCAAGAAGCCCCATCCTTTCCCTTTTCTGGCAGAGCCTCCTCTGAACAATGCCCATCGGGGTCCCTGCCTGGTCCTCACCGTGCCCGATAGCTTTGATCTCCACTGTCTTGGGAATCTTCTCTTCCCGGTTCCAGCTGGAGGCCTTGCGGCTCACTTGGGATTTGAAGAGGGTGTTGACTAGTGTTGACTTGCCCAGTCCACTCTGACCTGCAGCAAGACAGGAGGAGGATGAGAAGGCAGGGAGACCCCATGCCCATCCGCCGAGCCTAGTATCTCTCCCCTGAGCTTACAGAATTCTAGAGCTGTGATCCAGGCCCTTGACTGACGGCTCACTGGGGAGGCAAGGGGCTGAGTAGGGAGAGCAGGTGGGTGGGAACGGTTTCCTACTTACTGGTGAAGGACCTGGGGGAATGTTAGTTGGATTCCACATTCTCTCCTTCTGGAGCCCCAGGACCACTGGGAAAGGAACAACCTCTGCATTTGTCTCATGTAGTGGTTTTCGGTTTGGTTTTGTTTTTGCTTGACCTAAGTTTTTAATATTTAATCATACTAAAAGTAAAGACAATTACTTTGCATACTGACACTGCAGTTCTGCAGAAGGTTTCATTCCAAGGGAGAGCTCCACACTAAAAAATATTTGAAAACCACTGGTCTGAGCAGTGTTTCTCAA
Organism: Delphinapterus leucas; assembly: GCF_059928025.1. Classification (NCBI taxonomy): domain Eukaryota; kingdom Metazoa; phylum Chordata; class Mammalia; order Artiodactyla; family Monodontidae; genus Delphinapterus; species Delphinapterus leucas. The sequence continues at coordinate 95,627,546 of NC_143139.1, read as the reverse complement.
ACATGCACCAGAATCACACCGGCAAGGCTGGCAACTAATGAGTGGCACTTGGCATCACCTGGATGCTTGTAGGAAATGAGGTACCCCAGGCCCCACCCCAGCCCTATGAATCAGAATCTGCATTTTAACAGGACTTCAGATGAATCAAATGGGCAATAAAGTATGAGGTGTGCTGGCCTAGAGCATTCCTGTCATATATTAGGAAATGGGCCCGGCAGGGGGCTGGAGTCTAAGGTTCTAGACTCAACTGTGCTTCTTCCCTGAAGCCTTGGACGAGCCATGTTTGCTCTTTTGGGCCTTAGTTTCTCTTTACTGACAGGACGGTGGGGAGGGAGGGAACTGGATGAGACCAGGGATAGCAAATAAGGTCCATTTCTCAATCCAACTGATCAACTGGCAGTAGCCACGTGCCTAATATGTTTAAAAGGCTACCTCTGGGCTCGGTACTGACTGCGCGCAGTGACTGACCCGTGACGAATGCCACAGGCACTGCCGGGGAGTGAAGCCGCCCACCTTGCTAGAACTGGCGGTAGAGTGGTGAACAAGACATCATCCTCACCCTCAAGGAGCCATTTGGTGTGAGGGAGACAAAACATAAGCGGACAATGCCAAAGGGAACCTAATCCAGTCTCTCTGGGATCAAGGAGGACTTCTACGAAGAAGCAATAACTAAGCTAAAACCTAAGAATGACTTCAAATGACCCATGAGAAGCTGGGAGGGCAGGTTCTAGAGAGAGCGAACAGCATATACAAAGGCTAAGAGGTGGGAAAGAGCATGTTAAGTCCAGGAGAGCTGTTCCCTGTAAGCGAGGAATCGAATGCTACATGGGAAGTGGTAAGAGATCAGTGGAGAGGTAGTACCAGGCCAGGCTAGGAATTTAAACCCATAAACTTAAGAAAGATTTTAAGTAGGATGTGTGACTTGAGTTTTGCAGGTTGGAAAAATTATTCAGTCACTGGTGGACAATGGATTGAAGGAGACAGGAGACAGAGAACCGGGAGAAAAAGAAGTTCGCACCAGAAAGTAAATCAACTTATGTCACCAAGCACAATGTTTAGTTTAGCCGATGTTTTTTACAGCAAGACTTTCCAGATGATTTACACTCTGGCCTAGCTCCTTATGTTTAAGCAGCACTAAGTCAGGTGGCCCAGGTAATCCGGGGAGAGATCCACTCAGCCTAGGGTGGTAGCAGTGGAGATGGAGAGAGGTGGACAGACTTGAGAGATATTTACCAGGTAAAATTGACCGTATTTGATGATTGACTGGATTGGGGGATAAAGGAGGAGGAAAGAAGGATGATGCCCAGATACCAGTTTCAGCAACAGAAGGAATATCTCACTGAGGTCAGGCAAAGGCCCCCCTCTGCTCTTACATTCTGTGACCCAGTGACCCTACTTAGTGACCAGTGTCCTGGAAATTCTCTCTAAGCTTGAAAGCACACAAAAGATCAGAAAGAAGACCACCTTTCATCCGATCCTCCCCCAGCTCCTGAAGTTAGGGGAGGACACTGGTGATGCCCCCCCGTGTGCCACACACACGAAGGCAACTTGAGCACAGCCAGGTGGTGATGGGGCCACAGTGACCACCCACCCACAGCTCCCACCCTTGGATCAGCCAGCCTGTGGGGAGAAAGGGCTCAGGCCTTTGTGATCTGCACAGTGAGATCTTTCCTCCGAGAAAGAGCTCATTCTAGAGAAGCCAGGGCTGAGGCCGTCCTCGAGAAAGAATCGGGATCCTGGGTGCTGCCCGCCACCAGGGCCTCCAGGGAACCCACGGTCTCCATACCAACGACCATGATGTTGAAGTCGAAACCAGTCTTCATGGTCTTCTTGCGCATCTGCTCGATGATGGTGTCGATGCCAATGTAGCCCAGCAGGTTGGGGTTGATGCTGACGGGCTTCATGGGCACTGCCGGCTTAGGCCTGGGCTCAGGCACCAGCTCTGACATGGCTGCGTCCGTCCTGGTCTCCGGGAGCCCTGAAAAGCCAAGGTGGGAGGGGTGGGCTAGAGGAGAGCAGAGGTCACGTGGAAGGCACAGTATTATTCTCTGGATATAGAATCATACAGGGTTGGGCCTGGAAGGGACCTTACATGTCATCCAGTACAGGTCTCTCCTCTCACAGATGAGACTGACGCCTGGGGGGGAGGGGCTTGCCGAGAACACAGCAAGTCAGATGCAAAATCTGGACCAGTACCCAGACCCTCCAGTTGCTGGGGCACTTTCATATGCACCTCGCTGCTCCTAAGAACCACATCTGTGTCTCTAACCCAGGGGTTTCTCCACCTTGGCACTATTGACATTTCAGGCCAGATAATTATTGCGGGGAGCTGTCCTGTGCATTGTACGATGTTTAGTGACATCCCTGGCCTCTACTAGATGCAGGTAGTAGCCCCCCCAGTTTAATGACCAAAAATATTTCCAGACAGTGACAAATGTCTCCTGGGGACAACAGTGCCCCAGCTGAGAACCACTGATCTGAGAGATGTCTGGGGTTATTCTGACCTGAGTTCCTGCCTCCCCCAGAAAAAGGGCAAAGACCTTTTAGGATACAGGACCTAACATCTGTTGACTGCCTGTCACTGATCCAGTTGCTTGTCTTTTTTGGAAGCACATGGGGAGACTTCCCTGGTGGTCCAGTGGCTAAGACTCTGTGCTCCCATTGCAGGGGGCCCAGGTTCGATCCCTGGTCAGGAAACTAGATCCCACACGCCACAACTAAGTGTTCACATGCCGCAACTAAAGATCCCACACACCGCAACTAAGACCTGGCAGCCAAGTAAATATATAAATAAATATTTAAAAAAAAAAAAAAGAGGAAGCACATATAGGGCTACCCCATCTCTGCAGAGTGAGCATCACTCCTGTCTCCCAGCCTCCGTGTCCCCTCTGTTCCACAAGCACTGCTGCAAAGTAAGGAGGTCTGTGCCCTGAGGTGCCCCCAGACACCCTCCAAGCCTTAGTTTTGAGTCTGAGGGGGAATAAGTCTCCCTTTTGACTGCTGGGGAGAGGATGAGACCCAAGTAGGGGCCATCACTGACCTAAGATGACATGACACAACGTGTTCTTGGGATGGTGGGTAGCAAAAGAAAGGGGAGGCTGAAATCACAGCCCTTCCCCAGTGGAGAAAGGCAAACATCCCTCTGGGTCTGGCAGATCATGCGTATATTCACATACAAGAGAAATCTGTGTGTTTCCTCATCAGGCCACTGTCCACCAGGGTGGGTTTCAGGAAACAGCAACTCCATTTCCCTCCCCGTAAAACACGGGTGTGTGGTGATGTGGAAAGAGCCTGGCTCTGCTGTTAGCCAGCTTTGTGGACTTGGGCAAACCACCCCCTGCTTCCCACGCGCCTGCTTCCTCCTCTGTACTCTGTAAACCGGTTAGGATCGTAAGTAAGGCTGTAGTGAGCACTGCACACGGGGTATATGCCTAGAAGCGCCTGCACAGCGCCTCACTGTTCCAGACCCTGTTGCTCCTGTCCCTTTCAAGTTCACAGCCTGTCAGGAGGGGAAATGAAGTGGTGCATGTGAAAGCACTCGTTAGAGGGAGGTGCCCCAGATACTAATTACACAGCACAGTTACTGGACTCCACGCTCTCCAAAGGCCCTCTTCCAGCTCTGCCATTCTAGAATCCTATGGTTCACGGTTACCACCCTGCAGACTCTCAGGCTCACAGAGAGAACTGATGGAGTAGCAGATGGGAAAGAGGGTGAGGGGACAGGAGTACCTCCCTCCCCCACCCCCAAACCCGGCCAGGAGTCTGTTCTTGTACCCCTACCACCTGGTCCTTCCACTGGTCCTGGCAAGACTCTCTCTCTCTCTCTCTCAATTGGAAACCATTCTTTCCTTGTCACTCCCAGGCACAGCCAAATCTGACAAAGTCTCAGGACCTCCCCAGGGCCTAGCGTGGCTCCCTCCTGCTTCCCAGGAAGCCGTTGCCAGCCAGGCGGCCCCAGAAGGCAGCAAGATTGGCTCAGCCCTGCAGCAGCTGACTCTCAGCAGCCTGGCCTCCACATCCACTCTGCACATGGCTCCCGGACCCAACTCAGCACACCTGCACTGGGGGCCAATGCCCCATTTTCCCTGCCCAGCTGTTCACACGGCTGGCCCCATTCATCTCCCTCATGCCTCTACAGCCAGCCCATTTGGTCTCCACAACCTGTGTTGTGAGATAGATCCATCGGTGTGTATGTGTGTGTCGGGCAGGCAGGGTCTTACCTCATTTTACAGACCTGGAAAGTGAGTCTAGTATTTATTTATGGGAGTTTTTGCAAGTATTTTTATAAAGTGTGTCCTCACCATGGCCTGCTCAGCCCTGGTCTGTCAACTTCAGCATCTTCAAAGATCATTCCCAAAAAGACAGACCCTGGTTACAAGAAGGGGGCGGCCTACCAGATTCCCAGGCAACTTCTAGGGGCTACAGCAGGCCTGCTGCAGGTCCAGAACGGGAGCAGATCTCACCTTCATTCTTCTATCAAGCACCTATGAGCACCCATAGAGCTCCTGCTGGCAAGCTGCCCCTCCCAACCGCATGGCAATTACAACCACCCATCAGCCACAATTACTGCAAACCTGTGGTGGGTCACTGTGTCACAGCCTTTGCTGGAAGACCCTTCACCCACTCCAGCCCCTGGTTAACTCGTCCTCTTTTTTCACCATTCAGCCCAAGGGCTACCCCTCAGGAAACCTTCTGCTTTCCCATCTCATGTGGATGCCTCTCTTCTGTGCTGCCTCAGCCCCCGACTAACTTCCTAGTCATCACATTCATTCACTCACTCACTCCATCCCATCCCTCCCATCCAGGCCTTCCCACAGGCTGTCAAATGGGAGCCTACTCCAGCCAAACTTTAGACTAAATGCCAAGGACACTTTTGGACCCCAGACAAGGTCCTTGCCCCCAAGGGCCCACTGTTTGGTGAGGGTGCCTGACAAGTGCATAAAGCCCTCCAGGGCACAGGACAAATGCAGCTCTGGAGCTGAATTCTGGAGCTCCATCCTCTGCCCTTACAGCTCCCCTGGTCCCGCCATGCCCACTCCAGATGGCCCATACTTGACTCCCAGCTGGATGACCCATGTGAGCCTCAGCGTTCTCCTCAGGAAAATAGGTACAGTACCTGCCTTGCTGGGTTGCTATGAAGCTTATACAAAAGCATGGACATAAATGACCTGGCACTGAACATATGCCAGTTCCCACACTTCTTCAGGGCAGGAGCCACGTCTTATTGACTTCTGTGCCCCAATGAACCTAGTATAACAAGACACTCAGCAATGAATGAATGAATGAATGAATGCAAGCCTCACCGCAAGGCAGATGTTACTTCAGAGCCATCGCTTTTCTCTTCCCTCAGATGCTGCTCCCTTGGCAGAGCAGCTGACCTCCACCCAGCAAATGGCTCTTGTGTGGGCCACAGTCACGGAGGTAGACTCTGTTATGAGACTTTCTCCTTCCCCTGCAACAGGGATTGGAGGGGGGCTCCCCAAGGGTGGGCAAGAGCTCAGGATGGGGTCATGGCAGGATGTAGCTCAAATATGCCATCCTGCCTAAGTGGTTCTTGGGGCTCCTCCTAAGCTCCCAGTCTCTCAGGGCCCCTGGAGAGGAGGGGATCTGTCTGCAGCACCCCCTGCCAGGAGCCACCTGCCCATCAGTGCTCCAGGAAGAGACATTGTCCACCCCACTCAGCTCTAGCTTAGTCCCCACAGAAACAGCACCTCCCCCCATCCCCATGCCAAGCAAGGACCCTGGTGCTTTCTTTTACAGGCAAATGAATGGCTTTGTCTTTGTCTGGCCCAGGGACCCCACCCCTCTGTTGGGAAGGTGGCAGCAGGGGGAGGGGACCTTTCCAGAATAGCACCTTCCTCCCTGGCTTAGTGGGGATCCAGGGGGTGGGGAGGCTCTTCCATGGGGAGCTGCAGGTCTTCCTCAGCCCCCAGCCGCCTTCAAAACAGCGCCCCCACCCGCAGAGGCAATTCCAGTCCACCCCAGCTCCAGCCCCCGGCTCTCAGAAAAGGAATCACAAAAGATATCTTAGTACTTTCCCATTCACAGAAGCAAAGGGCCCTGGGATACCCCTGCCTCCATCCCAGTCCTCTGGAGGCCAACCAGTTCCCTTGGAGACCACCAGCTGGTGCCCGTCTCAGTGTGCGCCTATGTGTGGGGGAAGGGGTCTACGTGTCAGCGCACAGGTCTCTTGTCTGGCTGTAGGTGGTCCTGATACCTGTGCGTGGTGTGCATGTGTGTGCACTTCTTGGTGTGCTCCAGTGTGGAGCTTTCTGTGCGCATCTGGGTGCCTCCTCGCTTCTTCGGGGCTCTCTGTATCTCTCCGCGTTTCCATATGTGCATTTCTCCGGGCTTGTACATCTTGGGATGTGTGCCACCGTGTGTGCGTGTGTCCGTGCGTATGTCACCGCGCATGGGTTCCTCAGCGCATCAACCCTCCCCGGGTAGCATCTCCAGCCGGGCTTTGGGGGCCGCAGCCTCCTCTCGGCGCGCGCCGCTGGCGCCGCCGGCCTTCCTACCTTTGGACATGAATCCTCCTTTGTCTCCGTTCCTCCGGGAAGATGCTCAGGGCGCGGGGCTGCAAGGCTGAGCTGGACGCGGGCTACTCCTGGGCCGAGCAGACCCTGCAGCCGGGCCTCGCCCCTCTGCGTTCTCCGCCCACCCGCCCGGCCCGCGGCCCGGCAGCGCCGTCCCCGCGCCCCGCGCTGCCGCGCCAGCCCGGGACTTCGACTCGGCTGGCTCGGCGCAGCGCTGCCCCTGCCCGCTTGCACCGATGCCGCCGCCGCGCCGCCGCTGCCGCCGCCGCCGCCGCCGCCGCTGCCACCCGCACCACGTGACCCGCCCGCCCCGCCGAGGGCCCCTCCCCTCCCCCTCCCTCGGCGTCCTCGTCCGCACCGGCTCCCCTCCCGCCCGCACACTGGAGCGGGCACCCAGGGCCGGTTGCGGCCCGCCGGGGAGGCGCGCGGGGGCGCTGTGCCTGCAGGCTCGAGGTTCCGGGTGGGGCATGGTTCCCGCATCCCAGTCCCGGTCCCTCCCCCTCGATCCTGCTCCCGGCCTGTTACCCTCTAGGCCGGGGCGAGGCGGGGAGCGCAGGGGACCTGTGGGAGCTGCGGGAGGCGGTGCGCGCGCGAGAGTCACGCGGTGGCTGGGATGCTGGGCTGGTTCAACGCGGTTCTGCCGAGACGCGGGTGCCTGTAGAACCCTGACTGATTCAGGAGCCCGGGTTCCAGGCCTGGCTCTGGGATGATGAGCCCTGTGACCTTGAGCTAGTCAGGAACTTTCCTGAGCCTCAATTTACCCTTCAGAAAAATCATCCTTGCATTCAGTCAACTTGACTGGACAGCATATTGCCAGGCCTTGAGGGGACAGGAATGAGGGTCACCATTTCTGTCCTCAAAGAGTTCTGGGTCTGGTGGGTCAAGACAGAAAGCTGGCCTGTCCTAACGGAGGGGGTGGGGTATGCACAGGGTACGGTGAGTGCGGGGTGGTGGGCACCCACCGGGTACTGTGGGTGCAGGTGTGAGGGCCCTTGGTGAGGGCCAAGATGGAAAGGCAAATATAGGTGCGAGGGAAGAAGGGAAAGCAGTCTATGGAGAGACCCAGAGGCGAGAGCTGCATGGTGCTGGGGACAACAGAGCTCCCGGGTGCACCAAAGCAGGGAAAAGTCCAGACAGGGATATAGAGTTAAGAGGCTGGAGAAGTCCAAAGCCTTGGAAGCCAGGCTAAGGAGCTGGACTTGTCAAAGAAGGTAACAGCGGGTCACCAACAGCTGGTAAGCAGGAAGTGCTGCCATGAAATATACGAGTCCCTGTGGCAGCTGTGTGGAGGGGCAGGGGGTGGCCTCACGGGGACAGAGGGACGGAGAGCAGGGGACAGACAGCCAAGGACTGAGGAGGTGGATCAACAGAGTTGGAATTAGACTGGATGGGATGAAGGAGAGAGAAAGATGAGGAAGACGAGGATACCCAGGTTTCTGGTATGGTGCCTGCAGCTGAGGGAGTGAGATCAGGGAGGGCAGAAGTCAGGAAGAACGGGGCTGCCTCTAGACATGCCCGGGAGTTGTCTGGGTAGAGGGGTCTGGCAGGCCACTGGGTGTCTACACCTGCATTTTGAGAGAGAGGGCTGGGCTGAAGATGGAGGGAGAGCTGAGGTCCCATAGGGAGGAGGGAAGACCAGAGCCTGGGTGGGCTCCCCCAGGCCAAGTGTGCAGAGGGCAATGAGAAGGGGGCTGACAACCCCCAACGCCAATTAAGCCACTGGACTGGATGCTTTCCAAGCATCTGCCAGACCCAGAATCTCTGAGCCTTTGAAATGTTGGGAATGAGACTGCCCAAAGTAGAATTCCACGATCTGGGTTCCCATTAGCTTACTGCCATCAACCAGCTGTGTGACTTTAGGCGTGTCACAGCCTCTCTAAGACCAAATGAACTTCTAGCCCTTGTGTTGACCTGTTTTTTCTTCTGTGTAGGACTTCCAACCTACAAGTCCCCAACTCACCTTTCAGGACTAAAGGGCTGGGGGTAAGGGACCGAGAAAAAATTCCAGGTGAGGCACCTTTTAAGCAACAACCATCTTCCTGAAAGGCCGACTGGGGATGATTTAGAAGGTCTTGGGTGAGATCACTATTCACATCTAGAGGAGCCTGGCAGTGTCGACTGTTAGACAAATCACCACTTACTGAAGTGCTGGTCTATATTTTCGTGTAGGTGGTTTGCTTTTCAAGCTGGACTCACCTATAGATCACCTAATTATTTCAGCTCTTCAGGGAACAAAGAAACAATCATGGAAGATGCTAAAGGACAGACTCAGCATAAGTGCTCTCCCACAAATTACCCCTGTAAACCCCCCTTCTGATGGCTTCCCTCAACCTGACCTCTGACTGGCAGAGTGGGACCCAGTTCAGGGTGCACCGCCTGTGTTCTGCCACTCAACCCCATTCCCTTTTCTCCCAGCTCGTTCAACTCTGACTTTAAAGTCCCCCAGATCTATCCAAGCATAATCCAGCTCCAGGCTCATACACCTCAGCAGTCCAGCACATCCCCAGCCCAGCTCTTTGCATTTACCTTTGGTTTCTCTGGCCAGGTCCAGCATGGTGAGCTCTGTGACCCAGTCTATGGCAGCATCTGCCATAGCATGGTCCAGGGCTGCATCTGTGCTTCTGCTTGGCATTGATGGGTAGGTGACAGTGTCTGATCTCATCAGCTTAATGACACTCTCCAGTGTGGTCTCACCAGTGACTGGGTCTGGGGTGACCGGCACAACTGAATGCATGGCTGTGCCCAGCCTGCTTGTATCCAACACAAGAGAATCCGTAGTCATGTCCAGCTTGGCTCTATTCGCCCCGGCCAACACCAGGGCTGTGTCCAGCTTGCCTGGATCTGGTGCTGCCACTTCCCTGGCTGTACCCTCCGTGGTTGTATCTGGCTTAGCTGTGCCTGCTGTAGCTATGGCTTTGCCCAGCTTTTCTGGGTCTGGGGTCACCACATCCGTGACCGCGCGTGGCTTGGTTGTGCCTGCTTTAGCCAAGTCCATGGCAGAGCCCAGTCTGCTATCCAGAGGAGGGAACTCAGTGTTTGTGTCCAGTCTAGATGTGTTTGGTGTAGCCAAGTGGACAGCCAAGCCAGGCCTATTGGTGGCCATCGTGGATAAATGTCCGGATGTGCCTGGCCTCGTTGTATCCAGGGCAGCCAAATGAATGGCCGTTGCAGGCCCCATGGCAGGGATGGCCCTTTGGAGATGCAGCCGGGGTCTCTGAATACCCCTGGGCCGGGGCTTGCCTCTTCCTGGAGAAGCTCTGGTAGGCACATGGGCGGTCATTGGGACAGGGTGCCTCTGACCCACCAAGTCTGGCCCTGCAGGACCTGGTGGACCCTGAGCTAACCGGGATTGGAAAGGCAGGGTCAGGCATGAGCTCACCAGGGGCTTCTCCACTGCAGGCACCCTGCTGGGCTTGGCCAGACCTGGGTGAACTGGGCCCTCGGAGTGGACCCTGTCCCCTGGCACTAGGGTCACAGATGGTGAGTCAGGAGAAGGCAGCCTCCCTCCTCTGTGGGTGGCAGCCTCCCTGCCCGGGGTAGACACCTGTTCCCAGTGAGAAGGCAGGGGGCCCAAGCGCCATGCCTGGCTGTGCTGGCGGACTGTTAGGGAGATGGAGCTGAGCTTCCTGGGTGCCAGGCTCTTGCCAGTCTCCTGTGGGGGCACACTCCACGCCCTAGCTCCAAGGCCTGGTCGGCCGGAAGCCTGTGGGATGTGGCTCTGGGGGAAAGCATCCAGATGGATGGTCTTCTTGAGAACAGGGATGAGAGGCGACACCCCTCCAGGGAGCTTTGAGGGGCGGGCAGGACGCCCCAGTAGGTGGCTGCGGGAGAAGGAGGTTCCAGTGCCTGGGGCTCCGTGAGGCTGCATCGCAAAGTCGTGGTCCATCCAGGTCTTTCGTCTTCCCCTGACCGACAGAGAAAAGGGGCCAAGCGGGGGTGAGGTGCTCGAGCCTGCAGGTGCTGGCCCTCCCCGTCCTGACTAGCAGCTAGCACTCCTCTGAAGGGCCCTTGTTTGGGAGACTGTCAAGTCCTCAGTGGAGTACACCTGTCCCTTCCTACAGCCCTCCTACAGCTCCCACCTGCTACATGCCTACACACCTCACACACATGGGCCCTCACACACACACACCTACCAAGATACCAGGTGAATGTGGAAGAATGTTCCAGCAATGGGTGGAACCCAATGAGCAGGCTGCCCCGGCATGAGGAAACCTCCCCCTTTGCAGGCCTGAGTGTGGCCCCTCTCTGGCCAACTCCATGGAGGTCACATATACCTTTTCAGGAGCCCCAGTGTAGGGCAGTGGTTATTGGAAGCTTATCTGCTTCTTCCAGAAGGGGCCAGGGGACTCTGAGTTCCCACACACAGCAGCCAGAATAGGAGTTCAGGCGTCCAGGTAGGAGACCAAGAGGTGACCAGTTTGGCTTGGGAAGAGGGTCTGCACCTGGGGCTCCTGCCCGGAACCAGGAAAGAGCCCTGGGCTGGCCTGCTGCTGGAGCTGAAATCGGAGCCAGAACTGGAGCTGAAGAGGGCCCTGGACGAGGTGAGGCTTGGGAAGTAGAGAAGTAATGAGCATTCACAGGGTACTTATCCAGTGAACAAGCCACAGTATCTGCCCTGGGGAGACTGGCCATCCCCAGGGGCACCGGACAGTGAAGCAGGCAGAGCTATGCTGGAGGTGAGCCTTGTGGGGGAAGCATTAGCTCAGCCTTTGGGGTTAAAGGAGGGAGGCTGGGCCTGGGGCTGGGGGAATTCACACAGAAGGCCCAAAGGTGAGGAAATGTGGCATCTTTCTGAAAATCCTCCATGGGGCTCCCAGGCTGTATTGTGGGGGAGGGGCGAGACAAGGCTGCAGGTGCGCTGGGGCCCAGGCCAGGCCACAGTGATGCTCAGGCCCTGGAAGATGACCTGGTCAGATCTGCAGGTGGCCACTCCAGGACTGTGTGACGGCAAGATCGGGGGGAAGAGAAGTGGAGGCAAGGAGGGAGTTCCCTGGTGGCCTAGTGGTTAGAATACCAGGCTTTCACTGCCGTGGCCCCGGTTCAATCCCTGGTCCGGGAACTGAGATCTTGGAAGCCTCGCAGCAAGGAGAGCAGCGAGTTGAAACGCTCTGTGAGCTGGGGGTGGGGCTGGAGAAGGCTGAACAGCACAGAGGAAGCAGCAGCAGGACTGCCAGGACATGGCGAGTCAGGGAGGGGGCGTCCAGGACTGGCTGGTGGTCTGCATGGATGAGCCATCCCCTGATGGGGGCTCCACAGCTCCCAGACGGCCAGCTGGTGCACACTCTGGGCTCCATATAACCCACCCTCTGGAGCAAAGTTGTTTCTGCTGCTTTCAGCACAGCAGGTGGGGACATGATACTGCTGAGGGGGGCTGGCCGCAGGGGCTTATGGGGGGGAGTGTGATTTTATGGCTAGGGCCCTAAAGTTTGGAGCAGGGGCGGGGAAGGCAGGACACTGGAGGGGTCTTCGTCATCTTTCACGGTGGCACCCCAGCCCCTCATCCCCATCCAGTCACATATTTGTACCCAAGGCTGTCCCTGCCTTATCACCTCCCCACTTGGCTTATCCCTGCAGCCCTGCTTTGGGGCCCTTACTCACAACCACACATACCTGGGTACATGCATGTTTACCCTGCACTTAACCACAAACATCTACCCTCAGTGTACACACACACACACACACACACACACACACAGCTGGCCAGAGGACAGAATTTCTGAGATCTATTTGTTCTAACATCCCCAGATCCCTTCCCCTCACTGAGCATCCACCCGCCATCAATCACTTGGTACTATCCTCCCCCCACCCACAAATACTCACCTACCTTGATCAGAGAACAAGAAAGGTCTAGTGTTCTTCAGTCTGGGAAGCTAACTCTAGTGCAGGGCCCTCACCTCCTCCGCGCCCAGATTCTGGCTGTGATGACCAGCTCACGGATCTCATCTCTCTGATCCCCTCAGTCTCCAGGCTGTAGTACCCAGGCCTAGGGCCCAGCCTTCTCCTGACCTGTACCACCAGCTCCATCCACAGCTGGGCTGGGCTGTGGGGCAGGGAGGGGCCGGCTTCTCAGCAGTGGGCGTCAGTGAATGGCTGCTCTGAGCCTCTGGAATCCCAAAGGGCCATGGGAGGCTCGTAACGGCCAGGCTGGGCTGCCCTGGACTCAAGGACACGTGGGGTGTGGTGCCCTGCTGCCTGCCCTCCACAAATCTGCTCTGTCTCCCACAGACTCTGACCCTGGAGAGATGTCTGCCATAAGAATAGGGAGACTCCAAACATGGCCACGCTCCAGTGGTCCCAGAGCCGACCTCACTTCTGCTTTCCCTGTGCATTGCCTCACACCCTGTTTAGTTCTGTGGCCCTCAGACCACCTTGGTCACCCATCTGAGGTCTTTCCTGGAGCAAGCTGGAGTTCCTGGAGACTAAAGCAGGGGCTTTCTGCTTCAACAACTATCCCCTGAGCCCGTGCTCCCTCCAGCTGGACCCTGTACTAAGGCCCTGAGCCTGCGAAGATGACCCTCCCCTGGACCTGAGGAGACCCAGGAGGCCTCCCAGCCTGGCTCTGGCATTGCGGGCTGTCAGCAGACCCTGGCCCTTGGGCTGGGCTGGGTCCCCTCTTCTGCCTCTATCATAAGAATAGTAATAATAATGAAGGTGATAATAATAGCTACCATTTACTGAACACTGACTATGTGCCAGGCACTACGTCAGGGCTGGGAAGGAGCCCGCTTCTGCTCAGGAAGATGGGAATGTAAATAGATCCTTACAGTAACTATAATGCAGCGGTGACGGTGGACATCCTCCGAGCACTCACCCTGAGCCAGGAACTAGGCTAAGCGTTCTCCTGGCATCTCCTTTAATCTTCGCCTCGTCACAGGGACCAAGCAACTGAATTTTTAATTTTATTTAAATTTAATTTGTGGCTATGATATTGGACAGCACAGTTCTGAAGGGCCTGGATTTTATTCGTCTCTGGGTCCCAGGGCCTGGTAAGAATTACCCTCATAAGTTTCTGTAGAATGAATGAATAAAAGGAAAAAATGATTGAATGAATGGTGAATATGTTGACCTAGGAACTTCCCCTCTTCTTATTCATTCTCTCCCCTGCAAGCTTTAGGTTCTCAAACTTGGCTGTGCTCTGGTTACCAGGACAACCTGGTGGAAGTCCTAGTGGGTGGGGGAGGGGATCTGTCTGGAGTTCTTCCCCTTCTCTCCTTGCTTTGAGGCCTGAGGACCAGCCTGATTCTAGGAAGAAGAGAGGTGGCTGGGGGAGGGGATAGCACAGCTCTCTCTGGACAGATTGAGTTGGGGGAGCCTTTACCGCCCACCCCCACTGGATTGCATTATCTTTGAGATGCAGAAACCCTGAGCTGAAGTCAGGGGTCCTTACTCGCTGGCTTCTCTCCTCTCTTTGGCCAGTGACTCATTGTGCAACTTCTATCAGATCTCTTGCCCCTCTGGGCCTCAGTTGCCTTTTTAAATAGGGACCAGATGCCTTCATGTGGCCTCTTGAAGGTCTAGAATTCCTCCATCTTGCTCCCTGCCAGGCTGTTAGGGCCTTGAAAGCAAGGAATGGGTCTTGTTCATCTCAGTATTCCTGAGGCTCACCTGCCCGTCTCTCTCCGCCTGGACGAAACTGCCTGCCTGTTAATTACGCGCTTGGGTTCAGCTGCCCTCTAGTGGCCCAAAGTGGCAATGACCTCCTTGTGTCTGTACACAAGTTTTTTTCCCACCAAAGGAAAGGTTGACAGGCCTGAAAGTGGCCTCAAAGGACAGACCTCCACCCAAGCAAAAAATCATTGTGGTGGCCTCCCAGACAAGTGGCATAAGCTCTAGAGTCTCAAACCTGGGTTTGTGACAGCTGTGCGATTTTGAATAAGTCACTTAATCTCTGTGAGCTCCAGTTTCTTCATCTGTGAAGTGGGAATTATATCAGTCAAGATGGGTTAAATTATGTTTCAGTAACAAAATATTCCAAAATCCCAGTGACTTATAATAACAACTATTTATTTCTGATTCATGCCTCATGTCCACGGTGGTCTGGGTCCACTGAGGCTCTGTTCCATGTCTCCTTCACTCTGGAACCCCGGCTGCCTTCTGGAGCCGTGTTGGTCTTTGTGGCAGAGGAAGGAGAGAGTGGTGAATCATATGGTAGCTATTAAATGCTTTGGCCTGGACTTTTCTGATCACAACTCATTGGCAAGAACTAGTTGCAGGAAGGTTAACCCTACCATGTGCAAGAGCTGAAGAGACAGACATATTTGGTTAGCAGCACTGCTGGCCCGCTCACGCGGCTGTAAGGATGCAGTGAGAAGTGCCATTGCACTATCCCTCATGCAATGAATTCAATCAACCTTAGTCATTGAAATTACTGCCTTGTAATTCTGATTTCCCCTTTTATCTACCCTCGTGATTTTCTGTGACTTCCACATCAATACCAACTGTTTACAGCTGCAGATACAGAGAGGGAAATGGACTTGCCAAGTTTCACACAATGAACCCGTAGCTGGACACCCACATCTCCAGGCTCCAAATTCTGAGCTTCCCGCCCCCCACCTGACGTGGTGGAGGAGAAGGGGCTTTGCCCTCCCAGGGTTCTTTGTAAGGGTGTTGACTGACAGTGTGACGGTCTTTTGAGGGAGCCTGGAGCCACTGCCTCCCTCCCAAAGCTGGTCTCTCAAGCCTTCCCAAGCCCTGCCCGCTCAGCCAGAGTGGAGAGCCGAGGGGGTAGAACAATGAGAAGCCTGTGCCGCCCTCCAGGGCCAGAGTCCGAACATCGCAGCCACTCCTACGCAGGGACCCTACACATTCCCGCCTCCTGTTTCCCTGTCCTGGGCCCAGCCCAGACATACCCACCGTATCCTGACAGCAACCAGATGGTGGGAAAGGAAAGCTCCCAGAACTCTTCAAAGCCTCCCAAAGCATTTTAAAAACCTGCACAAAACCTGACCCCCAGAAAGCCTCCTAGCCTCTCTAAAATCTTTGTCTCTAGGCAGATGGGTGGCCCCTGGCAAGACAAAGAGACAGGCCCCACTTATCCGACAAGCGTGCTTTCAGGGAGGCCCTGCCCAGTGCCATGGAGGCTGCAGGCTGAGATAAGAAGATGCCGTCGCTGCTCTCCACAGACATGTGAAAAAAAATCACAGCACAAGACTAGGGCTGTAATGGGGAAAGCTGCTGGTGGGGTCAGGGAAGCCTTCCTGGAGGACATGGCAATTAGCAGGTCATCAGGTTCTCTCCCTGGGCCTAGCCTTACTTGAAACACAACTTTCTGGTTGTTCATGCCCCTCTCCCACCACTTACTTGCTAGTATTCTGTGCTGCAATCACAGGACACCACTCACAATTCTCAGAAAGGTCTGCGTCCTCCCTAGCCTCCACGGCTTTGCACTTGCTGGCTCCTCTTCCCTTTATAGGGAAAACTCTTATTCAGCCTTCAAAACCCAGATCAGTAGCCGTATCCTCCTTGATAAACCCCTTCCCTGGGGTTCAGTTCCATTTTCAGTTTCTCACACATACTTCTCTCGCTAGGACAGTTGTAATTTGTTTACATATCCGCCTGCCCCTCCAGTTTGTGAGTTCCTTTGATTCAGGGACTATATTGTCGTTGTCTTTGCATTCTTGGTGCCAGACCTAGTAGAGCAGGTATGTGACATGCCTCTGCAGGGTTCTGGAGAATAGCTGTATTATGCATGGGATTTATACAGTGCTTTCCTGCCAACTACCTCCTTCGACATTTACCCTAACCCAGCGAGGCAGGCAGAGCAGGAGTGATATAAAAACAACCAGCTCTCTACAAGAATCTGACATGAGCTGAGCGCAATGCCAGGCACTGACAGAGGACACTTATCTGGGCTTTAATCATCTGTGGTTCTCAGTGCCTGGCACACAGAAATGCTTGGTGAACTCAGTTGTGTGTCAGAGCAAGAAACTCGCCCCCCAAAATGCAACATATTGTTATTTTTTTAATATTTATTTATGTATTTATTCATTTGGCTGCACCGGGTCTTAGCTGGCACACAGGATCTTCGTGGCCGTGTGTGGGATCTTCCTTATGGCATGATGGATCCTTTTTTTTTTTTTTTGTGGCATGTGGGATCTTTAGTTGCAGCATGTGAACTCTTAGTTGCAGCATGTGGGATCTTTAGTTGTGGCCTGTGGGATCTAGTTCCCTGACCAGTGATTGAACCCAGGCCCCCTGCATTGGGAGCATGGAGTCTTAGCCACTGAACCACCAGGGGAGTCCCAAAAAATGCAATTTTTAAAAAATTTTATTTTATTTATTTTTGGCTGCGTTGGGTCTTCATTGCTGTGCGTGTGCTTTCCCTAGTTGCAGACAGCAGGGGCTACTCTTTGTTGTGGTGCGCAGGCTTCCCATAGCTATGGCTTCTCTTGTTGTGGAGCACAGGCTCTAGGCGCACGGGCTTCAGTAGTTGTGGCGTGCGGGCTCAGTAGTTGTGGCTTGTGGGCTCTAGAGCGCAGGCTCAGTAGTTGTGGCACATGGGCTTAGTTGCTCTGTGACATGTGGGACCTTCCCAGACCAGGGCTCGAATCCGTGTCCCCTGCATTGGCAGGCAGATTCTTAACCACTGTGCCACCAGGGAAATCCCCCCAAAATGCAATTTAAATGGACAGTTTTATAGGATTTACTATTGCCAGGCCCTGACCTCAAGTTGCTCCCAGTACAGTCCTCTGGCATGCCCTGGCAGATGGAAAAATCTGGTTCCATGGGCACTGGCCTGTTTCTGTAGGCTCTGCTATCTGGGTCAACCGTGCCCCTTGTAAAAAGTGCTGAGGGCACAGTCTACTGTGTTGCTCTTAACACTGAGACATTTCTTTTTAGTATTTGGAAGCAGAAAACTTGTCTTTCATTAACAGTCAATTTCTCCTGCTATCACCTAACAGGAATAAAATGACCTCTTTGTGTTTCCCCTTTCCCTGTGGCTGCCAGGAAGCTCAGAGACAAGTAATAGTATTACTGTAGGAGTCAGAGTCAGAATATTTCCTTTCCACCCCCATGTATGTGGCTCCTTCAGCTAAAACCTTCTTGGGTCCTTTATGGGAGGAGCATGTATAAGTAAACATTTATGTAATAAGCCCTGGGGAGAGCACAGGGAAAGGATCCAGGTTTAAGAGCAGAAGGCTTGGGTGAATCCCTTACCGTCTCTGAGCCTCAGGCTCCTCCTTGGCAGCCTGGGGTAGGAGACCCTGCTGCAGCTTTTGGACATTGCCAGCTTTCCTGTGATGAAGACTGGCCACTGCCCAGGCCTCAGGTAGGGTCATGGTCAACATCCTCCCTGCTGAGGCTGTGAAGCCTGTAACCTTGAACACCTTCACACTTTAGACTCAGTACGGCCAGAATTTTTATTTTTAAAGAGGAGTCAGAGAAAAGATTTTTATGTGAAATCTCCTGACTTATAAATGTTGCCAATTAATTTGCATTTTTTCAGGAATTCCCTGGCGGTCCAGTGGTTTGGGCTCGGTGCTTTCACTCCCAGGACCTGGATTCGATCCCTGGTCAGGGAACTAAGATCCTGCCGGCTGCATGGTGCAGAAAAAAAAAAAAAAAAAATTGCATCTTTTCAAAGCACTGTGTTGGACAAACCAAACTTGGCTGCTGGCCAGATCTAGTCTGAGGCCTTCAGCTAAGCTGAATACATCTCCAGTAGGGACTGTCTGGTGTGTTCAAGCTAGGGGTGGGGGAGCAGTTTTCATCATTTCTTCTGAACCCTGCCTTCCCGAGGTAATATCCCAAGAGACCTGACAGTAGGACTCGGCGTCAGGTTCTGAGATGACCTGTGCTCAGGTCATGTTGACTGGTCCAGATGGGCCCTGACCCAAGCTGGACCACACACAGGACCCTGCCCCAGCCTTGGGTGATGAGTTTAAAATGGGCACCTGACCTAGGATGAGCCATGAATCCCACCCCTGAGATATTTGTGCTTGCAGCCAGAGACAGGGACAGGGTAACTCTCTCTCCACTGGCTGGAGCTGTAAGACAACATTTGCCAGAAGTTGGCTGCTACATTTTCCATGATGGGGGGCATCAGGGTTGGTTAATGAAGTAGGTATACAGAAGCAGGAATAAAAAATAGTTTGAGGGGCCTTCCCTGGCTGTCCAGTGGTTAAGATTCCACGCTTCCTCTGCAGGGGGCACATGTTTGATCCCTGGTCAGGGAACTGGGATCTCACGGGACACTGGTGCAGCCAAAAAAAAAAAAAAAAAGGGTCTGAGAAAGAATTCTAAGGGGCTGCTTATAGTTGCCCTGAGTCCCTGCTACTTTCCTGTCCTACAGGACCGGACACTCCAGAGTCTTTGTGATAACTTCCCCTTCTCACCCAAGCTAGTGGAGGTGGGGCTTCTGTCCTTCACAGCCATCAGTCCTAACTCATGCACATGGTTCTGCTTGGGCTCTTCCAGTTTCCTGATGAGTAACAGCGGCACGGGGCTCCCAGTCCTGGCCTCCCAGCCACCCCCACCGCCCACCACCACGCCTGACACCTCTACTCACTTGGATTAGCACTGAAGGAACTCGTGAAATCCAGAGCCTCATAATGAAAGAAGTTCATCCCCTCAGGGAAGGCAGCTCAGAATACAGTGGGGCTGGCACTGCCAGAGAAACTGAGGCAGTGTGGGACTGGCTACCCAGTGGGTGGTGCTGGTTACCCCCATTCTTGTGTGGGGTGATCTGTAAGGCACTGGAAGGGCCCTGCCCTCCAATGGGTCCTACCTCCGCCACGCCCCGCCTGCCCTGGAAGTCCGCCACGCCCTGCCTGCCCTGGAAGTCCATACCCAGAGCACTGATTCACATGCTCACCAAATTCTGAGGATTCCTGCCCACCCTCCCCACCCCAGACTCCCAGTCCCAAACCCAGGCACTAGTAACCCCCTGGGTCACCCTGGGTGGGTCATTTCTCTCCGTGCTTGTTTCCTCTTCCGTAAAGCAGTGTCCTCAGTCCCTCTTGGTTTTTGCCCAGCATCCCTTCCCCTCCTTTAGGTAACAGCTGCAACCTACCCCCACCCCCTCAGACCATGTGATCAGTAGAGCCAACTCCACCCCTGGATGCTGGGGTGGGTACCAGAGCTGCCTGGTAATCAAGGCACCCCCATCCCCTAAGCTCGTAAGCCTTGGGGGCTGACAGGAGCCCACCCCCTGAGGTTGTGCAGGAACAGATGCGTGCTCTCTCCTGAAATCAAGGCACAAGGGCTGCGTGAGCCTGGGGCTGCCAGGGCGCCTTTGTACCACGTGGAGAAAATCCACCTGAAGGAAGCCCACAGGGCTTAACAAGATGGAGAGAGAGAAGGATGGAGAGCTGGAGTGACCCAGTGACACCCTTGAGCCCCAGGGTCCAGCTGGGACTGAGTCCAGAACCAAACCCTATTATTGCAGCTGTTTTCAGTTTGGTCTCTTGTTCCTGCAAGAGTCCTGGGCGGTAGTGTGGTGGGGAAGCTGCCTGGTGTGGGGGCGGGGGCGGGGGGAATCTCTGTGAGCTGCAAAATGCTCTGCTGGGTCAGAGGTCAGGGCTGTGAGACTCAGAAACAGCAGGGCTGGGCCTAGGGTGAGGCAAGAGAGGTGCTGAGAATTGAATGAGGGGGCCCTCTTGCCTCACTCTAACCTGGCTCTGCAACACAGCCCCCTGCAATTGCTGGGTTGCCCCAGGGAGGAAGGGCAGCCTCACACCTCGAGATGAGAGAAGGCAGCTTTTGCTCTCGCTGACTCCTAAGATGGGGCGTGTGCAAGAGCGAGCCCAGGTCTGGGGTCAGGAGGTCTGGTTCAAATCTCAGCCTGTTGTCCTGTTGCCTTGGCAAGTCCCTATGAAAATGGAATGGCAGCTGCCTCCGTGTGTTCTCCCCCTTTCAAGGAGGGGGACTTTTTTCTTTTTCTTTTTTTTTAAATATCTTTATAGGAGTAGAGTTGCTTTGCAATGTTGTGTTAGTTTCTGCTGTACAACGAAGTGAATCAGCTATATGTAAGGAGGGGGACTTTTTAAATGGACACGCAGCCACCCAGCTCTTCCCAGCCTCCCTTGCAGCTAGGAGTAGCCACGTGACTATGTATTGACTGGTGAGGTGTAAAGGGATGTAAGAGGTCCAGCCAGCAGGAGTGTCCCTCAAAGGGGCAAGTGGCCCCTTATACCCTCCCTCCACCCTGCTCCTCAGGACGCCGAAGAACCCCCCTTGGATGGCACCAACCAGGACAACAGCCCTGCAGCAAGAGAGGAGCAACTCAGGTCCCCGAACACTGCATGGAACTGTCCACCAGATCAGCTCTGGACAACCTCCCTATGAACTGTACCGTAAGAAAGAAAAACGTTCTATTTGGTTTAAGGCCCTGCCGTTTTGCATCTCTGTGCCTGAATTTATATCCTAACTGGTTCTCTACCCCAGGGAATCCAGTTAGTTAGGGGGGAGGGCACAAGTGCTACTGGTTTCTAGTGGGTAGAACCCAGAGATGCTCATCACCCTACCACACACAGGACAGCCCCCCTACAAAGAATGATCTGGTCCCAAAAGTCAATAGTGCCACTGCTGAGAAACTGCTCTTTCCTCTTGGAGATTCAGTGTTCCCATCCCCCAAATGGGGGATATTGAACTATCATGATTTTTATCAGGACCCAGTGAGATGATAGACATGATCCTACTTTTAGGAAAGGAGACAGTCCTGCAAAGATAGTCATGGAGTCTTTATTATTGAGATAAATTAAGATGGACGCCCCAAAGGAGGGGAGTGAGCAGGTTGCCAATCTATGTCCAAAAAGTAGGCAGTGGTGCTCCACAGAGAAGGAGAGGCTCCAGGGTGGGTTTGGGGCCCCTGGTGCAGTGCAGGACCCGGAGGGGAGGGCAGGAGCTCCTGCCAGTGGCCTCAGCCTTGGGAAAGGGAAGGGATAGGCAAGTCCAGCCGAGGGAGGGGGGTGGGAACTGCTGGTGGTCCCCACACTGCCCACAAAGCTCACCCCATCCCCACCACCTTGAATCCTGCCTGGGGGCCACCCCCCTCACACAAACATGCTTCTCCTCCCCTCCGCACGCCTGACCCCAAACGTTCTCTCTCTCTATCACACACACACACACACACACACACATACACATACCTCCTTCCTCTATGGCCTTGCCCCTTGCACACCCCACCACAAACACTCATCCATGCCAAGCCCGGGTCCAGAGTGGTAGGACTGGGCTGGACTAAGCTGATATCCCTCCAAAGGGGGCCCTTTCCTTGGGTCAGCTTTGAAGCCTGGCCCATGAAGCTGTAGGGTCGATACCATTGGCTGGAGTGGGGAGCTGAGTGTCACCGAGGATCTGGTAGGGAAGTGGGAGATCTGAAGGCTCAGGACAGGCAGGGGCAGCCATGCCTGACGCCGGGTGGAGGGGCAGGAGTGCTGGGCAGCACAAAGGCACTGGGGGGCCGTGGGGCGTCCCCGGAGCTGGGGAGGGCAGGTGTGGGATAAGCTGGCTTGACCTGGAGAGCAAGCCCTGGGCCATCAGCAGCGACATCTCAAGGCACCCAGGTGCCCCACAGCCAGGGTCCTCCCAGAGCCCCTCCTCCTGGGAGGAGCCAGGCTGCGAGGGAGAGCCTGGACGACCAGGGATTCTCCTCCGTCTGCCCCGGGGTCTCCAGGCCGGGCGGGACGGGAGAGGGCATCCGGTTCCCGCCCCCCACCGCCAACAGAGCCGGTCAACTCAGACCTCGGGGCCCCCGAAGGCCAGGTTGTCGCGAACCATCATTGTCTTGCGGAGGTCACGGTCCACCAGGGGGCGCTGCATGCGCCACTTGTGCGCCTCCTGCAAACCGGGCTCGAAGTAGTAGATGCAGGCGCCGAAGCCCACCAGAATGAGGACAGAGATGAACAGGTAAACAGGGACGAACCAGTCCAGGAAGTGCGGCATCGCGGAGGCCTTGGCTGCTGAGACGCGGTCGGTGAGAACCAGCAGAGAGGCTGCTTATCCCACCCACCCTCCCAGAGGGGGACCCGCAGGCTTCACAGAGCCAGGAGGTCGGAGCTTCACCTTACGGCTGGGAAGACGGAGACCCTGGAGAGTGGAGAGCAGTGACTCAGCAGCCCCGGCCCCCTGACCAAGCACACAGCTGCCCTCACCACAGGGGCCCACCCAGCTCCTACTCACCCTTCTACAAGGAAGCTTATAGCTGAGGGCTGGCCCTGGCTCAGTCCCTCAACAGTTTGTGTGCCCTCAGGCAAGTTGCTTAACCTCTCTGGGCCTCAGCATTGTCCCCTGCAGAAGGGGACGCTAACAGAGCCTTGTGGGGATTCAGTGAGGTGACTGACCCCTCAGAGCACTCAGAAAAGGACAGCTGGGGCCATGCCTCCTCTGAGCTGTCCCTCCCGGCTCTGACTGTGCATTTGCAGAGGCTGCCACTTACTAGGCCCCTCACAGATGAGTGGGTCCCCAGCCACCCGTGCATCCTGGCTAGGTGTGGCTTAGTGAAAGCATGGTGAACAACTGCCCATCCCTAGGGGACCTGGTTGATATCAACAGGCTCTGCACAGGCTCCCGAATTCAGGCCCATGCCCCATTTTATAATTATAAGAGTATGGACACAGTGCCAGCCCCAAAAGACTTGGACATTGGTTTCCACACCCGTAAGATGGGAGTAAAAACAGTATCTAGGTCATAGGGCTGTTGTGACTGTTAAAAGAGTTAATTTACGTAAAATGCTCAGAACCAGTGCCTGGCGCTTACCAAGTGCTACATAGTAGTTTGTTCTTAATTCTCTGGGCCTCAGTTTCCTTATCTGGAAAATGGGCATAGAAGTAGGACCCACTTCTTAGGGTCTCTGTGAATGTTTAACAAGACAATGCCTAAGGAGCATTTAGCATCATGCTGCTTGGTGCAGAATCGGCACCCAGTGAATATCAGCTATCGTTATATCCAGTGCACCAGAGGTGGGGAACGCAGGAAAGTGGAAGCTAGCAGGTTTAAGGTGCTTCACAAGTTTTACATACACCCAGACTCTTTAGAATGGCCCAGAGATGCCCACATCTGCTCTCTGCCAACCTTGCCAGCCTCATCTCCCACACTACGTGCCATCACAGGGAACCACTTGTCAATCACCTATGTGCACCTGCATGTTATACAGTCTACATCTTTGCACATGCTTTCATTTTCCTTGGAATGTCCTTTGCATTCATGTTCATGTGGCAAACTCCTATACATACTTCAAAAGCCCCACCACAGGTTATCTCCTCCAGAAATGGAATAAATCAGGGCCCATTTAACCCACCCTCAGCCCCTTCCTGAGGTGGGAGAAAGGGGTAAGGTGAGGAGCCCCACTTCTGCCTGTCAGGCAGGGAGACCACAGTCAGAATGCAGTCACAGACCTTACAGAAGGCCTATGGGGTAGGTGTTACTGTGCACATTTTACAGATGAAGAAACTGAGGCCCAGAGAAGTTCACTAACTAGCCCTGAGTTACCCAATTGAGAAGTGACAGAGCTGGACTCCAACCCCCCAGCGATGTCCTGAGGTTTGATGGGGAAAATACCTGAACGGAATGAAATGAGCAAAGGCCCACCTTGTCTTCTAGGGAGGGAAGAAAGGGGATGCATGGAATGACCGCCAGGGCAGGCTGAAGAGAAGCTCCAGCTTTTCAGACCTCTGTCTTCAAGCTCCAGCTCCTCTTGTCCCTCTACTGCCAGGTGGGTCTACGAGGTGGGCTATGAGGCCAGGGGAGGGAGAGATGCTGCTTCCCAGTCCTGCGTCCACCCAGAGCCCCTCCCCTGCCCTCCAGGGTCCCCACTGGCTGTTCTGAAACACAGTGTCTCAAGGTGCCCTATTCTCCTCATGGAGAAATAAAATGAAGAGTGTGCTAATGGCCCAAAGTCAGGGTTAGAGCAGTGTCCTCCTAACCATCTGTCCTTCTGTAGAGCCAAAGAGAGGGTTCAGAATTGCTTGGTGTGGCCTGGGTTTAGGGGGAGGTGGAGAACGGGACCTACAAGCAGAAAGGCTGCTCCAAACTATCCTGACTGAGGCCAAGTGATTCGTGCCCCCTCCCCTGGCCCCACCCAGGACCCCAGCCTCCTCTGAGCTTAAACATGAGAATGGGGGACTTGGGCAGATCAGAAGCCATTTCAGCTGCAATGCTGTGGGCCTGTGAAGCAGTGTTCAGGGTCTCCCAACCTCTCCAGCCCTGTGAACAAAATCCCAGGCATCCTGGGGCAACTGAGGACCCCAGACCTTCTCCTGGCTTCTCAGAGGACTGGCTTAGCTGAAGCAAAACATTCACTGGCCTTCTGTGTGACCTTGGGCCCCTCCTCACCCTCTCTGAACTTCCAGGGTTCCCTGCACAGTGACGGGGTGGGGGCGGGGGCTATCAGATGATCTATAAGGAATTTTCTAGCCCCCATTCCAGCTAAAGTCCCATCCAGGACAGTGTGAGGGTTGCAGAGCCCCTCTCCCTGCCTCCCAAGCACCACTCAATCCTCCACCCCGACCCCCGTGCCCGCACACCCACCTCAAGACCTGCAGATGCCTGTTCCGAGGGCTCCGGGCTGAGCGCACAGCCTCGGCCTGAGCAGCTCAGCGTCGGCCCGTGGACTCAGTCGCAGCTGCCGTCCCCAGAGATGCTGCCATCTGCAGCCGCCCCGGTGCTGGAAGCAGAGAATGGGTGAGGCCAACGCCCCCTACGGGAGACAGTTTCTCAGGCCCAGGGGCTCTGACTGGGCCAGGAGGGGGCAGTCCTGGGCTAGCTCCGGCAGCCTGTACCTCTCCCTGCCCGTTGGAGACCCTTCTCTCTGCCCCCCACCCTCAGAATAGCGGGAGGTGGGACCTGCCTTAGCCAATCAGCAGCCTGGCAGAGCAAGGGCTTTATCCTCTGTTGCCCTGGCAACCAGCCTTCTCTTCAGGATCCCTTGCACTGTGCACATGGTACAGAGATGACAGGCAGAGCAGGGTTGGATAAATTCGGGACAGGTGGGAGCCACCCAGCAGGCTGCTGCTACTAGACCTAGAGAGGAAGTGGCCCCTACCAAGATAACTAGGAGGATTTGGCGACTTGTCATATGAGGGTAGGGAGAGATTGGGGTCCCTGGCACGTGGGCAGGACACAGAAGCAATGACCAGTAGAGCCAATGAGGGTCATGTGTTATAGAGGGAAGAATCAAGACTGAGATTCTGGACACATTTGTCCAATGCAACATTTACCATATGCCAGACACTGCTTTCAGTGCTTTCCATATTTATGTTAACTCATTTCTTGGTCATCCAAGGTCACATGGCAAAAGTCTCAATGCTAGGGTCGGAGCCCTAGCCTGGGCTGCAGGCCCGCTCGCAGGGGCTGCCCTCCTGGTTCTGCCTCACCAGCCCCGGAGGCCCCCTGGCTGGGATACAGCCTGAGATGGTCGTGGCTCCCGGCCACGGAGCCCTCCCCGCCAGGCCAGGACTGGGCCCCGCATCACTTCATCTGGTCCTCCAGCTGGTTAGTTGTTGAAGCCCACTTTGGGGTTGAGGCAGCTTCGGCTCAGAGACGTGAAGCTGCTTACCCTCTCCTTCTTCAAGGTCACTCAGCTTCTCAGTGACAAAGCCAGGGCGTGTGCGGAGGTGGGCTGGAGGTGAGGGTCTACCTCCCAAGCCTGGGTCCTCCCTCCTATGCTAGAGACAGAGTGTTTGCAAAGTTTCAGAGGCCCAGTGAGCATTCCATAAACAGCAGTGGTTGTCGTCTCAGGAGGAGAGAGCAGCCCCGGAGGCCCACGGGATGGGGAAGAGTCTTCGAGGAACCATCTCCCTGGGGAGTCCATTCCCAGAAACTGAGGATGGGCAGGTGGCAAAGGCTATGGGTCAAATGGCTTTGGGTCTCTGGGTCCCCCACCCTACAGACACCCTGCCATCTGTGGGACCATCTGGGAGTCCTGCAAGTGTCCTCTCCAGCATATGTGGGCCAAGGGGAGTGAGTTTGAGTTTCCAGAGAGATTTTTATTAAGATCTAAGGTACATACAGTAAAATACAAACCTTAAGTGGTGAACGTTTACCTGTGTATACACCTTTGCAGCTGCCACCCAGACCATGTCTAGGATATTTTCATCATCCCAGGCAGTTCCCTCCTGTCTCTTGCCAGTCAGTACCGCCTTCCCAAAGGCACCCACTGATATGATTTCTGTCGCCATAGATTAGTTTTTCCTGTATTTGTATTTCACATAAATGGAATCTTATGGTATATGCTCCTTTGTGTCTGACTTCTGTTGCTGAGCCCAATGCTTTTCTCTGCACTGACGAGGTTGCCTTACCAATGTACCACAGCTTATCTGTTCACCACTGAAGGACATTTGGGGCGTTTCCAGTATTGAACTATGATGAGCAAAGCTGGCAAAGTGCCGTTGAACAGTTTGGAGTGGGAAGGCAGAGAGGAGGTGGGGAGGATGAAAGGGGCACAGAGAAACTTTTGGAGGTAATGGATACGTTCATTATAAATTGATTGTGGTGGTGGCTTCCTGGGTGTATATTTATATCAAAACTTACCAAACTGTACACCTTGAATATGTGTGGCTTATTACGTGTCAATTACACCTTAATAAATCTGTTTTTAAAAGTGATAAACAGGGGACTTCCCTGGTGGCGCAGTGGTTAAGAATCTGCCTGTCTGGGCTTCCCTGGTGGCGCAGTGGTTGAGAGTCCGCCTGCCAATGCAGGGGACACGGGTTCGTGCCCCGGTCCGTGAAGATCCCACATGCCACGGAGCGGCTGGGCCCATGAGCCATGGCCACTGGGCCTGCGCATCCGGAGCCTGTGCTCTGCAACGGGAGAGGCCACAACAGTGAGAGGCCCACGTACCGCAAAAAAAAAAAAAAAAAAAAAGAATCTGCCTGTCAGTGCAGGGGACACGGGTTCGATCCCTGGTCCTGGAAGATCCCACATGCCGTGGAGCAACTAAGCCCGTGCGCCACAACTACTGAGCCTACGTTCTAGAGCCCTTGAACCACAACTACTGGGCCTGTGTGCCACAACTACTGAAGCCCGCGCACCTAGAGCCTGTGCTCCGCAACAAGAGAAGCCACCACAATGAGAAGCCTGCGCACTGCAACGAAGAATAGCCCCTGCTCGCTGCAACTAGAGAAAGCCCTCATGCAGCAACGAAGACCCAACGCAGCCAAAAATAAATAAATAAATTTATTTTAAAAAGTGATCAGCAGCCCTTAGATATTGTTTTAGCCACGTGATTCTTTATTCACAAAAAAGTTTATAGGAAGCTCAATATGTAATAGAGATGAAGCCAGAGCTGCTTCTGTTAAATGGTGGGGTGGGGTTTCTGGGCCTTACATACTCAGCTTCTCCCCTGCCCCTCCCGGTGCCCCTGAGGCATCTCCCCAGGGTTTCGCAGAAGTCAGTTTGAAAAACACTGGCCCAGAGGGTCTCTGATGGCCCTGCAAGTTCTGCGTGTTGATGATACAAGAACCTCCAGGCCTGGGTCTGGGCTTCCTGCCAGTCTCTACACTTCATCACAGTATGGGTCTTACACACAGCTATGTTCTATTGCACTACCTATGCGACAGCCACCAACTCACCTGACCCCTCAGCCAACAGTCACCTCCCCAGCAAAGTGTAATGGGGGCCCCCCAGGGAGCCTTAATGCACCTTCATCTGGGCTCCAGCTGCTTCCCATGCTGGCTGTCACCCACTGTGCTGCCTTTGGCTGTTGTTATCTGTCCGTCCACCACTGAAACCTCTGTGCCTGGGTCACAGTGTCCAGCACCAGGCCTGGCCCAAGGCAGGCACTCAGCACAGGCTGATTGAATGGGCCTCAGCTCAGCCCCTCCTGGACCGTGCTGAGCAGGGTCCCATGTCTTTCCTTGACTCTCTAAGGGCCTCAGTCACCTGGCCCTCGATCAGCTCTCTAGCTTCATCTCCTTCACTCCTCACCCCACCTGCTTCAGCCACTGGCCTCCTTGCTGCTCCTCAGAAGTGTCAGGAATGCCCCCCACTTGGGGTCTTATCACTTGCTGCTCCTTCTGCCTGGATCCTCTTCTTCACTATTTATTTATTTAGCATTTTTCTTTTTTTCCATTTTATTATTTTTTTAACATCTTTATTGGAGTATAATTGCTTTACAATGGTGTGTTAGTGTCTGCTGTATAACAAAGTGAATCAGCTATATGTATACATATATCCCCATAACCCCTCCCTCTTGCATCTCCTCCCACCCTCCCTTCTTCACTATATTTAATTGGCTCCTCTCTCACCGCATCCAGACATCTGCGCAAACATCACCTTCTTAGCTAGGCCTCCCCTGACCTAAAGTACCTCCTCCTACCCATCATGTCCTATCCCCTAGCCCACCTTACTTTATTTTTCCTAGTACTTACTACTACCTGACTGTCAGGGAGTCCACTCCATGCCCCATGCCATGGGGAATCAAAGCACCATCTGTACTGGGGCAGGGGCTCCCTGAAGCCATGTACTTCCTGCTCTTTCTAAGCAAGGTATAACTAGTTTGGTTCGCAGTGAGAAGGATTTAGGTTAGACAAGAAGTATGCCTCTTTTCTCCCAGATGTCACAGTAATGAACACACTGTGAGATCACAGTCCTACTCCCCCATCACACTGAGTTGGTCAGTAATGTCTGATTCATCTGTGTTCCCAGGGTGGGGCATTGGGTCTTCCCTAGGAAATGAATGAATGAATCACTGCTGAGAATAAACAAATGGATGTAAATCGATTCATTCATTCATCAAATATTTCTTGAGCAACTACTATGTACCAGACACTTTTTAAAGTGCTGGACATACAAACTGACAAAATTTTGCCCTCATGTATCTTATGCTCTAGTTGGAGAGACAGACAATGAGCAGATATTATATAACTGTTGGGAGAAGCAATCTGCTGTGGGCTCTGAGTCCCTGCAGGTTCTTGCTGGGCATGCCAAGAAAGCAAGGCTCTGAAAGCTCTTTACCCAGGCCATTTCTAAGGGTTTGTTTTTGCAGCAAGCAACGTTGAGGGTTGGAAAAAGAACAGGAAAAACAAGCAACCGGAAAAAGGACAGGCATGCCTACCACTCACTATAAAAGTGGTGAATTTCTAACCTCTGTGTTCCTCTCCTATAAGGCCATCCACGAGGTGTACAGGCAAACATGATGGGTGGGTCCTTTGCAGGGCTTGCGGGACGTGGGGAAAATGACACAAACAAAGGTAAAGCCACAGCTGCTGCTTTTACCTTGAGTAATAATGTCCTTTGTCCCTTACCCAGGAGTTTCATGTCTTCTGCAGCATCCATGAAAAGGTAACAGACTATCACTAATCAGTAATAAACAGTAACAGTTTATTAGTTTGTAAAATCTCAGGTGCTGCCCAGTTCTAGTCAATATGTGAAGTGCTATTGAGAAAACTGAGCAGAAAAGGGGAGAGAGGGATTATGGGAGGGCTTGCTATTTTAGATAGGGTCGTTAAGAAAGCCCCCTCTGATGAGGTGACATTGCAGCAGAAACCTGAATAAAGTGAGGAAACAAGCCATGTGACTATTTGGGAGGAGAGCATTTCAGCCAGAGGGAACCACAGGGCCAGGGGTCCTAGAGCCGTTGTTAGAGGGAGAAGGGCAGAAGATGAGGCCAGAGAGACTGTCAGGGTCCAGAACCCACAGAGCCTCAAAGGCCCTGTAAGGCATTTGCAATGTACCTGAGTGAGAGAACCATCGATGGGTTTTGACCAGAGAAGTGGCCTGCTCTGATTTCTCTTTTTAAAGGATGACTCCGATTGCTGTGTGGAGAATAGCCAGTAGCCCTGGAGACCAGGGTGGAAGCAGGGAGCCAGTGAGAAGGCTCTTACAGTAGACCTG
The DNA here is from genome assembly GCF_059928025.1 of Delphinapterus leucas. Taxonomy (NCBI): domain Eukaryota; kingdom Metazoa; phylum Chordata; class Mammalia; order Artiodactyla; family Monodontidae; genus Delphinapterus; species Delphinapterus leucas. The sequence continues at coordinate 95,597,235 of NC_143139.1, read as the reverse complement.
GTGAGAGAGGAGAGTGGCTTCTCCTGGTGGTGGGGTGGAGGTGGTGAGAAATGGTCGGCTTCTTGCATTTTAAGAATAGAACCTACAGGCTTGCTTACGGATTGATTGTGAGTTGCGGGGAAGAGGAGTCAAGAATGACCCAAGATTTTGTTCTTTGCAGCTGCAAGGATGGAGTCAACTGAGATGGAGAGGATGTGTGAGGGACAGGTTTGGAAGGAATCAAGAGCACCTTGAATGAGCACGAATGTCTTGTCCCGCAGGCAGCACCCTATGTGCCTAGAGACAGCGGTGGAACCTCCCCTCGGAAAAGGCGGTAGTGGTTCCTTTAAGAAGGCCCTACCCCGCCCCCCACGAGGTCCTGCCCAAGCACTGTCACGTGACCCACGATTACGCACAAGGGGTGGGCCACTGGGTGGTTTGAAAGCCCGGCGCGCACCGCACGAGCGGCGGTTCGGCCTGTCCCTGGGATGTCGGTGTTGCGGCCGCTGGACAAACTGCCTGGCCTGAACACGGCCACCATCTTGGTAGGCGTCAGCAGCCCAGATTCTGCCGCCCGCCTTTCCTCCCGGGCTGTGCCTCAGCCGCCAGGTCCCCTGCGCTCTCTGAGGTGCTGGCGTGGGCTATTCTGGCTGGGGTGTGGTGGGCCGGAGAGCCACACTCTAAACCAATCGGAGTAGCCGCCCTTCTGAGGCTGAGGGACGTCCCCACCAATAAGTGCGCAGTTTCTGATTGGTGGGGCGGCTGGGCGGGGCGACCGCGCGCAGGGCGGGGTGCCGGGTGTCCAAAACTCGGTTTTCCCGCGTAGAGGCATCGGACCTCCGGGAGAGACGAGACCTTTCCAGGAAGGGTCCGGGGAGGTAGTGAGTGCTTTCCGGACAGGACCGGAGAGGGTGCAAACCTCGGGCCCTCTGCCGGAGTCCTCTCGGTAAAAGGGTGCCTCGCGCGCTGGAGCCAGAATCTTGGGTTCGCGGCAGTCCGGGCCCTCCAGCGGGACTGCTGTGTCCAGGCATCAGTCGGTCGCCTTCTCTCTCTGGGCAGCTGGTGGGCACGGAGGATGCTCTTCTGCAGCAGCTGGCCGAAGCGATGCTCAAGGAGGATTGCACATCGGAGCTGAAGGTGTAAGTAGCCTTATGCTGGGGGTGTCCGATCGCTGGCCTGGGCTCAAGGAAGAGCGGGGTTGGCTGTAGGGGGACCACCAGAGAGGCGGTCACAGGTGGAGCCGGTTGACCAACCCCTCAGAGACTCCGTCCTAACGCGTGATCTGTCCCCGTCCAAAGGCATCCTCCATCACTGTCACACAGTTTTTCTGTTTTCCTCTAGAACTTGTCACTATAAGAAGTTGCCATGTTTCTTTACTTGTTTCCAGTCTGCCACCCCTAGGGACCCCAAGGTCAGCCCCTTGAGGGCAGGGACTTTGACTTTTGCTCATTGATGAATCCCCAGTGCCTTGAGCAATACTTGGCACAGAGTACATGCTCAGATAACCCCCAAATTTGGAGAAAAAGTAACTAAAGTATATTTTGTTTTCCTTTTTCTAACTGAGAGGGAGTAGAAACAGCTGCTGGCAGGAGTCAAGTGACTGAATACATGTGGGTGTCATTCTCCCTGATAGAAAGATTATGTTCCCTTATTCTACCTAGTATGGGGCATTTCCAATTCCCACAGAGGAAATACCCTCTAGATTTGGATCATTCTCCTTCAACGTAATCTTTCCCTCAAAATAAAGATTGTTCATATGTCCATCTGTGCTCTACCTATGTTGCCAGGCTCTTTGGCTATAGAACACCAAACACAATAACCAATAATCTCAAACCCATAGCTCAGAAATTGGAAAGGATAAAAAAAAAATTAATTTGGGACTTCCCTGGTGGTCCAGTGGTTGGAACTTTGCGCTTCCGCTGCAGGGGGCACGAGTTTGATCCCTGGTCCAGGAACTAAGATCCCGAATGCCATGGGGCAAGGCCCCCCCCAAAAAAAAGTCAAAAAAATTAATTTAATTAGCATCAGAGTAAATGGAAAACGTGGATAAAATTGCATACATTCAGCAAGATGGAAACCATTGGCAAAAAAGAGTCACATGACATGCAAAAAATCTGATGAAGAGCCCACTCTGGGAAAAGGGGAAGAAAGCTCCTTTTTGAGTGCTCTGTGCCATTGAGGAATTTAATAGGAACATGAATTTTTTAAAGAAGCGTTCAAAGACCAAATAATAACACAACAGAATGAGAGGAAAAGGGAGGTTGCAGAGCTAAGGACAAAAAAGGTGAAAAATAATACCATATGAGATCTATCTAATAAATACATAGAAACAGCAAGGATCAGAGTAGATGTGGTTAAAGACTTAATTATTTACAAAGAAGAAAAATTTGAGAAAATTACAGCAAAAGTATTTGAAGTGTAGTAGAAGAAGACTTCCCTGGAATGAGTGAAGAGTTGAATTTGTCCATTAAAAAGGGTACATATATCTTGTTCCAGGAAAAATGGACAATTATTTACTTCCGAAGTAAATAATTCTTCAGACTTTTAGGCAGGAGAAGCAACTCACCCATATGGTCATCTGTTCATTCTGTTGTCAAGTATTTTCGGCTCTCTGCATTTGTAGTATTTGGCAGGAACTAGGTTTGACCTTTTGTGGTTATGTGGAGCCACGTGACTAGTTCTGGCCAATGAGTTGTGAGCAAAAATGATTGTCTCTTTATTGCTGAAGCATTTAGTTGCCAGTGAGAGACCTTCCTCAGTACCCTTTGTCTCTCTCATGTTCTAGAGTGGCAACTTCATTAGCTGAGGTCCGAAGTTATGGTTAGAGCAAAATATAAATGTATATAATAATACCATTAATAATAGCAATATAAATTACATTTGTAAGTTTTGTCCAAATGGTAAGGTAGATTATAAGAATGCTAATTTTCTCACTTTTCTTAATAATAGAGAATCAATCCCATATAGGTAGAATCAAAACTGTTAAAAATGATACCAACTTACTCATTTATTTTTTTAATTGGGTTCTTTGAGGAAATAATTTCTTGTGATTAAAAAATAATTTATCCAAAGTTCATCTTTTTTTTCAGTTCTACTTTAGTTATTTTGCTTCCACTAAATTCAGATAAAATTAATACTATTATCCTATTTTTATTTATTTTTATTTTTTATTTTTTGGCTGCACCATGCCCCTTGCGGGTTCTTAGTTCCCCGACCAGGGATTGAACCTGGGCCATGGCAGTGAAAGCGCTACATCCTAACCACTGGACTGCCAGGGAACTCCCTCCTATTTTTCAATTACATCTACTGTATTCTAGTGTCTGAATGTGTATACATTGTGTACATGGAGAGATGTTTAGAAAAATGTTCTAATGTTAATAGTAGTTATTTCTAGGTAACTGAACTTTTAGGAGTATGTGTTTCTTTTTTAACTTTTGTGTTTTGTATACTTTTTGGTATTCTTAAATTATAAGCTGAGGGGTGGGGGGAAGATGAGTAATAGTCATATGTGGAAATGGGCAGAAGTAGAGGATTCAAAAAAACCCTTCAGGTGGGTATTTGACAATCCGAGACTAAGTCCAGACAAGAATGATGAGGGTGACTTGCCCAAGGTCACATAGCTGATAATTGGCAGACCTGGGATTTGGGGCCACTTCTGTCTTACTCCAAAGAGCTTCAATCTTAACACCTGAACTTCACAGTCCAACACCCTCCCCCGCTTCTGAGCCTGGTCTCCCTCCCAGCATGCAGTGTAGATGTCTAGCCTCATGCCATCTTATATCCAAAACTCCCTCTTGCCAAGGCAGTTACTAAACTTTCTAGCAGGGAGAGTAGAGCAGGAGTCATCTGGATAGGACCAGCTCTGCCCTGCCCCTGTGCTCACCTGAAAAGTCTTGCTTCAGGTGAATAGGAGAGGAGCTCTTGACAGCCTCTTCCCTGTGACGGGCGGCATGTGAACAGTCATTGTGATGTGGGTACGTATTTAGTCCTGCAATTTCTTGTTTTTCAGCCACTTGGCAAAGTCCCTCCCTCTGCCCTCCAATGTGAATCGGCCCCGAATTGACTTGATTGTGTTCGTGGTCAACCTTCACAGCAAACACAGGTGAGAGCCAGAGGATGGGGGCTGCCAGGCTCAGGTAGACCTGGCGCGGGGATGTGCTGGGACAGTGGCCTCACTTGTGACCTGGCGCGGGGATGTGCTGGGACAGTGGCCTCACTTGTGATGGGAAGGAGAGGAGACAGGGAGAGGCTGCCTGGGGTTAACTTAGACGGCGAGGAGTGGGGAGCCAGTGGCCAATGCAAGATGTTTAAAAGACACTGATAAATGCCAGCAGTGTCATCTGTCATTTGGCTCTCTGAGGCCTACTGTGTATCCCTGACAGCAGGCACAGACATGAATGAAACAGACCCTGTCCTCAAGGTCCATTAGGGGAGGAGGCTAGACTTTTGAACAGACAGTTACAGTACCTGCGATGGGTACTGTAAAAAGAAGGAAGCATGGGGCTGTGAGAGCCCAAACAAGACCTGACTCTCAGGACTTAGGTCAGGCTAGACTTCCCGGTGGAGGTGACATTTAAGTAGACACCTGAGAGATGACGAGAAATTAGCCAGGGAAAGATGAAAGTGAGCAGAATGTTCCAGGTGGAGGGTTAATGTAAAGGGCAGGAGGAGTGTAGTGTGTTCGAAGGACTGTCGAGGCCTGTGCAGCGTCAGAGCCAGTCTAGCGTGGGGCCGTGGCAGTGGCAGCATGGGTGGTGTTGATGCTGGTGGCCTGATCCGGTCTCCCTATGGTGCTGGCAACCCTGGGGACAGGACTGCAGCCAGCCTAGGGAGTACAGAAGAAAGGTCTGCCCTCTCCCTCCTGGGTGACAGCAGGCTAAGAGCAGGACACAGGGTCCAGCACAGAAACCAAGGCAGATACCTGGGCCTGTGGTAGGGATCAAGAGAAGGATGTGGTGGAAACACCTGGGAATCCAGTGGCATAGAGACACCAGATACCTGTAGCATCAGGACCAAGTCCAGACCGCATTACCTGACCGGTTGGAACCAGTCAGCGGTGACTTAGGCCCAGGTGAGGCTGAGATCTGCCATGGTTGCCAGAAGGCCCTGGCTCAGCAGATCTGTTGCTCTTTGGGTGAGATCTCTCTCTTCACCAGAAGGGACACTGGCCCAAGTCTTTGGAGAGATCCTGCTTCACAGCCACACTTAGGGGCAGGGCCGCTGTTGCTGTTGGCCTCAGGCTGTGTTCATTCAGGCTGAAGCCTGACCTTTGAGATGGCTTTTTGGCCAGGAGACCACAGGTTCCTTCATCAGTCCCTGGACACGAGTGAATGAAAGCCTCAACCCAGAAGGTCAGGGTGCTGTTGCTTAAAGGAAAAGAGTGTTTTCATATGATTGATATGACTTAAAATCACTGTAATCTTATTGGAAAGCAATTCAGCAATACTTATCTACACTTAAAAAAGACACGTACTGTGACCCAGCCATTCCACTTCTAGCATCTGTCCTACAGAAACGTTTGCTTGGATATGTAAGGACCTGTGGGAAAGAAAATTCATGCAGCATCTTTCGTAACGGTGAACAACAGGAGACCGTTTAAATGTCCATCACAGGGAAAGTAGTTTGTGGTACTGTATGGTCATTCCAAAGAATGTAACAGAGTTGTCGAACCCAGTTAGACCCAACTAGATTCTGGTACATATCACTGTCTGTATTTGCATATGAAAAATATTCCAGAAGAATTACACCCCCAACCGTCAGCAGCAGTTACCTCTGGGGAGTTGAAACGGAAGGTGGTGCTGGAGGTGGGGACTTTTACTTTTTACTTATACACCCGTATTTACTGTTTGATTATATTACGAACTTGAGTCACTTTGTAATTAAAAGTAGTTTGGGAAATTCCCTGGCGGTCCAGTGGTTAGGACTCCTCGCTCTCACTGCCGAGGGCCCACGTTCATCCCTGGTCGGGGAGCTAAGATCCCACAAGCCGCGTGGAGTAGCCAGAAACAGAACTACCATCGGACCCAGCAATGCCACTACTGGGCATATACCCTGAGGAAACCATAACTCAAAAAGAGACATGTACCACAGTGTTCATTGCAGCACTATTTACAATAGCCGGGTCATGGAAGCAACCTAAATGCCCATCGACAGGTGAATGGATAAAGAAGATGTGGCACAAATATGCAATGGAATATTACTCAGGCATAAAAGGGGACGAAATTGGGTCATTTGTGGAGACGTGGATGAATCTAGAGACTGTCATACAGAGTGAAGTAAGTCAGAGAGAAACAAATATTGTATATTAACACATATATGTGGAATCTAGAAAAATGGTACAGATGAACCAGTTTGCAGGGCAGAAATAGACACACAGATGTAGAGAACAGACGTATGTACACCAAGGGGGAAAAGTGCCGGGGTGGGAGGGGGGTGGTGGGATGAATTGGGAGATTGGGATTGACATGTATACACTGATGTGTATAAAATGGATGATTAATAAGAACCTGCTGTATAAAAAAATAAATTAAATTAAATTTTTAAAAATGTAGGGTTTCCCTGGTGGTGCAGTGGTTGAGAGCCCGCCTGCTGATGCAGGGGACACGGGTTCGTGCCCCGGTCCGGGAAGAGACCACATGCCGCGGAGCGGCTGGGCCCGTGAGCCGTGGCCGCTGATCCTGCGCGTCCAGAGCCTGTGCTCCACAACGGGAGAGACCACAGCAGTGAGAGGGCCGCGTACCGCAAAAAAAAAAAAAAAAAAAAAAAAATGTAGTTTAAAGATATGAAAGGACAAAGTATTCCTCTAGGGCTGTTTCCTGTCACCCTCCTCTCGTTCTCTGGCCTCTCTGGGAGCAGAAGCGGGGCGGCTTCTGCTTTCTCTGTTGTGAGGTTTGTCCTCTGCTTTGTTCTCTTGCCCTGGCCACTGCAGCCTCCGGAATGTTGAGGAGTCCCTGCACCATGTGGATGCCACCTTCTTCCTGGGGAAGGTGAGCTTCCTCGCCACAGGCGGTAAGTGCATCCCTCCCCTGCCGCTCACCCCCTCCCTCGCCAACCCAGGGCAGGCTGCGGCTGGGCCTGTGGTGGACTCCTTGCAAAGGCAGCCTGGGTGATGGAAAACACATGCATTTTGGAATCTGATGTTGTCAGTCTTTATAAAGCAAATCTGAGCTGATCAGTCTGCCAAGTTAATTCCGCTGAGATAACGGCTTAGAGGTGCCTAGTGGCTCTCTGTGGCTTTCAGAGTAAAATCCAGACTCCTGTAAAGGCACAAAGTATTTTGCAGTTTGGCCCCTGCCTTCCTGTCTTATCTCCTGTTACTCTTCCCTTCTTTGGCTCAGCTTATAGTTCTCTGAAACTTGGTAATATTAACAGTGGAAATAATAATAGCTACCCTATATCGAGCACTCACAATAGACCAGACACTGTCCTAAGTGCTTTGTTTCTATATTACTTGATCTTCACAAGAGGTGCTACTGTAGTAGGTACTATTTTCTCTGTTTTGTAGCAGAGGAAACTGTGGTCACGAGGTTAGGTAACTTGCCCAAGGCCCCGCAGCTGCGCAGTGGTAGAGCAGAGATTCACACGTAGAGAGTCATATTCCAGAGCCCATGCCTTTAATGATTGTACCATGTGGCTTCTCTCAAATACTTTTTCCTCTTCTTTATCTCGCTAACCCCTATTTTCTGCCTCCTGGGGGACCTGACCAGCCCTGCAGTCTGGGCCCTCAGTGTATCCATCCCACACATGCCTCTGTCAGAGACTCCTAACCCTTCTGCCTACACTGACGGTGTGCCTGCCCCGCCAGCGGCACTTCAAGTTCCTTGCAGGAAGGGCCTGGCGCAGATTTTTCTCAGTAAGCACTGGTGGATAAATGGACACCAGGTCACTTCCGTGTATTCATTCATTGAATCTCCATAGTAACTCAGCAGGGTAGGGGTCGTTACTATCCTCATTTCACAGATGAGGAAATTCGTGGTTTTATTGAGCACTCTCTCCAAGCTCCTTCAGCCTATTTTCTGATCTGATGATCTTGACTGCCCTGAAAAGAAAGTAGAACAGGATTGTCACCCCACTGACTAGTAAGAAACTGAGGCCCAGAGAGGGGAAATGAACTACTTGGCCCAGTGCTTCCTAGATTACAGTCATGAAGGTAGAGATTACAGGCCGTGGCTTCTTTGCAGCTGGGCAGGAGAGCCACTGCAGCATTCACCGGAACACCGTCATGAAGCTGGCCCACACCTACCGGAGCCCCCTGCTCTTCTGTGACCTGGAGGTGAGGACCCCGAGCACGCGGGTTGAGGGATGGGGCAGTCAGCACACAGGGGCCGTGGCAGGGGTGCTTCTTGGAGGCTTGCTGAGTACCCTGGTGAAGGGGGTCCTGATGTGGAGACAAGATCCTCGTTTGAACCCTGGCTATTCTGCTTGGTGTCCTTGGGTGGGTCACCGTAAGCCTTGGGTGGGTCACCGAAAGCCTTGGGTTCGCACATGTAAAGTAGGGTGATGCTCCTTGTACATCTTGAGCTCTGCTCATACACCAGGCGCCATCACCTCTTGCTTTTGCGTCGTTCTCTCTACTCGTAACTAAGTCTTGTGTGTGTGCCTGTGGGTCCATGTTAATATCTCACTTCCCTGCTGGGGTTAAGTGCTGTGAGGTCAGGCATCTTGTCTGCCTCATTAACCAGCAGTGAAGGTGCCCAGTGTCCCCCTTACATCTCTGGATTGCAGACCTTGTCTGGTCCCATCCTGGGGCAGGGGGTCTAGCAGGCAGCAGAAGGGGAGGCTGGGTAGGTGGGCAGGTGGTTGGATGGATACATGTGATATTAGTTCTGCCCTGACTTGCTTCTGTGGGTGTTTCTCACGAGGTGAATGCTCATTGTGGGGTCAGCGCAGCAGATTTCTATTTTGCTGTTGAATTTTGCTCTTCAGCCTCTCTTTGTGCGGTACGGAACCTGATGACTTTTTGCTAAAGGGTCCTCAGCAGGAGTTGATGCTGCTGCCTCTGGGCTCCCAGGGCCTGGGCTGCCCCACCCGCACGCCAGACCTGCTCAGTTGGTTTTGAGATTCGTTTTAAAGATTTGTGTTTCTGCTCTGTTCTGGGTCTTGCACCTGTTCCCAAAAGCAAAGTGATGTCGTAAGAGGGAACTGAGTCAGTATGTGGTCCCTCATCACCAAGGGTTCTTACTCTGGGGTCTGTGGACCCCTCTGGTCGGAAGGGAGAACAATTCAGGGGATTTGTGGACCTGGACGAGGAAAAAAAATTACTTCTTGTTTTCACTAACCTCTAAAAGAAATTTATCATTGTGAATGTAGGCAAGAGATGTCAGTAGTATTAGCAGAACCTGTGACTGTTAGCAATAGAAGCGGCGGACGTTGCCATGTCGCATGGGGATTGGGGCAGATCTCATTACTACTCCGACACTGCAGAAGTCATTAGACCTGCCCTAGATCTCATTCAGCGCATCGGTTAAGATGTACAAATTTGTGTTTCACATTTGATGACTATTTTAAGAACCTCGACTAGACCGATGCTCTGATCTCACAGGTAGGACCTGAGGCCCGGGGCACCCCTGAGGAGCCTGTCCCTGCAGGCTTTCCTCACAACAGGAGAGGCAAGACGTACTCACAGTCACACAGCTAGGAAGTCAGCGGAAGAGCCAGGTTGGCGTGCAGCTGTCCCTTTCCTGTCTTAGCGGGCTGACTGTGTGGCTTTGAACAAGTCGACCCACCTCCAACACACACACACACACACACACACACACACATGCACACGCACATGCACACAGCCTGCCTTCTCTTGGCTCTGAAGGGGAATCGCCATCTTTGCTCCACAGCAGAGGTGCGCGTGGTACTGCAGTTCTGTGTGTGGTCATGAGGTGGCAGGCTGTACCAGGTCCTGGGTTGTCCTCTAGCCTGAGAACTTCTCTCAAAAAAGGTCTGGGGCCGACTTTCTATTTCCAGCCAGCAGCAGCCCTGCTGAGAACCTAGACCTGGCATTCTCTCATACAAAGCACCCAGTGTTTGGACGGTCAGCACTCCTCGTACCGCTGTTGTCCTGTTCAGGGCACACTCCCCCGCTTAATCGACTTGGAGCCTCACCATGTTCTGAGGCCTTTGCGTGGCAGGAATTATTAGCCCCGTTTTACATATGAGGAAACACCCAGGGAGGTGTGGGATTCGCCCAGTGAAATTATTTCCCAGCTCCGCTGATCGGGCCCTGTGCTGGTCCCTGAGAACACAAATGCCTCAGATATTGGCCCTGCCTCTCAGAATCAAGCAAAATAGACCGACATGTAACATACGCAGCAGGAGAAGGATTTGCAGAGCTTTGGAAGCCTGGCAGTGGAATTCAGTCCTTCCTTCCTGTAGGTGACGGGGCGTCATGATAGGGTCAGAAGTGGGATTTGCGGGCCACGTCTCTGGAGTATGATGTGTGGATGGGAGGAGGCCTGGCCACAGGCAGGAGGCCTCGGGACGAGGCTGCTGCGGGAAGCAGACTGTGGAGTCCAAGTGAGAGCAGCAGCAGTTTGGAGGGACAGTTCAGAGGCAGAGGCCACAGAGCTCAGAGGACTTATTCAGCAAGTATTTCTGGACTTCCTTGGTGGCGCAGTGGTTAAGACTCCACCTGCCAATGCAGGGGACACAGGTTCGAGCCCTGGTCCGGGAGGATCCCACATGCCGCAGAGCAACTAAGCCCATGTGCCACAACTACTGAGCCTGCGCTCTAGAGCCCGCGAGCCACAACTACTGAAGCCCGCGTGCCACAACTACTGAAGCCCACGAGCCACAACTACTGAAGCCCACGTGCCTAGAGCCCATGCTTTGCAACAAGAGAAGCCACCGCAATGAGAAGCCCGCGCACCGCAACGAAGAGTAGCCCCCGCTCGCCACAACTAGAGAAAGCCCGCGCACAGCAACGAAGACCCAATGCAGCCAAAATAAATACATTAATTAAAAAAAAAATAAAACAAGTATTTCTTACATAACCTACAGTGCGCTGAGCATTGTTCTAGGCACTAGGGAAGCAGCATAAAGCAGAACAGTTTTAAAACTCCCAATTCTGTTCTAGTGGAGGAAACAAAGTGAGGAAGTAGAATGTATGGCGTGTTAGAGAATGGATGTGACCTGTCAGGTGGTGGTAAAGTGGCAAGATTTACATAGGGGTTGAAGGGGCTCACTAAAAAAAATGACCTGTAAGTAAAGACTTGAAGGAAGGCGCCATGGAGTCTCCTGGTGGAAAGGCCCACTAGGTTGGAGAAACAGCAAGTGCAAAGGCCCTGAGTTTGGAACTTGCCTGCTGTGTTCAAGGTCCACAGGGAGGCATGGGTGGCTGGAGCAGAGCTGTGAGAGACGAGTCAGAGTGACCGTGGGGCTTTGTGGGTCGTAGGACAGGTGGTGGCTTTCACTCTGAGTTAGACTGGAGCAATGGAAAGTGTGGGGCTGGGCGGGGGGAACACAGCCTGACTCGGGTTTTAAGTGGGTCCCTGCAACTGTTGGGAGGAGAGTGGACTGAAGGGAAACAGGGGCAGAAAGAAGGAGATGGGCCTGGGGACTGTGTCTGGAAGAGTTAAGAGTGGCCTGGGCTCAGTGGTGTCTGGGGAAGAGGGAGATGAGATGGTCTGTGATGCTGGGTGTTTCCAGGGCGGGGCCGACAGATGTGCTGATGGCCTGGATGTGAGACAGGAGAGGAAGAAGAGTCAAGGTCGACTCTGGAGTTTTCAGCCTGAGCAGCTGGAAGGATGGGGTTGCCTGTGGCTGAGATGGGGGGCGACTGCAGTTTGGGGGGACTCCCAGGAGCTCCGTCTTGGGCAGACTAAGACTGAGGAGTCTGTTAGATGTCTACACAGAAACCAAGCAGGCAGCGGCACGTGTGTGTCTCACATTCAGAGGAAAGGTCTGGAGATGCAGTTTGGGCAACCTCAGCAATTAGATGGTTTGAAGGTCACGGAGCTGGATGAGATCACCTGCGGACCGAGTGTGGGGGAAAGAGATGCAAAGGCCAAGCCCTGGGACCCTCAGCAGTTAGATGTCACACAGAGGAGGGAGCAGCCTGTGGGGTGAGAGGAGAAGCCGCGGACGGTGGGGTCCTGGGAGCCAGGTGGAAAAGACTCGTCAAGGGGAGGGAGCAGCCGCGTCAGATTCTGCTGAGAGGAGACTCAGTACGGATGAGGCCATGTGATGAGGACTGACGTAGCCTCTGGATTTAAAACCCAGGATGTCGTGGGTGGCAAATGGTGGCGGACCTGGGGATGCCTGATCACTAGCTTGGGTGACTGGGTGGATGGTGGCACCCTTTCCCCAGTTAGAGAGGGAACAGGGGAAGGGAGAGATGCTTCTGAGGCCACCTGTTGGTCAGGGGAGAACATCTGAGCATCACTGTTTATTCCTCAACATTTGTAATGAGCACCTCATCTGCCCGCACCATCTGATGCCAGGCCCTAGGACAGTCTTGTCACCCCTGCCTAATCCCACGGCTCCTCTGGGCCCACCAGCCCTTCAGAGGCCCTGATATAGGAACCGTCTGTTGACAGTGCCTCCCTGTCCTCAGAAAGGGCCGCTCTCTACCCACCTCTCCTTTCTACCCCTGTGAGCGTCTTTCTCAGACAGATCCCAGGTAGGGAAGCCTTTGGGGCCTACTGTACCCCGGTGTTGGTTGGGACTAGCCCTGGTTCAGATGCCAGCTCTGCAGGCACTAACTGTGTGCCTCTGGACAGTTGGCCTAACCTCGCCAGCGCAGCTTGCGGGGCCTTCATTTCTTCTGGAGCAAGGGTCATCGCCTCTGGTATCCCTGGAGGGTGTTTGAAGGATTCGGTAAACTAAGGTGGTTGGAAACGGCTCGGCGAGGTGTGGCGCGGACAAGGGCGTGGCCATGCTGGGCAGCGGTGCCCTGAGCTGTCCCCACATCTCAGCACCCCGCTCCCCTGGGCAGCCCGCGGAGCTGCTCCACGTGAGAGGAGCAGGCCCCTCACCGCCGTTCTCTGCTCTTCCTCTGCAGATAGAAGACTTTCGAGCCACCATGGCGCAGCGCCTGGTCCGCATGCTGCAGATCTGCGCCGGCCATGTGCCCAGCGTCTCGGCCCTGAACCTGCTGTCCCTGCTGCAGAGCTCTGAGAACCCCTCCCTGGAGGACCTGTGAGGGCCACCAGCCCCCGGGCTGCCCCTCCCCAGGGCTTGGTGCCCGGCTCAGTAAACAGTCACTGTTGCCGGGGCTTGACAGGCCGGGGTCAGCAGACAGTTCCCGCAGGGCCCAAAGTCCTCGAGCTCCAGCAGCACCGTGCTGGGGGCAGGGGGTGGGGAGGGAGCCCAGCTGGTGGGACTGCAGCCCCCCTCCCCCTCCCACGCTCACTCCAGCAGAGCCCCAGGTCTTCGTCCATCTGACATGTTCTCTCTCCACTTAAGACTTCAACTGAACAAAGGGTCCGTGGCTAAAAAAAGTTTGAAAATCACTGGTCTCGTCCACCACTCTGATTTTGCAGGTGAGCAAACTGACTCAGAACAATTAGGAGTCGGGTAGGGGGAGCTTGGACTCTGTGAGCCCAGTCTGACTCTGCATCCTGGCGTTGCCATGCCTGGTTATAGGACCTGGTTGTTGCCTCTTGGGGCCTCAGTTTCCCCAGGTGTGAAATGGAGATTGTTCTGCCTACCCTGTTGTGTCGTGAGGCTTGTATGACGTGGTGGAGGTGAAGTGCCTGAGGCTGTATTACTCTTGCGCTTGTCTGAGCGCCTGATGTATTTCATAATAAACGTGTTAATGCTGACACAGGGCCAGGTAAGCACTCAGTGAACAGTTATTTGAACTATTATTTGAAATCACACAGAGCTAAGTTCAAAACCTGGTGCACATCCAGGAATTACACTGTGAAGCCTTAAGGTTGTGAGAATCCAGTGAGAGAATCTGAGGGCTGCTTTCTGGGGTGGCAGCAAGAGATTGTGCCATGACCATTGCTTTCCTTCTCCTTTGGGTCTCATTAGAATTTGTGGAAGTGCCGGGATTAGAATCCAGAAACCCTGGCAGCCAGATCTGGGCTCCGGCTGCTCCCCCGTGGCCGGCTGGGCACGCATGTGAGAGCTTGGGGGTGAAGAGGAGGCCTGGTGGGAGATGCCTCAGGAGGAGAGCCAGGTCCTGGCTACCTTGGAGCGTGACAGCGCCCTCCCAACCCCGCCCCCCTGCTTGTGCCCCGGCCTGTCCTCCATCCTCAGGCCTCAGGACCGACCGGCCCTGCTTGATGCCTTGGACGGTGCCAGCACTGCAGGGCCTCTGCTTTGACGTCACCATGGCAGCCGCAGCTCATGCTCTCCACCGAAGGATGGGCCAACCTGAAACTCGGTGCAGGCGTCATAAGGGTAGGGCCCGCCTTTCTCCAGGCGTCATAAGGGTAGGGCCCGCCTTTCTCCTCTCCTTGGGTTCCTTCCAGACCTGGCCCAGCGCCCGACCCCTCGTGCGTGCTCGGTAAGCTTTGCAGATGCCTGGCTGTCTTCCAGGGAGCCCCCTCAGCCCACCGAGAACCTCAGCTGCCAGCTGTGGAGACTCGGTTCAGGTCCCAGACGTCACCCACCCGACGTCGCAGAGCTTCACACTTCACAGAGCCCTTCTCACACAGTCGCTCCTGCCACCCTCCCCGCAGACCTGTGAGGTTGACAGTGTTTCCGCATTTCAGTTAATGAAACTGAGACTGTTGTCATCAGAGGCTTATCCACAGTCGCACAGCTAATCGGAGGCAGAGACAACCTCTGGCCCCAATTCTCTGCTTTTTCTCTCTGGTTGTTCTCTTAGGCACCTAATCGTTGAACAAAGGTTTGGGCATCTCTGCTGGGCAGGCCCTGAGCTGAGAACACAGAAATGGTGGACACACAGGCCTTGAGCCAGAGGAAGCAGCCGTTTGGAAGGGCAGTCTCCTATTAGCACAGGGGGAGGCTTCGCAGAGGGGAGGGCGGAGAGCAGGCCAGGGGACCGGCCCACCGCAGGAGGGGGATGGTGCAAGCCTCAGGCTCCAGCAGGCCTGGGGCACAAGGATCGCCCAAGGACTCGCAGCATCTGGGAAGGGAAGCTAGCTTCTGTGCTGAGGTTGGGGTGGGTCTGGCTTGAAGGAAGAGGCTGGCAGTAAAGGTGGGCAGTGAATCTGCGGGGATGGGCTGGATCAGCAGAGGTCCAGGAGGCCAGCCTTCCAGAAGGACCCTCAGCTCCTAGGAAACCGGCATTGTCTTCAGCCCCTCAGGAGCCTGGGCCACAAAGGGCAGAGCTTTGCAGGGCTGCGTGGGTGGAGGGGGCGGGGAGGAGGCCTTTGGGGGATGGAGCATGGTGTCCAAGCAGGAGAGTGCAGCGGTGTGGGCACAGTCTGCCTGCCTCTTCTGGGCTAGTCATTTTGCCTGGAGACAGGTGAGGTCCTCCCCATACACCCGCCCCCACCCCCAGCCAGCATGAGGCACTCTCTCGCTCTCTGGTCCCTATGCCACGTTTTCTTCGCCACCTGGTGCCATTTAATGAGAAATGGCGTGGCATCACGTTCTCCAGCCGAGGATCTGGGAGCCTTCCAAGTGCTGGGGGAGCGTGACGCTGTCACTGCTGTCAGCTCCAGCGAGCTTGGCGTGGGGCCCTGGAACCCAGAGGCTGCCTCTGCCTCACAGCAGAGCTGACCAACCCCTAAACGGCTGCCGGCCACCCTCAGGCCCACTGCCCCCAGCCGGGGAGTAGGGGCCGGCAACATTGTCCAGGAGACAGTTTGACCGAGGGAAGTGACGGAAGACCAGTCTTTACGCCCCCGTGGTGCCCAGAATTGGCGCTTGGTGCTGTGGAGGGAGACGGGAGAGGCTGCACTTGGCTTCTTACTGATCTCCCCATCTCAGGCAGGTCACTTATCCTCGATGTGCCTCAGTTTCCTCATCTGTAGAATGGGGTCAGGCTAATTGATGCCTTTCTTCCAGCCGGTTGTGAGGACTGAGAATCAGAAGCTGTTATCTTAAACATAAAACTCCAAGCAAATGGAAGACTTCTGGGGCTGGCCATGGTCACAGGGTGATCACGTTTGAGGCAGTTATTGAGGGTTGGCATGGACCCCTGGGCAGCAGGTCCGAGTGGGTGGGCAGCCCAAGGCTCCCGGAAGGGATGCCCTTCTGCTGGGCCTGGGAGCTGCCCGGTCCAGGCTCTCTGAGAGCACAGAGGAGGGAGTGAGACGTTTGGGCCCCCGCCGTGTGGATGAGGCATCCAGGCTGTCAGAGGGGCTGGGCTTGTTCAGGGTCACAGGTTCTTTTGTGTCCTCAGGCCACCTGGTTGTGGGCAGCCCTGGAGCCCAGGCCCAAGGAGCTCACATTCTCCGTAGGAGGCGGCCCAGACGCAAGCATTCAGGCCCGGGTCTGCCCAGGAGGCAGGGCCTCCCTGCAGGGAGGGGGCTCCGCAGCATGGCACCTGTGTCTCCACCCCTCAGCGAGCAGAGGCAGGGGCAGCCTGGCCACAGAGAGGAAGTGATGCAGTGGGAAAGGACCTGGCCTCTGAGTCCCATTGACTTGGGGTCTGCGGCCAACCTGCAGTGTGACCTGGGGCGGCTTACTTCCCATCCCTGAGCCCCACGGCCTGCTGAGGTTCTCCTGAGCGCAGAGAAACTGAAGTGCCTGACACCGCAGCTGCCGCATGCACACCCTCCAGGCCCTCCACAGACGGTGGCCCCGAGGGTTGGGTGGTTGGGTGCAGGGATGCGGTGGGCAAGGTGAGCGCAGGAGGTTCTTGAGGTCAAGGCCCCCTCACACCTGGTGCCAGGCCAGCACAAAGGGACCCTTTCCAGAAGGTGCCTGCTGACTTAAACACTGCCCCCACCCCAGCCTGCCATCCGTCAGCCTCCCCTGGGGCTATGCAGAGAATCATTGTGAAAGGACTTCTCACAGACACTTGGAGAGGCTGAGGGAGACAGTGTGGTGGGTTCTGCACACCCCTAATCTGTGGGTCCTGATTGAGTGTGACCCTACGGACGGGGGGTCCCTGACCGACTCTGGGAGGGAGAGGCGGTGGGCAATGCCCAGGGCCCCTGACCTGGGCAGGAGGCAGCCTTCCCTGGGGGGTTCTGGGAGCTAGCATTTGGTGGAGGCTTGGTCTGACTGCATAACAGCCCTGCCAGCCCAGGCTCAGAGGGGTTGCCCAGCACTTGGTCCTCTTCTGTGCCGGACCTGACCCCATCCCCCCAGTGTCATCGACCCCCAGATGTTGTATCGTGGGAGCGGTGGTGGGAGAGCTCAGGGACCGAGGGGCTGCCTGGCTCATCCCTTTTCCTTCTGAGCTTGCTCTGTTCTTTGCAAAGTAAGAATCACAATTCCACCTCCCCCCACAGGATTGAGGCAAGGGATTCAGGTGACACGCAGGGCACAGGGCCAAGCAGGTGGTGAGCGTGCATGCTGCTGGTCCCTGGGCCTTGCCTGCTCCTCCCCAGACATCTTCCGGGGTCACTCGCACCTCTGTCCCCCTGTTCCGAGGTCTCGCCGGGCCTTTCCCAAGTCTCTGACCCTCCCTGCCACCCTTCAGTCCTGAAGTTTTCTCCCCAGCACTTCTCACCTCCTCATCCACTGTATGGTTTTACTGTTGGCGTTTTGTCTCTGTGGTTCCCTGCTGTCTCCCCAGAACCTAGAACAGTGCCTGACTCGTAGCAGGTCTCAGTAAGTACCTGGTGTCTACACGCGGAGTCGGCCTGTGCGTCACACAGGGGCCAAAAGCCCCCAGGAGGCCCCGAACCAGCGGCCTTGTCCCTCCTGTGTGGTGCCCCGAATGGCGCCTGCGGAGGGATGACCGCTGGGGAGTTCCCTGCTCCTCTCCCCACCACACCCTAGCCTCACCGCCTCTGTCCACCTTACACACCTGCAGGCCTGGCCTCAGGAGGTGGGGACTCTCTTCCCTGTGGCCGTGAGGCTAAAGGGCCGGGTCTCCTTTCTGACCTCCCATGGAGGGCCCGCGTCCCCCAGCCTAGGGCCAGGCTGAGAGAACTGCCGGGGCTGCTCTGGCCAGGAACCCCTGGACTGCGTGTGTGTGTGTGTGTGTGTGTGTGTGTGTTTGTGTGCAGGGAGGCTGGGGGCTTGAGGCTAGGCAGAGAGGGCCTGGAAGAGCCTGGGCAAGGATTTTCTAACTGCTTCATGGACAGGCATGACCTGCCCTTGTATAACGGGTTCAGGGAGAGAGGGGCCCCGGGGTCTCTCTGGCCTCACCAGGACTTTGTACTGATCTCCCTGCCTCTCCCACCCTCCTCCCAGTGTCCAGAGGCCCAACATCGCATCCTTCCCACTCCCCGGTGAGGGGCACTCTCTGGCAGTGTGCTGTATGTCAGAGCTAATACATGAGAAAGGCAAAGGGAATCACTACTTTGGGGGCTCCAGCCGCTGTGACAAAATGAGACGGAGCGAGCGGGACTTCCCTGACCGTCCAGTGGTTAGGGCTCTGCGGTCTCACCGCCAAGGGCTCGGGTCCATCCAAGAAAAAGACAAAAGATGGAGCAAGAGAGCCAGCACAGCGCTCAGGACGGGCCCAGGGATGGGAAAGGCCAACAGAACAATCCATACCACGTGGCCCCTCTACGAAACACAAGACCTGGTTTTCTCTATGCACGTACACGAGAATTTAAAGGCATAAAAATAAGACTGGGATGAAAGGCTCCAAAGTGAAAACAGACTCCCTCTGGGGGCAGCAGGGAAATGCCCCTTCTTACTCATAGGCTTCTGTATTGTTTGAGGGTTTTTTCATGAGACTGTGTTCAGATGTTACTCACAAAATGACAAATAAAACTAATTTTTAAGTACAGAATACACGCATCCCGGGTCTCAGAGCACTTTCACATCCAGATCGGGGGGGCTGGGTCTCTCTGCCCCTGGGGACTGCCCCCACCATGACACTGAGCTTGTCCAACAGGCAGAGTTCCCTCACTTCCCCCGTCCTGTCCTTGAGGCACGAAAGGCACAGGCCACACTACGTAGTCGGCTGGACACAGACCCCACCCAGGCCACCTCGAACGTGCTGGGTCATCCCTTTGCCCCTCAGAGCCCTTATTTCCCCATCTGAAATACTTACATGATGATAACACCTGTGTCAGAACCATGGGGAGGGTGTTTTGGGGGGCATTCAGGGATACAGATCAAGGGAGACTCCCTTTTCCCTGACAGACTCAAATTAATCGTCTTTTTTAAAAAAAAACTCATCATTGAATGAAAGCTTGAGAACACTGATGATTCCATCCGAAGGGTTTTTCAGCAACAAAGTCCCTCGTTTTCTGCTTCAACATGCATTGAGGTGATGATACCAAATTATTTAAAGTAAAAACTATCGAAAGAACAAGGGAACTTTGCTTGAACCAAGTTGATTTTTAGAAAGTTTAACTCTTCTCTCTTGCTCACATCTCATAGTTAAAAAGTGATGTAGAAGACGAATTTTAAAAATTAATTGACTTAAGAGCTATGTGAAAAAAAAAAAAAGAATACGTTGAGGAATAACTTTTTACCACGTTGGTCTGATGGTGAAATTTCTCTTCTTAACAACTCCTAAGTTGTCCAGAGATTCGAGGCCTCCCACTTCCCTGTTTAGGAGGCGCAAGTGAAAAGGTTTGTCCTGAGCCAGGTGCCCGCACGCTCCATCGACACGTGTCCTGTTGTCTGCTCCGTCCTCAGCGCCTGGCTGTTCAGGCACATGGGAGGCACCCAGGAAACCTTTGTGTCAAACCTTTGAGCGTCTCCGCTTCTTCCTCAAGGTGGCCTGCACCAGAGTCCACGACCAGCAGCGCCACAACTCTCCCCCAGAGTCAGAGCAGCCACGGTGAGATGAGACAGAGGCCGGGGCAGCCCCTGTCAGTGATGGCTCAAGTAAATGATCCCAGACCTGGCTCCACCCTCACCCAGGAATAGGTTCCCCCTCCAGGCTCCCGACACCCAGCCCCCTCCACTGGGGTTAAAAGAGATGCCTGATGCAAGTAAGGGCCCTGGGGTAACAGGTAATAACAGTGTCCTTAGCGATGGCGATGGGGCGGGGATTGGGGCGCAGTCTTCCAGCCTCTCCGCCGCCCCTCTGCCCCATAGGAGGGCCTTCCCTGCCCTGACTCCTCTCCAGCTCCGGGTTCCCCACCCCCTCACCACACACCCACTCTCACACCCACACCCACCGCCCCAGACCCACTTCTCCTTTGCAGTTGCCCCACCGCCTACACCTTCCTGCCACGGAGTTGCTGGCCCGTAGGTAGGGGACGGAGAGGCAGTGGGCCAGGGCTCCCCAAGGCCGGCCAACTCAGGGTTCTGTGTGAGTCCTAGGGTCCCCGGAGCCAGAAACCTGGGGGCCGGCCTTGCTCCCCTCATTCCATGGCATCCCTCTTTCCTCCTAAACAGCTGCTGGCTCGTCCCCTGGCCCTAGGCTATGGTGCCAGCCTCCATGGTGCCAGCTCTGCTTACTTTGTCCAGTCTCCGACTCCACAGCAGCCGGGGAGAGGGTCCATTCTAAGGCACAGCTCAGAGAATCTCTCCCCCACTCAGACACCTCCTGGGCCCCTCACTGCCCGAGGCCTGCGGCTTGAGGCCTGGCCCTGCCCATCTGCAGCCTCCCCCTGAGGCAGTGGCCATGCCTGTTCCCAGAGCAAGCTTTCCCTTGCTCCTCTCTGTGCTTCTGCCCTTGCCCATCCCCTCTCTCTGCCTGGAAGGTTCCCCTCCCCCTTGAACGGCTAAAGATCTACTCCTACCCCTAAGCCCCCTCCCTGCCCCCGGGACAGTTACTCTTTCCTCTGTGCACCTCCAGCCCTGAGTGCTTAGGGGTCTGGTATGGCCCACCATGAGGCTCTAAGTCCGTGCTCCATGCTGAGGCTCTCTGCCAGCCCCTGCCCCCAGGGAGGGGGCAGCATATGTCCAGGAAGGTCGAGGGGGCTTGTGTGTCTGTCTGAGACTCAGTCTGAGAGACACAGGTGAGAGACAGGTGGGTCTGCCCCAAACACCAGAGAGTAGAGACAGACAGGAGGGGCCTCGGTGAGACACAGAGGCGAGAAAGCCTGGACACACACAGCCCTGAGAAAAAGGAGTCGGGTGGGTGAGCTGCCTCCTGCCTACTGGGCCTTGGTCTGTTCGTCTGTCTGTTCATCTGTGGATCTGAGTGTCCCTCCTGCTTAGGATCTGGAGACCGAGCTGTCCCTGAGCCTACCCCGTCTGTGCCCTCTACTCCAGCCAGTGGTTCCTCGCTAACCATAGTCAGGCAAATCTGACTATGACACGCCTTGCTTAAAGCCCTTCATGGCTCCCCAGTGCCTTTCCAGCTGGAGTCCCAGCTTCTCTCAGTCAAGGGCCTCTGGTCCCAGTACTCCCTGGCCTTCATATTTAGGCCCTTGCTCACACTGGGCGCTCCCCTAGACCTCACTCCACCTAGCAAACACCTTCTCATCATCTCCTCCACAAAGCTTTCCTGTCCCCTCCGTGGTGATCATCTTCATTGATGCCGCTGCCGTGAGGCATTGTCTCCCCCATCACCACCTCCAGTGTGGGAGTCGTCTGGGGCCTGGTACAATGTGGCCACTCAGGATGTGTTTGATGAACTGAGCAGCTCTGCCTGAGAAGGACAGGAGGGCTCCCCGAAGGAGGCAGGTGGGGGGGAGATGCCTGGTGAGCATGGTCTAGGACTCTGGGCTGACCTTGGGAAGCAGGACAGAGGAGGCCACCCAGAGGTCTGTGTCCCAATTAAGGGGCCCATCCTCTGCTCCCCAAGAGCAGGCCCTGGTTTGAGCCCCAGCCTCATCTCGGTGCCCAGCAGAGGGCCCGCCCAGTGGTTGTCTGGAGGTGATGGTTGAATGGAGAAACCACAGATAGAAGGTCTGGGGTGCCGGGGCCCTGGCTAAGAGTGGCCCCACCTGGTCCAACCCCAGCAGGCAGGAGGGCGGGGTGGGTGGTGGCCCTGCCCGGTTTCCTCCCCATGGGGCAACAGAGGCCAGACTCAGCCCCAGCGGGGTAGGCAGACAGGCATGGGCTTCGGCAGCATGAGGCGAGGGGCGAGGGGCCTGAGGGGCAGAGACAGGCCAGTCGCCCCGCAGTGCCTGCAGACCCAGTGCTTCGACCCGCTGGTTCGCAAATGCGTGGCCTGCAGCCTCCTCCGGACGACAGAGCCTAGACCAGGTAAGAGTTGAGCCGCGCTCATGTAAGGCACGCAGGGCGGCCCTGAAAGGAGAGGGAGGGTTCTGCCAGGAGGACCCCGCCCTACCAGAGTCACAGGCATGACCCCCACCTGTCCCAGGATGTCGGGGGGCATCGCGTTAACGGGCGGGGAGGGGGGCCTGTGGGCTGGGGCCTGGATGGGGACCAGCCATCGCCGCGTGGCCCTCACGGCCCCCTCTCTCCCCCTCCCCCTGCCCTGCCCCGTCCGGCTGTCCCTCCCCTCCGCGGCCCAGCCTCGCCTCCCTCCGACCCTCCCCCTCCCCGCTCGCCTCTCCCCTCTGCCCCGTGCTCTGCCTGCCCGTCCTCTCCAGCAGGTGGCCCGAGCAGTCTGGCGCCCGGGACGGCGCTGCAGCCGCAGGAGTCGGTGGGCCCGGGGGCCACGGCCGAGGCCGAGGCCGCGCTGCCGCTCCCGGCGCTGCTCTTCGGCGCCCCCGCGCTGCTGGGCCTGGCGCTGGCCCTGGTCCTGCTGGGCCTGGTGAGCTGGAGGCGCCGACGACGGCGGCCCGGCGCGGCGGCTGCCCCAGAGGCCCTGGAGGCCCCGGAGGCCCCGGACGGAGACCAGGATGGTAAGTTCCGCGTCTAGGGGAACCGAGAGGGCTGGGGGCCGTCGGAGGGGAGACATGGCCCTTGAGGGGCAGGGGCAGGGGCAGGGTAAAGGCGTGGGGGAGGTCTGAAGCGGAGGCAGGGCTCTAGGGGGTGATGCAGACAGAGGGGACGAAGAGTGCGCTCTGAGGGTCTCAGGCTGAACAGGGAGAAATAATCCTGTCCCAGACCCCGGTCCAGGCGAGGGACACAGCTCTGGCGTCCCAGACTTGTGTGAGGAAGAGACACAAGGCTGGGGAGCCCGGTCGAGGGAGGGGTCTGTCCTGCCCTCTCTCTGGACAGCCAGACTGGTTCCCACCCCTCCTCGCCCTCTCCCATTTTGCCAGCGCTCTCAGCACTTCCGGTCCTGAGGGCCGATCATGTGCCACCCTCCCCAGTCCCGCCAGTGGGGCTTCATCAACTGACTTCTCTCTCATAAGTCAGAGGGCTGTTCCTCCAGGGAGGCTTCCGGAACAGGGATGGGGGAAGGCTGTGACCCAATCCTGACCCTGCATTCCCTTCCCACCTCCCCAGAGCCCCTGGACAGTGACAACGTCCTCTCCCCGGGAACCCTGGATGCCACAGCTCCCATCTGGCTTCCGCCCAGTGAAGACCCAGCTACCACCCCACCTGCCCACAGCGTACCTGTGCCAGCCACAGAGCTGGGTTCCACTGAGCTGGTGACCACTAAGACGGCCGGTCCCGAGCAACCGTAGCGACGGAGGGGGCAGGAGGTGGTCCCTGCCCTCCCTGCGGGCCAACAGCCAGGGGCTTAGAGATTGAATTCGGTTCTTCACCCCAGCTCTCACCCATCCCTTTTCTGGGAACCATGCTGCTCCCCGGCTAACCCTGCAGAACCACAGGCACCGCAGACCACAGGGTTCAGACTGCATGGCATCGTATGGCATGTTAGCATTTGGCTTAAAATCATACCATCTATGGCAGCCCTCAAAGGTCGTGGCTGAGCTCTGTGCTTTCGAGTGGTTGGGGTACTCTGAGTAGGAGGTTTTTTTAAGCATGGGGAAGCCACCAGAAACCAGAATGAATCTAGGAAAATGATCGAGTGGGAGGATGCTTAATTTGTAGCTGGGTGTTGTATTTTTTTAATACTTGCTCTCAGAGCTGTCCTGCTTTTAAACTGATACAAATGGAAGCAATGGGTAACCAACTGACCTGTTTTCTTTGGGATTTAGTACAAGATGATTTTAAGAAAAAGCCTGAATTGTGCTGATTCTTTGGTATCTGTATCCTAGGGTCACCCCTGAGCTTGGCCCAATCTGCTAGGACCTATGATGCCATTTTCACCCTGGTGGCAGCTTCCAGAGCCCCAGGCTGTAGCCCTCCCTTCCCTTGGGAGGAAGCCCTCTCTTCCCTTGGGAGGAAGTCTACAGCCTCTGGAGCTGGACTGCAGATTCACACTGAAGGCACACGGACAGGCATCTCCATCAGAGACCACCTGGAATCCCAGCTGCCTCCAGGGCACACTGGGCTGTATACAGGGCAGGGCCCAGGACCTGCAAGAGGCTCCTTTGTTAGGAGGCCAGGGTAGGCCTCTGGCCTTGAACCAGCTGGACCTGATGTCCCTTGAGTGTCCTTCTCTTTGTGGCCTGTCCTCCCCAAGTGCTTGGGTCACTTGGCCACTCTGTGCCAGCCCCCTATGGTCACCCACCATCCCAGTGGAACTGTTCCTCTGACAGTGGTGCCCCTTGCCCTGGGGCCTGGAGCTGAGACCATCTCTTCCAGTTCTGGACCATCCTGTGCACTCAGTCAGTCGCTGACTCTCCTGCCAACCCTCCTACACAGGGACACAGGGTTAGAACCTCCTGACCTGGACTCCACCCTGGACAGTGTCCTTGGAATTTGTCACAGCTTAGCACCCTGGGAAGGCACGATGGACTGGGAATCAGCAGATGGGATTCTGAGTACCATTTTGTCCCACTTGTAGGTTCTTGACCATGTTCCTTTTTTTTTTTTTTTCCTTTGCCATGCTGCGCAGCTTATGAAATCTTAGTTCCCTGACCAGGGATTGAACCCAGGCCTTCGGCAGTGAGAGCTAGGAGTCCTAACCACTGGACCGCCAGGGAATTCCCATCTTGACCATGTTCTGTTCCGTGCATCAGTTGCTTTCTGCTCATCAAAGCTTCCCAGCAGACACCTGCCTTTCCTGCCCACCCCTTTCCCAGCTCAGAAGATAGTCAGCGGCCAGCAGTAGTTGGAGCCCCAGAACCTGGACTACCACATCTAAGTCTCTTCCTCTCCCTCCCAAACCCATCTCAGATGCCCCCTCCCCGCCCCCAGACCACCAGGTGGCTGAGGTGAGGTCAGTGTGCGGGCACAGGCAGGAGGGTGGGGAGCAGGCCCAGAACGGGCCCAGCTTTCCACTTCCCTCCATCTCAGGGTTGGGGGGCTCTGAGCTGTTCTCGGCCATCCGTCTCACCCCACCTTTTCTACCACAGCCAGGGGGTGGGCCCTGGAGGCGAAACAAGTGGGTGAACACCCCTGGGGTCCAGACACACAAACCTCTGGCACCACCGTGTCCCCAGTGAACCCCTAGTCCAGTCTCAGTTTCCTTTTCTGAAAAATGGTGGTGGGGGGTTGGACGCAAAGTTGTCCTCGTGGCCTGTGGCCCTCCAAGTAGGACTGGGAAGGCAACGTGGAGGATCCTCACTCCCCACCCCCATTTTACAGATAAGGAAACTGAGTCTCTTTCCCAGAAGGAGAGTCATTGCTTTAAAAAGGCCTTGACCTTTTTTAAGACCCCTGTTGGTCAAATTGCTTTCCTGAAAATCTGGACCAGTTCATGTCCATGAGCAGGGATGATATGGTGCATTTTGCAGATAGGGAAGAAGAGGCCCAGAGAGGTGAAGGGATCTGGCCCAAGATACAACAAGCAGCGGTGGAGCGGAGCTACACCCGGGCGCCTACCTGTCCAGAAATTCCCTGGCCCAGGTGCTCTCCTGGGGAGCATCAGACTCCAGGTGTTGATCCCAGGCTTTACTCCTTGTTTCTATCACTACTCAAAGATTTCCCTCCCCAACTGGTCTCTTTCTGCAGTAAGAGGGATCCACAATAGACTGGGAGAGCTGCTTGTTGGGATGGGAACTGAGGGAAGTAGCCCGCCTCCAACTAGCCTGTTTCTGGACAGTTTTTCCTGATGGAGGGTCAGGTGTCCCGGAGGTCCCCAGGGCCCCACGGTGGGGGGGGGCGGGGTTGGCTGAAGTCTCAGTTCCTCCTGGGGCTTCCTGCAGGCACGTCTCACTTCCTGCCCTGGCAGCCCTAGCTCCCGGCTCAGGCTGGGGGTGGGGAGGCGCAGCTGGTGAGGCCAGGGAGGAAGGACCTGACCCCTAACCTCCCTCTGTCTCGGCAAGGATGGCCCCCTTGCCTTTAGACGCTGTGGCATCTCTTTGGGCCTATCTCCCATATTCAAAACGGAGCCTGAGGACCAACAAGTTGTCCAAGATTAAAGAGGTCACGTGGAAAGTATGGTCTCTACCTCAGAAGTGCCTCTACTTCCTTCCTCCCCTGGAATGAAGACACCTTTCTGCCCAGGGCCCCCAACCCTTAGAAATTCCCTCTGGGAAGTGAGTTTCCCAGTGAGTTTCAGAGCCTGAGGCTCTGGTCTCAGGAGTTACCACTCCCATCGCTCATCTATTTACTGCACCGTTGATCACACCAGATGCCAGCACGCCTGCTTTGTGCCAGGACCATTCTGGTCAGTGCCAGGAGGTCAGCCTCAGACCCTGCCATTAGGTCCTATTCCAGTGGGAGAGACAGAGCGGGACACAATGACAGGACAGGGTGATCCCTGCCAGAGCCAGGGAATGACCCAAGCGGGGGAGTGACTAATTTTTTATATATATATATAAATTTATTTATTTATTTATCTTTGGCTGTGTTGGGCCTTCGTTGCTGCACGCAGGCTTTCTCTAGTTGTGGCGAGCAGGGCTACTCTTCCTTGCGGTGCGCGGGCTTCTCATTGCGATGGCTTCTCTTGTTGTGGCTCATGGGCTCTAGAGCGCAGGCTCAGTAGTTGTGGTGCAGGGGCTTAGTTGCGCTGTGTCATGTGGGATGTTCCCGGACCAGGGCTCAAACCCGTGTCCTCTGCAGGGAGATTCTTAACCACTGCGCCACCGGGGAAGTCCCGGGGGTGGGGGGTGGTGACTAATTTAGCATTTAGAGTGCTTTGGAGAGTAGGAGGTATGCCCTGAGTTCTGTGGAGTTTTCCTGCTGGAACAGAGCAGAGAAAGGGCATTCTTGGCCCAAGGAACTGTGTGCAAAGGTGCAGAGAAGAGGGGGCAGGAGGAGGGGCTGGAGACTTGGGCACTGTGGCCCCTGAGTGCCAGGTGAGGCTGTCAGAACCTTCCCTGTGGCCATTCTGCCCCCATGGCACACAGGGGCACCCACTTCAGGGAACCCAGTGCTCCTCCAGCCCCATCATTTGGTCTCACCCTTTCTGTCACCTCTGAGAAGCCACCAGACCCCTCTGGCCCTTCTCTGGGCACAAGGTGGGAGCTCACTCCCATTTGCTCTATTGTTGGTGGCTCAGGCCAAATTCTCCCTCACCCAGAACGGAAATTTGACCTCTCTCCAATCTGAGCCAGCTCCCCAGCTGCCTGATCCTGACCTGGGGGTGGGGAAGGGGGGGTTGGGGGGTAGGAACCACTGCCCAAGGTCACATGGAGAGTCGAGGAGAAGCCAGGAGGACACCCATGCCAGTGTTCCAGCCCATGCTCTTTCCGGGGACTCTGCAGGGGTCCCGGGGCCCAGTGGGCCTCTGAGCATCTCCTCACTCCCCTGAGCTGCAGAGACTCTGAGGACCAGCCCCGGGCGTCCTGCATGGATCTAGGACGGTGCCAGCGACTCCAGGGCAGGTGAAAGTCTATCTCGGCAGCTCCTGAGGTCAGCGAGACCGGTGGCACTTTGACCGCCAGCCTTCAGGCACCGGAAGGCGGGGCTGTGGGACGGAGTGGGTGGGGCCAGGGCTAGAGGCGCGGCGAGGGCGGGGTCAAGAGAGGTGGGGCTGAGGAACCCCGAGCCTCCAGGTAGCAGGAAAGGGGCGGAGTCAGGAGCATGTAGAAGGGGTGGGTTCAAGGCCCACCCGCAGGGAAAAAGGGAGGCCACGGATGAGAGGAGGCTACCAACTGTAGCCTCTCTAAACTCTGGACCACCGCGCTCACGCGGGGTCCCCATCCTCAAGCGAGGTCCGAGGACTGCGGCCCGAGCCAGGAGGGGTCCAAATGCAGGGCATGGCCCCGACTCTGGGGAGAGGTGGCCTCCCCCACTCCGTCCCCCGCCCTCCGGCTCCGGGCTCGGAGATGACCTCGGAGGTGTGTCCCAGGAATGGGCAGGCTAGTGGGTCAGGGAGCACCTGTCCCGGGTGGAGGCGCTGTACGGCCTCTGCCGAGCACCGTCCTCTCTGGGTCTGTTCTCGTGCTATGGTCTTGGTGGGCAGCTCCGGATTTGCACCTTCATTGGGTGATGCGGAATTAAGAAGGGAAGCTGAGCTCCAGTTCCCAGCACCACCACCCCGAACCCCCGCTCCCTCGCAACCTCAGGAGCCCGGGGGTACCCTCCCTCCCACAGGCAGCTGGAGCCTGAGTCACGAGCTGCCTCTCATGGAGACAAAGGAGCCTCAGGCCCTCCCCTCCAGACCCCGCTCCCAGTGCTGGCTTCGCATCTGCACTAGCAGGGAGTACATAGTCCCCTAGAATCTCTGCTTCTTGCGTAACCCTCCACCGTGGACAAAATAAAAGCAGGATGGGCTAGGGAATGAGGCCTTTGAGGCTTGTGGATGGCACCCACAGTGGCAATCACAATCTTAGCACCGCTGTGGCGGGGGCTCCCAAAAGGCTGCATGTTCCTGGATGTTTTTCATCCAGGGACCCATTGGCTTCTCCCTGCAGCCCTGCCAAAGAGGAGCTAGCAGCCCATCTTGCAGATGAGAAAACTGAGGCCTAGAAAGGTCGACTGGTCTTACTAGAGCAGGAATTCTAACCCATGTTAGTCTGGTTCCAAAATGAAGAATAAAGAGGAGCTCTCAGTGTGAGGGGCTGGAAAGGCCTTCCAGGAAGAAACAACCTGTTGGAAGGCCTGGCGGCTTATGGAGGAGTTGTCGTGTCAGGCGTTAGTCAGGCACTGGGTGTGCTGCTAGGGGGTAGGAACACTTGCCTGGCCTCTGGGCTGCGGTCCTCCAGCTGCTTTCTCTGTTTGTACTAAACTGGCCAAAAGGTAGGTTTGGGGCTCACAGGGCAGGTTCCAGGCCATACCCCAGCCCTTCCAGGCTGTGTGCCGGTCACAGCAAGTCATTTCTTCTCCCTGGGTCTTGGGTTTCTCTCTAGGAGGGCTGGGCAGACTGGTGACCTACCACCTAAGATCAGGACACTGAGGCCCAGGACAGGTTTTCCTTAATGTCCACAACCTCTCCTCTCAGGACCCTGAGCCAGAGCTGGACACCAGGCGAGAACTCAACAGTGAGGGAAGAACACATATGCAGAGGCATATCCACACTGACACACACATGTACACACATGTGCGGGGAAGGCTCTCATAGCTGTGCCAGCACCAGACATGCACACTCTCACTCATATTCGTGAGCACACTCAGACACCCGCACACTCCAGCTTTCGGAGCTGGGGGTGGGGCGGGTTCCCTTCATGAACAGAGACACGGCTCCTCTGCCCGCCACATGGGGCTCACTGCAGATGCCAGGGGTTATTTTAAGCCTGGATCAATGGATGATTTTTGGTGACACAGGCTTGGGGACGGCGGGCAGTGGAGATGAGGGGCTGGTGCTCTGGTGCCTTGCTTTGGAGAGAGACCCCAGGGTCCAGGGAGGGCAGCCTGGGCAAAGGGATCCCCCCTTAGCTGGACTGCTCCCTCTCTAGATCCCCTTGCCCAGCACATGGCTGGGCACCTGGGGGACAGTGTCAGCTGAATGAATGGCCAGACCCCAGGGCTCAGCCAGTTAGCTGCGGTCTGTCTTTGCATTTGCCCTCTCCTGCTTCCCCCACTGCAAGCCTATGTGTTCACGTGGAGAGGGCGTGGAGAGTGCATGGAGCACCTGGCACAGACCTGGTAGATGTGGGCATCTGTTGTTCCTGGCTGACCACTGAACAAGACTGAGATGGGGAGGATGGATGTGGGGAGGAGTTGGAGGTTGGACATCAATCCCTTGGGGGCACAGTGGAGGGGGCAGCTGAAAGCCAGCTCCTTCATTGGATAAATGGATATATATATCTCCTGACTGCAGTCAACTTGGGGTGGAAGCTGAGCAGAGCACCCAATGAATGCCAGGACAGTGGGGGCAAGAGAGGGGCCCAGGGAGGAAAGCATTGGAAGACTTGTCCTGGGCCCAGTAGGGTGATCCTACCTGGGAAGAAGCCACAGTCCCAGGGGGCAGCGACAAGCCTCTTTAAACCTAGTGCCCAGCAATAGGGTGGGAAAGTGGGGAGAAGCAGTCACTTTCCAAGACCCAGTAACACAGAGGACTGCTTGGCAGTGTGTGACGGGGGCACTGATACAGACTGGACAGTTTGTGCCGTGGTTCCCATGTCTAGGAACACCAGCCAAGGGAGCAGAAAAGGATGCACCAGAAAATACAGTTATAATATATAAATAAACAGAATAATAATCTGAAAGTTTGACAGCAAAAAGCAAACTAAAAACCAGTTACAAAACAGTATGTAAAGCCTCAGTTGTCCCTGGTGATGGGATTAAGGCAATTTCATTTTATCCCTTTGCTCATCTAGTTTCTTTTTTCTCTAAAATGGTAATAAAGTCTTTTAATGGGGTAGGGTCCTCCGGGCTGGGCGTGTTTGTGGGGGGAGGGGGGAGGAGCAGGCTGTCTCTGGCCAGAGCACAAGGAATCACCCTGATAGGGGAGGGCATTATAGGGAGGTCACCCGCCTTCCCGTTTTAGCCCTGAAATTAGCCTGTCAGCCCCTCATCTCATCAGCAGAAAACCTGATCCTCCTTTAAATGTAAATCCTTCTCCCTCCACCTCCTCCATTTTTATAAGCTGATCCCAGTTGCTGAGTGAAGAGAGGATGCAAGGGGGAGCAGGAAGGGCCCTAGGAGCCCAAATTCTTTATCTGAAACTAGAGACTGGAGTCACTTCACTTCATTCATTCAGCAAATACAGCAGAGGCCTGCCCTGTGTGGGAACATCGGGGAAGTGGTCCATGCAGCCCTTGCCCTCCTGACGCTCCCATCTAGACAGTGGGAGGCCCCGTATTGATCCCTGCCCCCCAGAACGGGCAGTTTTTGATGTTAAAATGAGAAACAGGCAGAGAAAAGCAAAGCACCCGGGATCGGGTCATATTCTCCAATTAAAACTAACTTCAAAAACACAGCCGAGGGCTTCCCTGGTGGCGCAGTGGTTGAGAGTCCGCCTGCCGATGCAGGGGACACGGGTTCGTGCCCCGGTCCGGGAAGATCCCACATGCCGCGGAGCGGCTGGGCCCGTGAGCCATGGCCGCTAGGCCTGTGCGTCCGGAGCCTGTGCTCCGCAACGGGAGAGGCCACAACGGTGAGAGGCCCGCGTGCCGCAAAATAAAAAAAAAAAAAAAAAAAAAAACAACACAGCCGAGTAGTGCTCCGAGTAGGTTCCATACCTGCCCTTCACCCTCTTCCCCCGGGCTTGAGAAAGGACCTGAGCATCCTGTGGGGACCAGGGCAAAGGGTCTGCCCATGGCTCTGCCCCCAGGCGACGCCCTGCTGTCCTCATACAAGGCAGGGGCTAAACCAATCTCCTCCCTTTCACACCTGGGGTGGCGGAGAGATCCGAGGAGGGCGCCGATCAGGTCAGGTCCATCGCCCATAGGCGTGGGGTCACCCCAGGACCCCAGCCCGGTGACTGATAAGTTCTTGGACCAGGGTGTGCGCCCCGGGGTTAAAGCTCCTCCCTAGGTGGCGCGGAGGGGACCCATACTTGGCCCTCTGCTGCGGCTCTGCTGGGAGTTTCCTTCCCACTTAACATTCCCTGCCTCAAGTCACACCTCTGTCTCGATCGGAACCGATGGAGGAGACGGGAAGGAAGGCGGGTGGGCAGCAACGACTCTCTGCGTCTGCTGGGTCCCTTCAGTCCCCGCACCTGTGAACCGAAGCGCTCCCGCGGCGGGCGTAATGTCCGAAGTAACAGTTTCGAGAGCCTTGAGCTGAACGCTCTGGAGCGCCAGTTCCGGGGAATGTTTGGGAGAGGCCTTCGGGGAGGGTCCCTGGTGGGGCACCCAGGCTGTGCGGGCCCTGCCGCGCCCCCTCCCTCCCGTCGCCTCGGCCGCGCTCCTCCCCCGGCTCTGCTTCCCTCCCGCCTGCCCCCCTTCCCCCCGCTCTCTCCCTCCCCCGCCCGCCCGAGGCCGCGCGGAGCCGGAGCCGCAGCCAGAGCGCGGGCAGCGCGGAGCGGGCGGCGGGAAGGCAGCCGTGTCCGGCGGCCCGCCGCCCCCGCTAGGCCCCAGACCCGCACACCCGCCGGGCCGGGGAGAGGCCGGGACCGAGCGCAGGCGAGGACCCGCCGCCCTGCCCGGGAGGAGTCCCAGGGCGTGGACTGGCTGGCTCGGGTCCGAGGTGAGGCTAGGCGCAGGACGCGCCCGCCGGAGGCGCGGCCCCGCGAGCCCACCCGGGTCTGGGGTCCTCTAAGGAGGCTGACGACCGAGGAGGTATCCGCCGGGAGCCAGCGCTAGGACGGCAGGGCGGGCTTGATCCCTACGGGCGCGGGCGAGCGGGCCCGGAGCGCGGCGGGAGGGAGCCGCGCCGCGCCGCCATGCGCCGGGTGCTGTAGCCGAAGGCGCGGGCCCGATGGAGCGGGCCTGGGCGCAGGGGCTGCGCGGAGGCCGCGGCCCGCCGGCGCTCGGGCTCGCGCTCGGGCTGGCTCTGCTGCTGGCGCGGCCGCCGTCGGGCAGCGCGGGGTCCCCCGAGGCGCAGGAGCCGGCGGCACCCGGCACGGCGGCCCCGGCCGGGGGCGACCGCTGCCGCGGCTACTACGACGTGATGGGGCAGTGGGACCCGCCCTTCAACTGCAGCTCGGGCGCCTACAACTTCTGCTGCGGCACGTGCGGCTACCGCTTCTGCTGCCACGACGGGCCGCGGCGCCTTGACCAGAGCCGCTGCTCCAACTACGACACGCCGGCCTGGGTTCAGACTGGTCGGCCTCCCGCGCGTGCCCGCGACGCCACGGTGCCCCGGGACCCGGGCCGCGAACGCAGCCACACGGTCGTCTACGCGGTGTGTGGCGTCGCCGCCCTGTTCGTGCTGGCCGGCATCGGGGCGCGCCTGGGCCTGGAGAGGGCGCACATACCGCGCGCGCGGCGCACCGTGACCAGGTGAGAGCGTGCCGGCCGGGGCCGGGGCCGTGGCCGGGGCCCGGGATCCCCTCCCAGCCCAGGGACAGGTGGCCTGCCAGGTGGGCGCCCCCTCGCGATCCTTCATCCTTCCCGCCCTTCTCCGAAACTCTGGTCCTCTCAGCAGCCCCTTCCTCCAGGTTTTCCCTCCCTGCTCTGTCTCCAGGTCTCTCTCTCCCCCCACCCCCACTTCACGGAGGGAGACAGCTGATACCGCTCTGTCTCCCCTTGACCTTCCGGCGGGAGCTGGGTGCTGGGCCGCCTTCCCCCGAGGCTCCCGCCTCCTCCGGAGTGGGCGGGGAAGGCAGGTTGCTCAACCGAGGGCACAAGATGCGCGCCTAGGGGAGGGGACCTGGGGCCCCCGAGCCCCACTAGCGCAGGGTGGAGGCGTGGGTCCCCAGGGAAGGGACATTTTCTATAGCTCTCTTGGCTCTCTCCCCACTTTTCCCTCCCTCCTCCCCTCCCACCCCGCATAGTTGTGACTCAGGCCTGACCTTATTTCCCTAGGGTTTTAGAAGGCCCCCCCACTCACCGCACTCAGTGCCCCCAGGCAGGGTCAGGGTATCCCCCTGTGTAGAAGCGGACCTGAAGTGTGTATGTGGTGGGGTACAGATTCGTTTTTGGTGAGGCCTGGACAGGTGTTAGCTGAGTTCTGAGTTTCATGTGATGTGGGGGCCACAGGACCCAGGTTCTCTTCCTCAGCTGGGATAGGGGCTCTGGGATTCTGTATCCTGACCCTGGAAGCCTCACCCACGCCCCCCCTGCCCCCGACACACTCACATGCCCCCAGCCACCCCTGTCCTGGGCCCTGCACCCTCCTCACTTGCTCACCCAGGTCCCCGCTCCCTTGGCTGTGTGGGCTGCTGACATGTGTACGACAGGCAGGCTGGTACTTAGAAGTGACAGTGGAGAGAGGCCCCCATGCCTGGGTGGGCTAGGTGTGGACGCTTCCCCACTCCTAGACCTCAAGGGCAAGAGGGCTTCCTTGGCACTCCACAGCATCCCTTGTCCCCCAGACCACTTAGGCCACCAGCTCCCAGACAGCTGTAGGGCAGAGCTGGGCCTGGAACCCTGGCCTCAGCTACTGTGCTGCATCCGTGATGTGCAATGTGGTGGCTCTCAGCCTGGGTCCTGGATGCTTCAGAAGCAGGGCCTGGGCTTCCTGAGCTTGGAGCCTCATGCTGGGTGAGGGGGGAGAGGACAGGGCCTGTTCTTGACCAGAGTGGGGCAGCAGGAACTGAGGGCCCTGATGGTGTAGAGGGGGTGGCTGGGGCAGCCTAGTGACTCGTTCACTGGAACCCACTTCATCCTCAGGGGACCGGGAAACAGGTCTAGTAATGCTTCAGGAAGAGCTGGACCACCCCTGATGTGCTGTGTGGCCCGGGCCAGTGCCTTCCTCTCTCTGGGCTTTAGGGTCCTGTGTGCCCTGACTCCTGCTTCTTATCTGGGGAGACCTGGAGCCTAACTTGAGTTTGTGTGTGGCTATGCTCTGAACCCCTGCCCTCCCCTCAAATCTCACCCTTAATTCTGCCGTGTTGAGGTTGATGGTCAGGGAAGGCTTCTCAGAGGGTTTGGTGAGGAGTCGGAGTCTGTCTTTGGAGAAAGTTTTTGCAAAGGTTCAGAGGCATGAAAATTGCTCAGGTGTTTGGGAGGGGCTGGTTGGTGACTGCTTGCTCGGAGATGAGACCACAGGTGTGGGCAGCTGAGGAGCGGGCAGGGCATGAAGGTCAACTCAGGCAGGCACTAGGAGATTTTCAGACCCTGCCACATTGCAGCCAAACTGCGCCCACCCCAGGTGTCCCACCTCCAGTGTGCTTCTTCATGAATCAGTCATTTGAGGCCCCAGCTCCAGGAGGGAGAGACCAAGCTAGGAGAAAATCATGGGTTCCGTGCTCTGAAGGCAGCTGGGCTGAAGGCTGGGTCTGGCTGTCTGTGGGGAAGGCTCAGTCGGATTCCATCACAGCTGGGTGGGGGCTGGGTGTCCTGGTAGTCAGGGAGGCGGCTGCCCAAGGTCACACAGCCTTTGGTGCGGGGCTGCCACTGCAGGTTCTCCTGGTTCCTCCTTCCCCTCATTTGTCTGTCCTCCATGCTTGTGCTGGCAGCTCTGTCCCAGAACCCAGCAGAAGCTCCTGCTGCAGGAGGGGCGTTAGGCAGGCAGGTAGGAAAGGCTTCCTGGTAGAGGAAGGGTTCTGGTGGGGTTTGAAGAATGAGTAGGAGTTTTCCCGGAGGAGATGGAGGAATGTAACTGATGCCAGAGGGAGTGGCACAAAGTCCAAGAGCCTGATACACTCACAGAGCTTGTGTTGGGAGAGGAGGCTCAGCATGGAGGGTCTGGGGGAGTGGACTCCAGAAAGGGGAGGAGGGGAGCCTTTGGAAAATAAGGTGGCCCTGGTTACACGTGACCCCATTGGTTTCCTGACCTACTCTGAGAACTGGCCATGTGGAGGCTACAGGT
This sequence comes from Delphinapterus leucas, assembly GCF_059928025.1. Lineage (NCBI taxonomy): Eukaryota > Metazoa > Chordata > Mammalia > Artiodactyla > Monodontidae > Delphinapterus > Delphinapterus leucas. The sequence continues at coordinate 95,561,751 of NC_143139.1, read as the reverse complement.
CGTGCCTGGGAGGGGAAACTGGATGTATGAGGTCAATCACAGGAGAGAAGGGAGGCCAGAGGGGTTGAAAGAGCTGCCCAGGGCCACACAGTGAGAAGCAATGGCTGGGGCTAGCCTTTGATAGACCAGACCTGGCTGATGGGGAAGCAGGAGGCGTGGAGGGCTGCTTGTCACCACTCTTTCCCCACAGGACACTGACAGAACTTCTGAAGCAGCCTGGCCCCCAGGAGCCACTGCCTCCACCTCTGGACCCACCTCTGGGTAGCTGTGTCCAGCTGCAGATGGGCGATGGCCTCCCCCGGGGCTCCCTCCACAAGAGCACAGGTGAGTAGACTAGCGGGAGGGTGTTTGTTGATCTACAGCACAGAGCCGCCCTTGTCTGAGGAGGGCCTGGGAGCAGGGGAAGGGGTGTGCTGAGGCTGTGAGCTGTTTCCCAAATAGAAGTGAGCCGCCTGCCTCTGCAGGTGTGTGAGTGGGCAGTGGGCAAGCTAGTCAGCTCCTCTTGTTGGCCAGGGTCCCTCGACGGGTCCTGCAACGTCCAGCCTCAGGGACTCTGTGAGGAAGGTTCTAGATTCGGGGATCCCCAGCTCACGCTCTGGGGTCTGCCTGGTTCTAGGCTCTGGCTCAGTGCCCTGGGGTCCGACTGGCCCACGGCTGTGGCCTCCTGTGGGCCTCTTCCTTCAGGCTGGTGCCTCCCTCTTGGACTCCTGCTGGTGAAGCGGGCTTGACAGCACCTCCCCTCCCCCCAGTATGGGTTCCAATCCTCAAATATTCTCTTCATCTCTGGGAGAAGCAGGTCCTGGGCCTCAGTGCCAGGCTCAAACGGAACGTGCTGGCAAGTCTTTTGTTAGATGAGCACCGCCTCAGGGCTGGCCGCTGTTACTCACGTTATTCTGAGCCAGGCCCTGTCCCAGGCACTGGAGAGTCTGTCTTCAAGAGTCAGGTTCTGCTCTCAGTCTCCAAGGCGTAAGTTCATAAGTCATCTCACAAGCTCTCATTGAATCGTAGCTGGGGAGTGGGCTGCGAAGAGGTGGTAGTGCAGGGGCAGGGTGACCTCCGGTCAGCGGGCCGAGTCTCATCTCCTCCCTCCCCCATCCAGACAAGAAACGCCCCATCAACGTGCCCCTGGCTTCGGCGACAGCGGGCCCCCCGCGCGCCCCGAGGCTGCAGGGCGGCGGCAGCCTGACGAGGCAGCCGGACTACGCCAAGTACGCCACCCTAAAGGCAGCCGCGCTCAAGGCCGCAGGTGAGTGGCCAGGTTTGTGCCCGGAGCGCCGGGCCCACCGCACCCGGGGTGTCCAAGCTCCAAGACTGCAGGGCTCGGGGTCCCAGTTCGAGTTCTAAAGTTCCCAGCTTCCGCATCGCGCCTACGCCAATCGGCTGCCACGCCTCGGCGGTTCCCCCCCCCCACCCCGATCAGGCCGCCTGTCTGGGACCCCGTCGCCGAATCCGGAGCCCCGGGCCTAGGAAGCCCTAGTCTCCAGCGGCCTGTCCCCGCCCTACCCCCTCCCCGGTGGGGCTGAGACCCAGGCCCCTGCAGACTGTCCCAGCCGGGAGGCTCTGAGGCCCCGCCCCCGGAGCCTGACCACGCCCCCGACCCACGCCCATCTGTCCCCGCAGAGGCCTCCCCGCGGGACTTCTACCAGCGTTTTCCCGCGACTGAAGCTGCCCCGCCGACCCTCCCGGCACGAGCCCGGAGGCCCCCCGAGGACTTGCCTGCACTGCTCGACGCCTGCCCCTGGGCCCCGCCGGGCTACGTGCCCCCCGCCGGCCCCACCCCATCGGGCCACTACAAGGCCTGGACGGACGGCCGCCCGGCCCAGCCCGCCCCCCGCGGCCACCTGGCGGCTCATGCCTCCTCAGCGCCCCGGAGGCCCGGCGACGCACCCCGGCGCCAGTTCAGCGTGGAGAAGCTGCCCGAGGCCTTCAGCCCGCAGCCCCCTGGCCTTTATGGCCGCGCCAGCCGCGGACCCAGGCACCTGAGCACCAACAGCAAAGCCGAGATCACCGTGTGAAGAAGGGGCCGCTGGTTCTGAGGCACTGCACTGCCAGGAGCCCTCTTCTGCCTGGGGGACTCGCCATGGGCTTGATCGGGGGGCCAGGCTACCGGAAGGAGGGGTGCTGGCCATGAAGGCCAGCCCACTGGACTAGGAGCCTCGGAGCCTGCAGGGCTCCTGGGCCCACTTGGGTAAAGCCAGTGGTTCTGTCCTGGGGGCCTTAGGGCCCGGGTTCCTTGTGTAAATAAACCCTTTTCTGTGACTCCCAACCCTGAGAATAAAGGAGCCCCAGCTTGGCTCTGCGAGGCACTGATGGCGGAGGTACTGGTCATTGACGGGACAGACGGCAGTGCCGGCAGAGGGCACAGCATGTGCAAGAGCAGAGGACTGCTCCTGAAAGCTGGTGGGCAAGGGTTCTGGGAGCCAGTGAGAAGTAGCTGGAGAGAGTGGTCAGGGCTGAATGCCAGGCTTAATGTCCACACCAGTAGGAGCCACGGGAGAGGGCGCAGTTAGGCCCCAGCCATCTTGAGGCTGGGCACGGGAGAGGGCTGGTGGGCTCCTGAGGGTCCATGCCCCTTAATGGAGGTGAGCCCCTTCCAGCCGGTCACCTGCTCTACAGCTTGAGTTGGCTGAGCCTGGCTGATCCTCATTGACATTTTCTGGCCCTGGGCCGGCCCCTGGGCTGTTGGCCACTTGGCCAGTCTGGCCCAGGGCCACCCCCCTGATGACTGTGGGCTGTGGGCCGAGTAGACAGCTGGTACTCAGGATGGGGGAGCCTCTTCCCGGTGGCTGCTCTGGGGGAAAACAGGGATGGGGATGCTGGACCCAGAGCCTTGGCAGTGCCCCCACCAGGGTGCTTACCCCACTAATGCTTGGGACTGCCAGCTCTGCTCCTTCCTGCCAGGCAGGTTCCCAGCACCTGGCCATGGCCCAGGGCATTGCCAACAGCCTGCGTGCATCAGGTTTGTCTGTGACAGGCACTGATGGGGAGCCTGAGGGCTGGGTTATGTGTGTGACCCCATTGTGTGACCTCAACAAAGTTTCCCTCGTGTGTATCCTAGGCACACGGTACACTGTTTTAATAACAGTGGCCACCATTTGCTGCTATTTCTTCCATTTAATCCTCACAAAAGCCTAGTGGGTGTGTGGCTTTTCAGAAGAGGAAACTGAGGTCCTGAGACCTAAGTAACTTGCCAAGGTCACCCAACTGACTCCAGTTTAGGACTCTTCCGTATTCTGCAACCACTGTGAATCTGGTGGTGGGATGGCAGCAGCAGTCAGTGTGGGGGAGGAGGGAAGGTTGTGTGTTGGCAGAGGGGCCCTTGCTCCCAGGGTACAGGGAGTCTCAGGCCTTCCTCCTGCTGGCTGGGCTGCCCTGAGGCCCCCAAATCCACCAGCTCTTCACCCATAGGAGGGTCCACCTTGCTGTTTCTTCCGTCCGTTGAGGAAATCAAGGCCCAGAAGCCCGCGGGCAGAACAGAGCCCAAAGCCCATGTTCATGCCTGCAGTGAGAACCCCCATGGCTTACAGGGAAGGCAGCCCTCACACCCTCAACCCAGGATGGGGTTGCCCCCGGGACTCTCCTGCAGCCGTACAGATACGGCTGGGGGAGGGGGGTGGGTGCTGAGCCATGGATCCTGCAGAGACTCACAAAAGGACTGGGTTCCTGGGCACGTATCAGCCACCCATGGCCACCCACCCTGGTGACATAGGCCCTGGCTAGGCTATGCTGGGAGGTGGGCGTGACCTCTTGGTTCATTCTCAGTCCCAAGGGCCCTGGATCTACATCCCAGGGGGCCAGGCCTCCACTGAAAACGCTGCTGTAATAACTGTGGACAAGGACCAGCTACAGCTGCCAGCCCTGCCCCGGGCTGCTCTGGCCCGTGGGACGGTATGGTCTGCTGTACTGCCCTTCAGAGAACGGAGTGGCTTCGGGAGCTGAAGGGACTTGGCCCATTTCTCAGCTGGGCCAGGTCATGGACCATGCACTTCAGCCCCCAGGCTTATCCTGATGTGGCACTGCTGACCCCGCCTCCCCACAGGGCCCAGCACTCCCCCATCCCAGCCCTCCTTGTGGTCCAGCCCCTCACCAGCCTCACTAGGCCCTCACCATAAACTGGCACTTCATGTGTGCTGTGTCGCTCAAACTGGCCAACAGCCTATGGGGACTTCGTCAAACGCAGGGACTGTCAGCCCCATTCTGCACACATGGAAGTGGAAGCTGAGGTGATGCGTGCGCCCTCCCCGCCCCACGCAAGGGGACCCAGCTGGCAAGTACAGGAGCTGGACTTGGATGTGACTTGCAGGCCACATCCTCAGAAGCTCACTGCCTCCCGGGAGACGGGGAAACCAAGGTGTGGCCCACCCAATAGGGGAGAGGTTCCTCTCTGAGGGGTGAACACAGAAGGGCTTAGCATCCCAAATCCCAAAAAACCCTGCTGTCCCCTAAACAGCCAGCTCTGTGTCCTGCATACAGTGACCTCTGACCCCAGCAACACCAATACCCCTTTTATCCCAGGTCTGTCCCAGCCCTGGAGTGTGAGCCAGGCAGCCAGCATTGGGAGGAAGGGGCCAGGTGCATGGGCAGGCAAGGAAGGTCCATCAGATTGAAGCCCCCTGGGGCCTCTCAGCAGAGAGGGAATGGCTATCCTCAGTTCTGACCCACTGGAGGCCGAGCCATGCAGTCACCACAGCGGTCGTGCCACAGACCCTCACACGCCTCACGCTGGGTGGTACCAATCTGTGTTTATTCAATAACCTACATCCAGGACACAGTGAATGATTCCACATCAAGGAAGCCATAGGTGTATCCCCCTGTTCAGTGAAAAAACAACCCCCCCACCCCTAAACGAGAATGAGAAAAGGCACAGTATATACACATGACACAAAGGCTGGCTCACCCAGTGGGCCGGGGCCATAAATTACAGTTGTGGGGGGGGAGGTGGGCAGGAGAGAGAAAAAGTGGGTGAGGTCCAAGCTGACTTCCAGCCTGCACTTGGCCAGAGGAGCCCCTCCCTGCTGTGTACCCCCATCTGTGCTGGGGTCCCAGCCCACTTTCTGCCCCAACCAGCCTGAGTGGGTGAGAAGCACAGGGAGGGAGGGAGGGAGGGCAGCCCCTCTCAGCCTCCCAGCAGGCCCCCGGGTACCAGGCAGCCCTCAGGTCCCAGGAGAAATGGCCTCCGGGTAGGCACCAAGCCAAGGGATCCAGAAAAGTGGGACCACTTCTCCTTCCAGGCCCCCCCCCTCAAGGAAGGGGGCTTCATTCCTAGTGCGCACCTTGGGCAACACTGGGCCCACCCTGAAAAGGGGCTTGTCACTGGGGAGGGGTTGGGGTCTGGTCCCTGCCACCCTGGCTTATTTTCAGGTCAAGAATTAGGGATAAAAACAGACTATGGAGGTAGGAGTTGGGGTGACAGGGAGCTGAGAACCCATGAAGGCCCCTGGTCCCCAGTCCTTAATGGGTGGCTTCATCTTTCCCAACCCCCTGGGACTAACCCAAGGTTGGGCTGACATCCCAGGGGGCGGGGGAGTGGGAAGGAACAGGACACTTAAATAAGATACCGTTTATTTTTTAAAAAATTAAAAAATTATGCCGACATTATTTCATCCATCCCCAGGTCTGCCCCCTACCTCCCACCCACCTCCCAAGGGCTGGGCTCCCTCCTTCCCTGGCTCGTGTGTAGTAAAGAGAAAACAATGGACTGGCTTTGTTAGGCACAGGGGAGGGGACGCAGACCCAGGGAGAGAAAGAAAGATGCCACAGCAACTTAGCCCTGCATCACAGCAACCCCAAGCACACTGATATAAAAACATTCGTATAAAAAGGGGGGGCGTGCTGGGCACAGTGCCAAGGGTGAAGCGCTCTGGTGCCCAGAGACCTAAGTCCCCCAGAGGGAAAGCCTGATAAACAACAAGGAAGCAGGAAAAGGCGGGGAGATGTTCACAGGAGAGAGTGTGGGAGGGCTGGAGGTGGGGCCGGGCAGCTTGGGAGCTCCCCCTGCCGCTTCCACGTCAGGGCGCCCCCACCTCCTGCCCCGCCCTGACTTTCCTCTCTCAGGCCCACTGGGGCCTGGACTGTGGGCATCTATCCACAGCAGCTTTAAGGGGCTCTGCCCAAGGGGCCCACTAGCCTGAGGTGGTCCAAAAGCCTTAGCAGGTGACAGCTCAGAAGCCACGGCTCATCCCACAGCTCCCAGAGGGAGGAGGGAGACTGGGAGGCAGAGGAGGAGGGAGAGGAACACAGACAGGGGGAGGAGGGAGGGAGAGACTGAGAGGCAGAGGGAAGTGGTGGCCGAGGTGGGCAGAGCCGGGGGTCAGGAGGCAGCGACGGCAGCGCCGCCCCCCAGCTTGACCATCATCTGCTGGCAGTCGCTGCACGAGCGCCGGTCGCCCACCTTCTCCAGGGCGCGGGCGGCCTCGGCCAGCAGCACCGCCCGCTGGCCCGGGGAGGAGAGGAAGGAGAGGGGCAGGTGGCGGCAGGCCAGCAGGATGGCGGTGGCCCGCTCTCGCTGGCCGGGCCAGGCGTCCGCCTCTCCTGTGGGAACGATGAGACACGCACTCGCTGAGATGAGAGCCCGCCAGGACGCAGGCGCTGTTCCCAGGGCTCGGTGTGCGCTGGTTTATTTAATCCTCACACCCCCCAAGTGAGGGAGGTTCCAGTGCCCTGCCTAGTTCACAGAGATGAGCTGAACCCGCGGTGCCACAGGCTATTACTCCGAGGCGGGGCCGAGGTGTGGCCTATCAGCGCAGCCGTCCCCTCCTCACTCGGAGTTGGACGCGTGACAACGCGACCAAGGCTGTCCCAGCCCCACAGCACCTCATGGACCCTCCCCCGGCACCCACCAAATCAAGCCTCGGGTTTCCTCGGTTCTCCCTGCAGATGCCGAGGGCAGGGCAGGGCTGGGCTCCTCCCCCGTTTCCCCGCCCCTCCCCAGGCAAGGCCCGCCCAGGCCGTGGCGCAGGGTGCTGGTGGGCTCACCATGCTTGGCGTTCTGAGCGGTGCGCCGTCGCAGGCTGTGCTCCAGCAGCTGGTGGGTACGGGTGGGGCTGGCCCCCGCCATCAGACGCACGGTGGCTTCATGCAGGAACACCTGGGAGGTGCAGGGGGACACAAGCCGGGGGTCCTCACCTGTCTGTGCCCCAGTAGGTCTCTCTCCCTGCAGCATCTCGTCTGCCACCCGAAGGCACCCCTTCTCCTCTCCACAACACCCTGCCCTGCTCACCCCTTGAAAGCAACCTCTCTCGTCCTCACTCTGACCCCCGACACAAGCCAGGCAGGAAAGGGGAACACAGCACAGGCCACCTGGTGGGGCAGGAGCAAGGCTGCGAGCTGAGAAAGAGGCCAAGGGCTGCCTCCTCTACCGCTGACCCGGAGCGCTAACGCGCCCTCTGGGGTTGGAAAACAAGTAGCCTGGGGGGACCCGCACTTCGCTGGAGGCAGCCTCCAGCTGGAAAACAGGACAGAGGTGAGGCAGGGGCAGGAGGGGGCAGGGGGACGGCTGTGCTGGCACCAAGGAGGTTCAGGGTCCTGTTGCCTCCTGTTTCTTCAGAAAGGAACAGAGTCCAGAGGTTTCCAGGTGAAAGTCTGCAGCTCTTCTGTAAATACGAGTCACTGGGGATGGGGGGGCCAGGCCTAGGTCTCTAATTTCTTAACATCTCAAGGTTCTTTTACACCTTAACATCTCAGTGTGTGAGGAGCGCTGCCCTGGAAGGCACCGGGGGAGGCGGTGAAGGGCTTCCGCAGGTGGCAGTCTTTTCTGAGGAAGCCTTTGATGGGGGCCACGGTGCCTGGGGCACACTTCCTCTTCTCCACGGTGAGGGGGTTGGCTCTCACATGACTGTACTCCATCTGCCGTGTCTGTCCTGGCTCGCTCGCTGCACACAGGGGCCACAGCGTAACCCTGCGAGGGCCCCATAGCACCCTAGGGTGGGGGCAGCCTCAACCTGAGCCCTTCTTTTTCGCACCCTTCCCTCCCCACACTTCTGGCCTTCTCGCCTGAATTTCTGGAAAATAATTCAGGCAGCGAGAACATGCTGAGTATATTACCCTAATTAGCAATAAAAATAAACCAAACAATGAAATGATTTGCATCCAGTAAGCCCAGTTACACATCTGCCCCCAGAGCTTATCTCAGACCGTGTAGCCATCGCCAAGGGGATGTTACGTGGGGCGTCGGGCAGCAGAACCAAAGCCCCCAGTGGCTCAGAAAAAGAATGAAAGGCATGTCTAGGGGCATTCTGCTGCTCTGACACCAATTATGAAAGCCAGAGTAGAGAGCTTCCTCGTGGCCTTCCCGCCCCTCTCCGCTCAGGCTGGGAGCCCCTTCTTGCTCCCACTGCCCCCAGAGCCCCCCATTCCCGAGTTTAACTGGTGAGGCGCAATCTGTGTTGTCCTCTGTCTGCGGCCGTGTGGCCTGCTCACCACCACGCTCCAGGGCTGGGCACACAGCAAGTACTCCACCAACATGGGCCAAACAAAGGGATACATGGCACCCAGCCCAGTGCCTGATAGCTCAGGAGACCGACTCCACGACCGAAGGCCAGTGCTGTGCTGGGTTCTGCCCTCTCCCAGCAGCGAGCCGGGCCTCACCTTGCGGTAGGCTGGGCGGAAGCTATGTGCCAGCCTGCGCAGGCTGCCCAGGTCCCGCTGGAAGCCAGCCAGCTCAGCGCCCGACGCGTGGTAGGTCTCACCCAGGGCCTGGCTGGCTCCTGCTTGTTTCTGCCAGAGTGCTGTCCTCAGCGACAGGAGCAGGTCACAGGTCAGCAGCTGGACCACCTGCAGGGTGGGCCACGAGGGAGAAGACAGGTGACTGGCAGATTCCTGGGGCAAGGATCCCAGCACCCACCAGGCCCTCCCGAGCCTGACACCCGGCAGCTCCGGGACGAAGGGCGGAGCCCCAGACGGGGGAGCCTGGAAAACACCCCACAGGGAGCAAGAGAACACCTGGAGAGTGAACTTAAGCTCACGGCATCTAGTCCTTTCCATGGCCCCAGGTGGTAGATCTGTTCTCCCATCTTGCGGGTGAGGAAGCTAAGGCTCAGAGAGAGGCTGCAGGCTCGTGTAGGGGACACAGTGGCGAGGACACGGGTCTGATAGGAAGTCGCAGGTCCCTCCCGCCTCACAGGAGCCCTCCCACGGCTGGCCGGGAGGCTGAGATACTCAAAAGGTGCCTCGGCCCCATCCTTCCAGTGGAATCCAAAAGCCCGAAGTGGCAGCACAGCCTGGAGATGGAGGACCAGGGAGAAGAGGCTCGCTTCAACAGAGGGCAACCAAGGCCCGGCCCAAGTGGCCTCTCGGGTCAGGGAGACAGAAGCCCAACAAGGCAGAGCCGCAGAGCAGCTGAATGCTTGGGTTTGGATCCACTGACCCAGATCTACCCTGACATATGACCAAACCTCTCTGAGCCTCAGTTTCCTCACCCACAAAACGGGCACCTCAGGGCTGCAGTGAGCATCACATGAGAGAATGCGTGGAGGCACCATGCCCGGCCTCAGAAGCACTGGCCTCAGCCCACACTGGTGCCATTAAGCACAGATGCCGCCAGGCACCAAGGCCAGGCCACCTGCCTTGCTCCAGAGGGCCCTCAGCACCAGGGAGCAGCGCTTCTCAAGATGGGTCACATGCGGCCCTCAGGCTCTGATGGACTCCCCCAGGCCATTCCTCATCTTGTCCAGCCTGGCTTTCCCCTTCTCCAGGGTGCTGGACCTGGGAAGCTCACCGTGCTGCCCCAGACCTGGACCCTGCCTTGAACCTGCACGTTGGCTGACCCTCGGCCACAGTGTTTTTTGGCTGCTGACAGCTTTGGGGGGGGGGGACACGGATGAGGTCTCTCTCCTCAAACAAAGGTGGCACTTCTAAGAGGTGGGGTAGCAGCCTGGGGCTGAATTCTGCCCCCGAGGGAGGCCAGCTTCTGTGGAGTTCCCTTCTTCTAGGCCCATTCTCCCACACAGGAACCCCAATCCCAAGGGTGCCCGCAGCCTCTCTCTCCTTCCCTAGACTAAGCTGAGACAGTCTAGTTCTCACGAAGACGAATAGTACCGGACACCAGCAGAGGAGTCGCACAAAGCGAGCTGTGGCTCCCCCTCGAGCCTCTGGTCTTGGGCCCTGTCGGCACGCTGCCTGTCCTGTAGGGCTGCCTGCTGTCCTGGGCTCACCCCAGGGACCTCTAGCCAGAAGTGCCAGACCAAACCCTAGTGAGGGGCTCAGGGCCGGACCCTCCAGGACACACCTCCTGTCTCCCTTTCTGGAGTGAAACCACGCTCCTCCCTGCGAACAGATGATGCTTCTCCTTCAGCTGCCTGCACGCCTCCCTCCCCTCTCCCGGACGGCCCTGCCTTGTGACCCAACAGCGAGAGTAGAGCCCTCTGACAAGGCCTGGCTGGAAGTCTCTCGAGGGCTGGGCAGGCCTCTGTGATGCACTGTGGAAACATTGCATGGGTACCGCCAGAACATGCAATGCAACTACAATGCACCACAGCTGCCCGCTCGAGGGTGTGCAGCCAGCCGTGGGGGTGCCCAGGACGCTCAGCTGGCTCAGGATGTGCATGTGAGGGGGCGGGGGCCCGTGGGGGCCTGGGGAGTCGGGCAAGCTGCCTGGAGCAAATGCAGAGCCCTGGCCAGCTGAGGTTCGCCTGGGGCTGACCAAGCTGAGGGCCCGCAGGACCCAGGACTCAGGTGGGAACATGCTTGTCCAAGTACTGAAAGGAAACCCACCTGGACCCACAGCCTACGATCTGGGGAAGGGGGCTGCTTGCCTGGTCTGTCTTTCGCACAGCCCCACGGGCTGGGTGGGCTCAAGGCAGGTCAGAGCGCTCTTACCCAGCAGAGCTGAGCACCTCCCCGAGGGGCCAGAGAAGCCCCCACTCACATGGCTGAGGGCTGGGTCGCAGGCGGCCCCACTGACGTTGAGGCTGCTCCACAGGTGGCCACTGGCCCTCTCGCAGTGGCAGAAGGAACTCTGCTGCCCGTCCGCCTTCCCGGAGAGTGAGGCATGCATAGCTCTGCAGGTGTGGAAGACGGCCTTCACCAGGGGGCTCCTGGGCGGTGAGAGAGGCAAGAGGCAGGATGTCAGTGCACGTCGCCTGCGGAGAATGAAGGGGGAGCCCAAGCCGGAGACAACTGCCCCCTCGCTGCTGTGACACGTGGGTCTGTCTGTTAAACCAAATGCTGCCGTAATGGTTCCAGATCCCCAGCTCCAGATCAGAAATGCCAGCCCTGAGTGAGGGAGGCTTCCCACCCCTAAGCACCTTCCTCATTCAAGGAAGGTTGATGGCGTTCATTTCCTAGTGAAGGAGTCGGATGATAAATGCATTAGATTCTGACTGTGTAATGCCAGGTGGTGCACGTGCCATGAAGGAAAGTCACGCAGAGGAAGGGGGTGGCATTTTATAAAGGATAGTCAAGGACGTCCTCTCTGGAAAGGTGACACTCGCGCAGAAGGAACCTGAGGGAACTCCTGAAGGAACCGGGGAAGCAGGAGTGTGGATTTCTAGGAAGGAGGGGTCCAGGCAGAGAAGCAGCATATGCAAAGGCCCTGAGTGTCTGACACATGTGAGAATATCCAGGAACGAGCATGGCTGGAGGGGAGGGGAGCAGAGGGAGAGCAAGCTCTAAACAAGGCCCTTCTCAGCCTGGCCGCGGCCCTGCCTCCCATCTGCCTCTGACCCTGCTCCAGGCTCCAGGCAACCAAAGCTCATCTCCTCTCCCTTCCTCACTCCTTGCCTCTGCTGACATGGGTGCCTCTGCCTGGAATACCCTTTCTCACCATTTCCCACTTGTCTCCTGAGACTTGTTCCACCTGCCCGGCCCTCTGGTCTGCCTTCTCCTGTCCTGCCCCCCACAAGCCTCCTCTGGCTGGCCCCCGGGTCAGGCCCCCTGGCTCCCCCAATTATGCGCCTCCTTCCCTCACCAGGCGCTGTGCGAACTCCCGGAGGCTGACCGGCCTCTGGCCCGGAACCCCTCCCAGCGATGCGCCGGCTGCTTCACGGGAGCCGAGACTGGCCTGGCACAGGCAAAGGCGACAGCTCCCACAGGAGAAGGTGCCGAGCAGGACGGCCACTGTCTATTCGCTTACAGCTATAACTTGCTGTCCTGTTCACTGCCGCCTCCCAGAGCCTAGAACGCAGCCGACACAGAGTACGCCCTCAGCTAAGTATTCGCGGAAGGAATGATGGAATCATGGAAGAGGTACAGGAGACCCCAGAATGCGGCTCATGGCCAACAGGAAGGGATCAGAGACACAGGCTCAACCACCAGGGCTGCCACTAAGAAGCCGCCTAAGATGGTCATTCAAACAATCTGTGCCTCAGTTTCCTCATCTGTAAAGTAGCCACAATACCACTTGCTGCTACCTGTGGTGACGTACAGTACTGGTCCCATTATCTGCACCTGTTCTCTAACGGCCATTGCCCCAGAAGCCAGGTGTTCAACTCTTTGGAGAAACTTAGCCTCGTTTCATAGAGCAGGTCAGGGAGACAGTGGGGAGGCTGGGATTGGGGGAGGGGTCCCACAGCATCATTATCCCTAAAGAGCAAAGGGACCCCGGAGTGACTGAGTTCGGGGGAAGGAACGCCTGCTGGGGGTCTTAGCTGCACACTGGGGCTCTGTTCTTAGAAGTGAGGTGACTTTAGATGATTTACCCGCCGAGCCTCAGTTTCCTCAGGTGCATTGGCTGGGAGAAAACACACACAGAGTGGGTGCTCACTGGTCAGGGTGCTTAAAAATGGGTTACTTAAATGAAACTGGAGTGTCAGACCAACTTTAGGGAACCTGCCTCAATCTGCTTTTCTCAGCTCCCTCCCGCTCTCCTGGTTAGCATCTGCTCAGCCTTGGCTCTGAGGAAAGACCCAGTGAGGCCTTTCTGTCTTGGAGCATTTCACCATTTCTCTCGAATGGCAGAGGATGTCAGGGACACTGAGATCCAGTCAGAAGCAGCCAGGACACCGGCGGGCTGCTCGTCACTACGGGCCAAACGCCCCCGAGAAGCAGGCGTAATTCCCCCAAGAGGACAGTCAAAAGCTCTCCGGTGATGCCTTGCGCTAAAGGCCTTTTTAGTGATAGCGCCGGTGGCGGGGTGGAGGGCGGCGGAGAGGAAACTGGATGCAGTGCTGGCACGTGAGAGAAGGATCCTCGGGCCTGCACAAGCCGGTGCTGGCTGTAAGCCATCAGCACCCTGCCCGGCTCCACCGGGAGCTTCTGAACATGCTGGGGGCTGCCGGCTCTCCCCGCCCGTCAGCCTGTGCAAGGAGGCCCGGAAGCAGCACGGACCGCTGCTGGGGTGACACACACGGACAGCCGTGCTCGCCACGTTTGGTCTCTCCATGGTGCCCTCACCCCCTCACTTCATCTCTCCATCTGTCATGTAGTCCCCAGGCTGCCTGACCCTTCACCCAGATGGCCACCCAGACCTGCTCCCTCCCACTAACCCAGTGAGCCTGGCACAGCTGGCGCTGGGGACTCCCCTGGAGAGAAGCAAGCAAGTGGTCAAGGGGGGCTTACGCACTCTGTCACTTCCAGGGCCTTGGGAACACGCTCCACTTCGGTAAAGTGAGCGCGCACAGCTGCGTCGTCTCCCTGGAGCCAGCTGATGGCCATGGTGATCGCGGACGTCCACCACCGACAGACAACGTCTGGACCTAGAGGTGAACAGAACCAAACGCTGCTCCAGCACCCACAGAAACCAGAGCCTGCTGGCTGCACCTGGTTCCCATCGTTCGTGCCATCTCTCCCTCCTGGCGATGGGCTGGGGCCTGTGGGCTGCCCTCTCACACGATTCTGGTGGGAGCACCAACCAGCACCATCTCAGAACACATTTGGCAATCTGTATTGACAGCCTTAAAAACGTTCACTCCTATTAACCTAGTAATCCCATTTTTTTTGGCAATCCATCACAAAGCAATTGGCCTAGAGAAAAAAGGCTCCACGAAGATGTTCACTGTGGTGTCATTTTTAAGTAAAAAGCTGGAAACAACCTAAACTTCCAACAGTTGTGAAAAGTGGTGTTTCCAAAGTATTTGTAGTAACAGGCTCAGGTTAGAATCTTTTTAGTGTTTTCCTCTCTGAGGCTAAGTTTTCTCAGTGAACCTGTACGATGAAAGGCCTAAGAACATGTTCTTTTCTAAACTCTGAAATAAAGACAGGCCACGAGGTCAGTGGTCACGATGGGGCGGCTGCTTCTCTGGGATCCTTCTCTCTCTAGGGAGAGCGGCCAGAAGGGAGCTCCGCGTTGCTGTCCCCCAGCAGCCTCAGAAGCGCAAGAGGTGACAGCTCGTGTGCCATCACCCAGATGGCAGTTTAGAGACAGAAGCAAAGAATGTCCTGGTGACAACTCAGTCGGTGGTTGTGCTGTGCCACCCAAGGCGACGGGTACTGTAGCAATATAGATGCCCGGATGAAAGGCCTCTTTGGCAGAGTGTCAGACCCAAGAGCAGCCCCGGGGACCACTGTGCATTGAAAGGTGAGCCCCTCCCCAGCTCCCGGTGCCGGGACCACTTGCTGCCCGTTCTGAGCGTTTGGGAGAATTCCTGACCTGCCCCACCCATCCAGGGCCCAGGGAGGGCACTGACTCACTCATCGTCACACTTCTAGGAGAATCATGATCTCCTGCCCCCAAAACGCTGTCCAGCACGGGGGAACTGTGCATGAGGGCTACATGGGGGCTGCAGATACACACCTCAGATCCAGAGAAGATTCTCGAGTGCAGACTCACAACTAACCCTGGACGCTGGGACACAAGGGCTGTGAAGGGCTGAACCAAGCAACCTGAGGCCTGCGGAGCTGCCCCACAGGATGCTTACCAAGGGCTGACTTGAGCACGCAGCTGCTGGAGAAGGGGGCGGTCACAATCCCCACAGAGTCCACAAAAGAATTAAGTAATTTCAGGTACTCCAGAGCACTGGAGAATTCACTAGAAAGAAAAGAAAGGGTCCCACACACATCAGAATGTACACAAGAACCACGCTCATGGCCTGGCTGGTCAGCCCCCAGCTCTGAGACCCACCACACCAGGTGCCCCGAGCTCTGCCTCTCACACCACTCACACTCTCCCCAGGCTGCCCTGACACCGGTTCTGACACTCTCCCCTCTGCCGGGAGAGCCAGCTTTCTCTTGCATCCCTCGCCCTTCAAGACCTAATTCAACTGTCATCTCTGCCCAGAAGTTTTCTGACCTCCCAGGTAGGACCGCCCTCCCCTCTCCGCTCAGGTGCACTCCAGTCAGGACCTGGGCCGTGAACCAGAGTGACCTTGGCCCGTCTGCCTCTCAGGTCTGACTCTGTGAAGGAAAGACTGCACTCAATAACTCTGTAAGAATAAGACACTGTCTGACACACTCAGTACAGGTCGGGGTCCCACAAGGTGTCTGGGCCAGAGCGCCTGCCTTCTGCCGAGCTCCCCACATTCCACCCCACACCCTCCACAGGCCACCCTTCCCCTGGCAAAGAGCAAAGCAAAAGAATCAAATCCCTGACTGCTCCGAGAACTGACTCCACTTGGTGAAGGGATGGGTAAAAAGGAGTAAAACGCGGAAAGTGATACCCTTGGCCTGGCAGTACAAGGCAAAGAGGCCAGGTCAGAGCCCGCAGAGGGCTCTCGCGGGGCTGCCAGGTTCAAGAAGTAAACATGAAGGGATCACTGGATCTCCCTCTTGACCCTACACTAGGGCTTGTTTCCTTCTAGGCCTCACAGCCACCTCTGAGCTTCCCGGGCAGACGGCCTGAGGCAGGGGGCCCCTCCTGGGGTCAGTACCTGCTCTCCTCTTCCTGGTCTGCAGCTTTCTTCTTGGCCTGAGGTTTCACCAAGGACTCCACAGCTCGCTCCAGCAGGTTCCTGCAGAAGGCCTGGTGCACCTGGGCGATGGGGTCGGCTGAGGAAGAGGAGGCAGGCCAGGAGAAGGGTAAGTGGGTCTCACTTATGGGGTCATTTTGCCTTACAGAGAAAATAGAGGGTGGAGAGAGGAACCCAGGGAGCAGCTGTCCCCTCCGAATCGGGGCAAACGCCCTCAACAGACCCCAGCACTGCTTGTTGAACAGTCAGAAGGTGGGGATGGGGGCGGGGAGGGGTGGGTCCTGGACTGGCTCCGGGGGCGTGTGAGGAGTGCTGTGCCTCCTGGTGCAACGGCCAGCGCTTCCGTTCAAGGTTGGGAGCTGTGTGGCGGCCACAAGCCTCATCAGAAGACAGGAGATGGGAAGGTGGGCAGTACACCTGTACACGTCTCAGGGACTGCCTCTTCTCCTGTGGCTCAGGAGGACAGCCAGCAGAGGGGAACGTGGCGCCGGCTGCTGCCTGGCGGGATTAGGGAAACGCCGCTCCCGCTTACCGGAGCCTTTGCGTGAGGCCTGTGGCCAGCAATTGTCTGGCTGAGCCTATTAAACAAGAAGCCTTGCAATGCTTGTGACAGCTGACTGTCACCGACAGGCCCCCCCCAGCTGGCAGGGCGTCACCAGCCTTCCCCTCACTCACATGCCACAGCCATGTGGGTTTCAATTTGACAAGAGCAGGGAGGCAGGACACTTATGAACACATTCTGGGCGAGAAGGCCTAGAGCCAGAGCCACCAGAGGTGAGAAAGCCAGGGGCAGTCCACGGCGCAAAGCAGCCTGGCGACGCAGCTGAGATTTACGATGGCTTTTGCTTTCATCCTTACTTTCTGGTGTTGTACATCACGCTTCCTTTGAGCAATAAAGTTATTAAAAAGAAACGACGGTGGAACCTCCCTTCCCCACAAAATGTTTGACACACACCCCTGTACCTGCAGGACATGTCTGACTCGCCCCAGACTGCCAGTTCAGAGAGAGTAAAAGCGCAGAAAGCAGAAAGCCACGGCTGCTCAAGTCTGAGCCAACCCGAACAGCCTCTCCTGCTCCGAGGCCGGGTGAGGGGACTCCAATCACTGTCAGACACCGGGGACAGCAAGCCAGCATCTCCTCCCGACGCCTGGAGCCCTGTCCCTGCCACCACTCTGAGCACTTGATGACCGTCTGTCGCCTGTTGTTCCCTAACTGCTCCGTCTATGTCTGTCTGCTTTCCAGGGGGAGCGGGAGATTGGGGCCAGCAAACAGCAACTCCACACATCCTCTGAGTCTCCAAAGCGCCCAGAACAAGGGCAAGATTCCAGCTGGTGCTCAATCACCATTAGTAACGTGTGGCGGTGTGACTGATGTCAGGACCACGGGCTCTGCATGTCAGAGAGAGGCGAGCTGCAAACCCAGCTTAGCTGCTGACCAGGCTCATGACCTCCCTGAGTTTAAGGAAAACATGGCTGAGGCATCCTGTGTCCCCACGTGTCTGGAGTGTAGCCACCCTGTGGTACTGGTGGCTCTCATAGCTGCACAGGTGCTCTCACCTGGGTTCCTCTGGGCACAGTACAGACTCTCCTTGGCAGCCGACTTCACGGACCAGCTCCGCTCCATGAAAAACTTCTGACCCAGGGGGTGGCAGAGCCAGCGCAGCGAGTCGGGAACAGCGCTGCGCTCGGGGCCACACAGGCTCTGGGCGCGACTGAGGAAGTAGCTCTGTGGAAGGACAAGGACCACGGTGACAGCAGGGTGGCAGAACGCTGGCTGCGCCACCATGGTGGAGGCAGGTTGGGGAAGGAAGGTCAGCAGGAGGGCTGGGGCACTCACATACCTGGAAGGAAATGCCCTCACTGAAACCAGGGCCATGGCCCTGGTGGAGTCTGCCGGGCTCGATGACCGCATACAAGCCCCAGCTGGATGGGGGTGGGGCCTCAAGGCACCCACGGGGGCCCGGGTGCACCCTGTCCTGCTGGGTCTGCCTAACCCGACTCGAATCTTGTTCTGGGCTGTGCTGGCATTCAGCTGCAGAGCTGAGGAGGGCTCTCCCAGGCCCCTCACGGCACTTTAGCCCTCAGCCCCATCAATGGTGCTACACCCTAGCCAGGTGGCCCACTGGGTCCTGGGACTTTTTCTCATCTGTCATTTTAATTACATATCTTTCAGAGTATTTTTAGGCAAAACCGTATTCTGCTTTGACTAATTTTCATCTCTTTTACCTCTGAGTGTGAAGCGTTTAGAACAGGCACCCAGCAAGTGGTCAGTGACTGTTATTTACCATCACTGTCACTCTAGAAAGCACTGGCGTGAAAGGGCAGCCCTGAGACTCGTCCAGCCCCCTAAAGAGAACCCCCTGCCATCCCCGGATGAGTCCTTGACGTGAACACTGGTCTAGTGAAGAAAAGACCTGAAAGCCTCTTTGCTGGACAATTCAAAGAGCCAGTGCCCCAGTTTCCCAGGCCCCTCTTCTGCCCACAGGATAACATCACTCCAGGGCCCCAGGAATAAGAATTGTAGGGACGATGCTGTCTAACCATGTTTTCAGAAATTGTGGCATTTTTTGAGTAAGGATATCTTTATTCTAAAACCCATGTTTTCCAACCCATAAAAACCACTCGATACAGGCCAATCTGAATGAGAAGCTCAGCAGAGAAGGATGGAGGGAGAGAGAAGCGTGAGATGCAGGGAGCCCAGAGGAGGAGGGGCTGCTGGGCCGGGCAGTGGACCCCAACCTTTACACTGCAGCCCTCACCTCCACAATGAAGGTAGCCACCTCCTTGTCTGGTTCAGTCTGATGGTTCTGACCTTTACTGGGCTCTGAGCAGCCATCAGCTAATGTGATGGCCTCAGAAGACTTGAAGCCCAGGGTCAGAAATAGCCCTGCCAAAGTACCACTCAAGAAACATGGACCAAGGAGACTGGCTTTCTCGGGGAACCTGGTGACGGCTGCCTAAATCCAGAAGAAAAGGACCCGGCCAAAGTGTTCTCTAATGTTATCACGGCACTCACAGGACCAGGTGGGGCATGTCACTTCAATCTCTAATCACAGGGCCAGCAGCACTAATGGCCTTCCCTCCTCTTTGCTGACCACATACTTTAAAAAGGGGACTGGAGAGCAAACGTAGAGAATTCTATGACCTTCTCCTGACCCTCAACAAAGCCCTCACTGGATGTGAGCTTGTAACTGCAACGGTCAGAGAACAGAAGCTGAGGAGCCTGAAGGGGACAGAGGTTGGGGGGGGTTTGGTGGTAATTCCAGGCCCTTTGAAGACTGCGAACCTTCTAACAGTTGCCCCCAGCTCTCTCCTGAGAGCACATACCTGACAAGCAAGGGAGCTTGATGGCTGCTCCAGGGGAAATCTAGGACCACTGATCCCTAAGAAGGGCCCAAGCGTCACCAACAGAAGCAGAAACAAAGCCTGGTTAGGTGATATTGCAAGAGGAACCCAGAGAAGCGATTTAGAAAATCATTAAGTTAAAATACATTTTTAAGCTTAATTCTTAGAAAAGAAAAACTTTAGTTATAACACATCTCAGCAGGAGGGGGAGCTCCAGTTTAGTGGTTTGAATTAATAAGAAATATAAATCCTGGGATAGTCATCCACGGCATGGCTTCTAGAAGGGAAACTGAGAAAATAACTTCTGTTGCTTTTTTTTTTTTTTAATAAATTCATTTATGTATTTATGGCTGCGTTGGGTCTTCATTGCTGTGTGTGGGCTTCCTCTCTAGTTGCGGCGAGCAGGGGCTACTCTTCGTTGTGGTGTGCGGGCTTCTCAATGCGGTCACCTCTCTTGTTGCAGAGCACAGGCTCTAGGCGCACAGGCTTCAGTAGTTGTGGTGCGTGGGATCAGTAGTTGTGGCTCACGGGCTCTAGAGAGCAGGCTCAGTAGTTGTGGCTCGCAGGCTCTAGAGCGCAGGCTCAGTAGTTGTGGCACACGGGCTTAGTTGCTCCACGGCATGTGGAATCTTCCCGGACTAGGGCTCGAACCCGTGTCCCCTGCATTGGCAGGTGGATTCTTAACCACTGTGCCACTGGGGAAGCCCACTTCTGTTGCTCTTTTAATTTTCTTGGTATTACCACCCCATGATCATTTCCTAAATTTTACAGACACCAGAATTCACTCAAGCTGGGGCTGAGGAGCAACCTCACCACCATAACTCATCTGCTAATTGCTGAATTGAGCGGCTGTGGCAGGAGACTCAGAACTGTTCGGATCCTGAGGGCCACCCTGTACCCCTGGGCCAGTTCCAACTCCAGGTTACGTCCTCCCGCTCCAGTCCGACTCGGCGGTTCTCAAACTGTGTGCCAAGGCACCCCAAAGCACCGCAGCAAACTCCACAGGGGTGCCGCTGGATATGTCACACTTTGGGGGGAAACACAGCAATGCTCAACATGAATCGGACACCATGTAAACTGCTAGATGGAGGCAGTTCAGTCTCAATGTGAGACTGCATGACCGTCCTCTGGGTGGTGTCATCTTTGGGAAGCTGAGTTTTTGGAGGCTGTTATAATAAAAAGCAAGTGCAGCGTGAAAGCTGGTGTGGGACAGGAAGTGAAGGTGGTGGCGTCCAGCCTGATTTCAAAGTCTGAGAAGGCACATGCAGCAGGCACACACATCCCATTAGTAAGTATCTATGGTTATTAAGAATAGAACTCAAACATTATTTCTTCCTTCAGTTTTGTGTATTATTTTTCCAAGTGGCCACTAAGTTGTTAAGACAAATATCTATTAAGATGTTTGCACCTAATTAACAAACAGAACTGTTAGGTATTTCCTTTAGCCCAAGGAAACCATGAAAAAAATTACTGAGGCACAAAGGGTGCCACGAACCAAGAAAGCTTGGCAACCTCTGGTCTACACCATTTTCACGGAGGCCAGCCCTCTGCGTGGCCCCCAATGCCTGACTCATTTGCTGGCTAAATACATTCCACCAAATTCAAAGCTTCTTCCTATTTAAGAAAGTACTATCTGGGTCTCTCATTCCCCTTCCAAGAGAAGCAAACAGATGAGAGGGGCAGCTACTTTCCTAGAGACTGGTTCCTCTCCTCTTCCCACCTTACTGAAAATGCACACTTGGCGATACCACTGATTTTCCAAATATTGATACTCTTTGACCCAGCATCACCACCTCTAGAGTTAACCTGAAGAGGTACTGTACAAGCGGGTGAGGGTACTCCCTGCAGCACTGTTTCTAACTGCAAATGCTGGAAACAACCCAAACATCTAGCAGTGGCGCACTGGCTCCATCAAGGATGGTATTTACACATGCTGGAGAAGCAAGTGGAATAGGAGGCAACAAAGAAAGAGGCCCAAGACTTATAATCTGGTTGAAAAAAGCAAGTGGCAAAACAGGATTTCTGATATGATCACATTAAATAAATTATAATGCATATATGTTCTGACGTGCAGGAAGAAAACTGAGGAAATGCACATTAAACTGCTCACTGCTTGTTAGGCATACCCAATGTTTTTGGGGTGGGGGGACACTCATTAGGGAACCATTTTCCTGATCCTCAGCTGTTACACACATGCCTTCCTCAAATGGGCTGAGTAGCCCATTAAAGAACACCTGTGTCTTAGCAGCAAAGACAATCAAAACCCCAGTGGGATTTCTGGGATGACGGGATGATCCTAAAATTTATATGGCAAGGTAAAGAGCAAACACTAGTCACTAAAGCCGGAGGACTGACACTTCCAGATATCAAGACGTATTCGAGGGCTTGGCCATTAGGGGTGTGCGGTGTTGGTGCAATGGAACTGACTAGAGCGTCCAGAAGGAGACTCATCACACGTGGACATTTAACTTAAGCAAAAGGTGCCACTTGGTGCGGTGCGGAAAGGGCAGTCATTTTAACAACAGATTCTGGGGTTGGGAGATAATACATATGAAAAAAAAGTCGATCTTGCACCCTTACCTCCAACTCATACAAAAATCCGTTCTAAGTGGATTATAGACCTATGTGTGAACATTTGAAAATAAAGTGACTAGCAGATACCATAGGAGAGTATCTTCATGACTTTGGGGTAGGATAAAGATATATTAAACAGGACATAAAATGTCTAATTGCTAAGGAAAAGACGAATAATCTGGATTTCATGAACATTAAGAACTTATGCTCAGACTTCCCTGGTGGTGCAATGGTTAAGAATCTGCCTGCCAATGCAGAGGACAGGCGTGCGAGCCCTGGTCCGGGAACATCCCACATGCCGCGGAGCAACTAAGACCGTGCGCCACAACTACTGAGCCTGCGCGCTAGAGCCTGCGAGCCACAGCTACTGAGCCCTCGTGCCACAACTACTGAAGCCCACGCACCTAGAGCCCATGCTCCGCAACAAGAGAAGCCACAACAATGAGATGCCCGCGCACCGCAACAAAGACAGTAGGCCCTGCTTGCTGCAACTAGAGAAAGCCCACACACAGCAACAAAGACCCAACACAGCCAAAAAAAAAAAAAAACTTGTGCTCATCAATCAACACCATTGAGAGAGAGAACAGGCAAGTCACAGAGGGAAACGATATATGCAAAGCACATATCCAACAAAGGATTGTAGCCAGAATAAAGAACTCCTCAAACCAACAAAAAGAAAGGCGTCACAAATAAAAAAACAGGTAAAAGACTTGAACAGGGTTTTCACAAAAGAGGCTATCCAAATGGCCAACAAACTATCCCAATGGCCAATGAAAAGGTGCTCAACATCCTTCATCACCTGGGAATTGCAAATGAAAACTATGAGATACCACCAGCAGGGCTAAAAAAACAACACTGTCACGTGGTTGGTGAGGGTGCAGAACTGGAACTCTTTCCACTGTTGGTGAGGTGAAAATTGGTACATCCACTTTGGAAAACTGTCAGGCAGTGTCTACTGAAGCTGAACATATGCATAACCTCTGACCTAGCAGCGCCATCCCAGAAACGCAGCCACATGTTCACTGAAAGATGAACAGGGATGTTCACAGCAGCACTGTTCACAATAACCAAAAACAGGAAACAACCCCAAAGTCCATTTATAAGCGTCTAGTCATACAATGGACTACTATAACGTAATGAGAATGGGCAATCTGTAAGTACACGCAACATAAATGAACCTTACACGTGACACTGAGCGAAGACAGCCAGACATATACAGGACATATGTGTGACTCTCCTTTCATGGGGGTGGTGGTCACCTGGCTGGAAGGCTTGAGAGGAGGGGCAGTTTGCTGACTGTAAGGGGCCCAAGGTAGGCTTCTGGGATCTTGGTCGTGTTCTGCTTCTTGATCTGTCTGCTGGTTATAAGAGTGTGTTCATTTTGTGAAGTCACTGACCTGTGTATTTATTTATTTACTTATTTATTAATATTATTTTTAAATATTTTCTTATTTGTTATTTGGCTGTGCCAAATAAGTACTTAGTTGCGGCACACAGGATCTTCATTGCGGCACGCGGGATCTTTAGTTGCAGCATGTGGGATCTTTTTTAGTTGCAGCATGTGGGATTTAGTTCCCTGTCCAGGAATCAAACCCGGGCCCCCCTACATTGGGAGCGCGGAGTCCTAGCCACTGGACCACCAGGGAAGTCCCTGACCTGTGTATTTATAATTTGCGTACTTTTCTACATGTATATTGTACTTCAATAAAAGGTTTACAAGAAAAACAAACAACAGGTGGGTTAAATTACGGTGACAGAAATCAGAATGATGGTTACCTCTGCGGGGGGCAGCATGAGTGAAGGCCTGCAGGAGGCTTTTGGGGGTGATGGGAACGTACCACTTCTTGATCTGGGTGGTTGTTTACATGCGTAAGTTCACTTTGTAAAAAGAGCTGTTAAGTTAAAATGTGCATATTTTTCTGTATGTATGTTGTATTTCTGTAAAATTAATGCCTTCAAAATACTTCTGGGGGGCAGAGAAGTTACAAATGTAACGACATTGGCCCAGAGCACTAGGACTGCTCTCAGCCTAGATTCACTTTGCCCAGAAAGCCCACCTTGACTTCCTCTAAGATGGGGTCGGGAGCCCAGTGTGCTCTCTGGGCAGCCAGATTAGCCCCACCCTCACACTCATCTACTGCCCCGAAGGCCTGGTCCTGGTCTGGTTTCCCTGACAGACTATGTGCTCCCCCAGGCAGGGCGAATGTCCTGCTTGCCACTGCACGTCCTCCCTGGGAAGTGCCTGGCCTAGAGCAGGGACTCAGTCACATTTGCTGAATGAACGTCTTATTTGGGTCTTGGAAATGGGGTTGAGACACAGAAAGTACACTGGGCTCTCCTATGCCCTTCGTCACCCAGATTACGGTGACACACTTCAAGAAACGTATCAGCGTCACCACAGGGCATGGTCCTGCTCATTCTCAGCTCATCAGCGTTATTAATGAGATATGGAAACGGATGGGGGGATGTGATCATTCTTTTCTGAAACAGCTGATGTGTTCGTCAGCCTACCCAAAGTAGACATTGAATGAAACGTGCCTATGTCTGCTGCAGTAAGAGGAAGCCTGAGGTCAGCAGAGGCTGGGAACTAGCTGGTAACAAGGACTGTGAATTATCCAGTTGTGAATTCCCGAGGCTGGCCCTGTGTCAGGCTCAATGGAGGCGCCTGAAACCCCAGTTCCCACCCCAGAATCTGACCTGAGCTCCTCACAAGACATACATTGTTTTCCACTTCTGGACCCACAGTGCCGTGATCAACACAAGGTACCAAATAGAATACTTCTGAGTGAACAAAAGAACCAGGAGACACAACCAGAAGATTCCAAGCAGAAGAGTCATATATTAACCCCTGAATACAGGTCGCTCTTATCACTGAATCAATCTTCTCACCTCAGGGCACTAAAATGCCTTGTTATGCTTGTAAGGGAGGAATTTCGTCTGTTGTGTTCACGGCCCTAAGTATTTGTGGAATGACCCACTGAATGAATGTCTACCCCTCTAGGTGGTCGGCCCCCCAAGGGCGGGGGCCCACACCTATGTTCACATCTTGGCTCCTGGCTGGGAAGGGCACTCAGCGAAGGTCCACAGGAGGGAACTGAAGCACACTTACCGCCAGGAAGCCCAGCTTGCCTCCACACTGCGTCTTGAGCCCCATGGCGGCCGTGAGATGGATCTCAACCAGCGTGCTCGGGGGGATTTTCTCCTCTGCACATTCAGCCAGGTTCACAGCGCACAAAGCCATGTGTACATCTGAACAGGCAGATCCCACAGGAAGCTTGCCTATGGCGGCAGAAACGGACAACAACTGTTGACAGATTCCCTCGACCCAAGCTTTTTCCTGCTTTCTCAAGCACAATCGGAGCAACAGCAGAGCCAGAGGAGAAAGTCTGTGAGCTCGGTGATCACACAGTCCTGGATGGGGTGCCAAGCTCTGTGGCTTCGTAGCGGTGTGCTCCTTTCTGCCTCACAGGTTGTTGGGGACAAGAGAAAACACAGGTCACGGGCCTGGCCCGCGGCCCCAGCCCTGTGTAATGGGGAGTGGCTGTGACTGCAGGCCGGTGAACAGGACTCAGAGGCGCAAACTGCAACGCTTTCCAAAACGGCGTCAACAGCATGGCCACGTCCTGCTAACACAATCCTGCGTCTCCAAATGTTGCGAGAAAGGTTATAAAAATTAAAGACAAAAACCCAAGAACAAACTGACGTGAATTTATTTTCATTCAACAAGACCCCCCAGTATATAAGCGCACACCCTCCTGAGGGGGGGGCACGTGACACACAACTGAGCCGTGACAGCGGACACATCATGGGGCAGAGGTGGAAGGCCAGGAGAGGCTTACTAACCCTCCCGTGAGGGCTGTACAGCTCATCTGCGGTGGCCCTGAACTCGGGGACCAGAGTGCCCTTGCTCAGGCCCCGGGGCCCGTCGAGGCTCTGAGGCTTTCACGCTGCTGCCTGCTTCAGTCCTCACCACAGTGCAGGGAGGTGCCCAAGGCAAGCAGGCGCCTCATTTTGCTGAGCCTCAGGGGTGGCCCAGCCAGGCCTCCCGATCCCACCCAGCCTCTCTGGTCTTTTATCAGCCCCCAGACTTCATTCTGCACAGGACTTAGGTGTTGGTCTCCCCCGGGAGGCACCACCGACTGGGCTTTCTCCTTTGCAGGGAAGGAAGGCGGAGGGCAGTGTGGGGACCGTGTCACCTCTGTCCTCTTGGTGCCTTGTGCGGGGCCAGGCCCACAGAGTGCTCAGTGAATGTGGGCAGAATGAGTGATGTGAACCATCCCAGCTGGAATTCTCCTGAACAGATGCAGCCTCCAGATCAGAGACCTGGGATGGAGCTGCTTCCCTCCCCCCGGGCCCGGGGGGACAGAGAAGCAGGGTAGGTCTGAAAATGGCCCTCTGCTAGAACTCTACAAAGGCCCCAGGTGTTCACACCCCACAGCTGGCTCCAGTGTCTCATCTCCACTCCCCCTGGGGCCTGGGCTGAAGCTCCCTCCCTCAGCCACCAGGGCCTTATATCCTGTTACCACATCCCACTGCTGTTCTCTGCCCTCATCTTATCGATGGCCCAGCAGCAACTTCCCTTCTTGAACCCTCTGACTTTGCTCCCCCTACACCAAGCATCTTGGCCTCTCCTGCCTGACCACCTCTCAGGCAGCCTCTGCCCGACTCCTTGTCCCGGGCCTGCCCCTTCCGTGCGGGTCTCCTTCCACATGCCCTCGAGGGGCCCCCCTTCACCACAAGCCCTCTCATCAGCACTCATGGTTTTCATTCTCACCTGCAGGCCAAAGACCCAGCTCCTTTCCTTGGCCTGCAGATCCAGCGTGGCCCCCACCACTGCATCATTTCCCCTCGGTGTCTCACAGGCAAGTGTCCCGAGCGGAACTTCTCACCTCCTCCCTAGAAAACTGCTTTTCCTCTCATTTTCCTTACCTTTGCTGGTGGCAACAGCGTTCACCCAAACGCTCAAGCAAGAAACCAGGGAACCATCTTAGCTAGCTCCTTTCCTTACCCTTCCTGTCCAATGAGTCCCCAAGGCCTGTCAACCCCACTTTCTCCTTTATCTCTGTCCTGTCCTCTTGGCACCTGCATTAGCTTCCACTGGTCCTCCCTGAAGGCAGCCTCAATGCTCTCTTCAGAGCGAATCTTCTCGACCTCAGAAGCACAGACCTGATGACGTCATTTCCTCCACTGCACTGGCTCCCATCCCTCTCCCCTAGCACAGCCACCTTGGGGACCACTGAAATATTCTCCTCCAGAGCTACCCACGTGGGGTTCCTCCTTGGGAACATGCATCCCTCTGCCTGGAAGGCACCTCCCCTTCTGCAGAGCTGGTAAACTCTACACATCCTTTCGTGCAAAGCCGAGACTTTCCAGAAAGCCTTTCCTGAAACCCTCCCCAACAAGGATCCCTTCCCCTGAACTGAAATCCAATTCTTCTGCTACCTCTACCACACTGAACTGTAATTCACTTGCTGACCTGTCTGCTTCTTCATTAGAGCAGGAGTTCGTTGAATGAAATAAATGATCATATTTCACTGAATCTAAGATGCCATCAATTTTAAGTTTCACTATTAAGTACCACCAAGGAAAAAACATTGCCAACTCAACCATGACATTCATTGTGTAGAGGACAAAGCCAAGCGTAGAGATGTTAATGTGAAAAATGTGTGTCTTAAATTGATGAACTGCAATCTTTACCGCTGTAGCTGTTTGTCTAACCATCCTAAACGGGTAGTGTGAAGGGGACATCATTCAGCTGGGGCAGAAAACTGGCAAACTGCGCCAGGGTGGAGCGATGGCATGGGGGCACTTCGAGGCAAGACAGGCCGTGGTGGCAGCCCTCACCTGTGATGTGCAGCTGGTGCAGCCTGTGATAGGCCAGGGCTGCATCCCGAGCGCTGGTCTTAGCTTCCTCCTCAAAGCCTGCGGCAGTGGCCAGGGTGGCCCGCCGGTGCTGGAAGACCTTCTTGAGCAGCCAGCGCACCAGGCGCAGCTTCTGCAGGCTGTAGCGGATCACGTTCCAGGAGAGGCTGCAGGCCAGGTCTAGGCGGGAGGTGGGCAGTGCCCGGCCCAACACCGACAGGCAGGTTTGCAGGTTTGCAGCGGCAGCTGCAAAATCCCCCTAGCAAGAAGCAGGAAGGTGTAATGTTCGCTGGCCTTGATGTGGCCTTTTTGTTTTACTTTAACAAAAACTCTTACTTTCTCTTCACCCCTCCAGACTATTAGAGTAATACATACTCACTGAAGAAAATCTGGGAAAATTTAGAAAGCTACAAAAAAGTAAAAAGAAATCACCTGTAATCTTATCCCCCAGAAAGAATGACTGCTGACATTTTAATATATTTCCTCCCAGTCTTTTTACTAAATTGGGATGGTACTGTGTTATATCTTCAAGCAAATACTATTCAGAATTTCAGAATTTATGTATGTAGCTTTCATACATAAGGTGATGACATGGATCTAGATGATGAACGATGTGATCTTTTAGGTTCTCAAAGTGTTCCCAGAGATCAGTAGCATCTTGTTAGATGCTACTGGTTTCTGGGAATCTTGTGAGAAATGTGAATTCTTCGTGCCTCACCCTAACCCTCCCCCCCCACCCCCCTACCTAATGAATCAGAGCCTCTGGGGTCGGGGCCTCTGGGTGATCCTAATGTCTGCTGACGTTTGAGAACCACAGTTTTAGGCAAATACACAGCTAAACTACTCTAACCAAGGATCTGAACAACTCCCTGCCAACCTGAGAGGGTCTAGCAGGGAGTCTACTGCCCTGTATTGAAGGCCTTTTTCTCTGTTTTTCTCATAACTGGAGGCGACACAGTCTTGAGAAACTGAAGTAAACGCTCTTCTCCTTTCCCATCACGCAGTGGGTATGATACCTGTACTTTCCTTCCTGCACCATTACAGAAAAGAGGATCCTTACAAGGGGAAAGTGGATGCCAACGCTCTGAGGATGACAATCTCTGAGGTGGTGCTGCCATCCTTCCAGCCAGGAGAAGCACCTGTGTTTACAGATGCCAAAGGAGGTGGGCCTTTCACTGTGTCTCCTGGCTCCTCTTTCCCATCTTTCCCAGGAAGGTTGGCTGTTTCCAAGGCTCGGGCTTTGGCTCTTGTCTCTTCCAACTCACCAGTCCAACTCGCCCTTGAGTGCCCTCCCCTGGCAGACGCACAGCTTCCAACACACCCTGGTCCCGACCCATCTTGGCCACCACGGCCTGCCTCCTGGTCGGGAAGCTTCTCACCCTCAGGGCCCTCTCACAGCACTTTCAAGCAACACGGTTAGACGGAGTCTACCACAGCTTCCAGCCTCCCCCACCTCTGAGTCACTGTCACTGCCACTTTCCTTCCATTTCACATCTCAGGTATTTCTTGAATTCATGCCTTTCCTTTCAATTTCCAGCTCCTTGTCACCTCTCACCCAGCCTCTTCTAAGAGCACCCTCACTTGCTTCCATGCATCTGTGTCTCCCTCCTCCAACCCACCCTTCATATAGCCACCAGAATGACGTTCGTAAAACACAGCCCTGAACCTGTCTCTAGGATAAACATCTAGGGGTACGTGTCATCCTGCGTTAGGGGTGGCGCCAACAACCACACCTATATTGCAGTAGCCGCAGCCCTGGACATGGCTGACAGGTCCACTGACAGACTGGCTGGCCAAATTCTCTCTTGTGGGCTCCGCAGCTGGCAGGCGGGGAGAGCAAGCCCATGGCTACCTGCTGCCGAGGGCTGGACTGGTCCTTGCTCCTCCCGAGACACGGGTGTTTAACTCTTCCTTCCGTGCCGTGAGTTTGCCCCAGAATCCTTCCCATAAACTCCTTTGTTGATTTCAAAAGAGGACTTGCAGCGAATTTTCCTGCTCAAAAACCTTCCTGGTTCTCCAGAGAACTGGGACAAAAACCTCAAATCAGTTACTAGTCAAATACGTCTCCAACTTGGGCCCTAGCTACACTACCAGCCTTAGCCCTCGTCTCCCCTGACATATCCTACACTCCAGACGTACCCATCTACTTGCCAGTCTCCCAGAAGCCCACCTATTCCTGCCATCCTCTCCCCTTGGAAGGGCCTTCCTGCTCTTGACCACTCTGCTCACACCCCAGACTCCCAGAGCACTTTACTCTCCCGTCATATTACAGACTAGAGATCAGCTCGTGTCCGTGTAATCACTTCTGCCTAGGTGCCCTCTCCTCCGCTGCCCTGTAACTGTTGGGGGTAGGGTCCCCTCGTCCTCTTGCCCCCGGGGTATTTTTATACGCTGGGGTGTTGGAATAAGTTGCTGAGTTATGGGCCGAGCCTGGGGGAGGAAGGGGAAAGGCAGGCAGCAGGACTCACCCGGGCCAGGTCCAGGTCTGCCTGCTTCCGGTGCCTCCAGAAGGTGACTGAGGAGCGCGAATGCGGCCGGATCACTGGCTCCCCGTGGACCAGCAGCTTCACAAAGACGCTCAGGACAATCACACCGTTCACCAGCCACAAGAGGAGCGTTGGCATCATCCAGTCAAACCAGCCCGCAGAACCTAAGGAGGAGCGTCTCAGCTGAGCCCGTGGGGAAGCGCCTCCTGAAGCAGCCCTGGGAGACTGCAGGGCACCTGACTGACCCCTCACTGTGAGAGGAAAGAGCCTCCTACCTCATTTTTGGAACAAATGCGATTGCTTCATTTAGTAGCAATGTCGAAGTGCATAGGGGAGGAATAATACATGCACCTTAATCCACACTATAGCAAATTTGGGACAGTTCTACAGCCTAACTAGGAACCCTGTAGCCCTTGTCACTATGGGGCAGGATGCCACAAAAATCTTTGTTAGCCAAGGCAGGGTTAGGCCACTGGTTTAATGACTCAGGCAGTAAGAACACCGCATCCTCCTTCAAACAGCCACACCCTCAAACCCCCAATTAAGGCAGTGCAGGGTCCTGATTTGTTTTGCTCTTTCTGACTGAACTTGGGTTTGCCCTGTTACTTCCGAAATGCGACTTATGCCAGTCCCTACCAGAAGCAAGCAGGCGGGGGCCCCCTACGAAAGCCCTTCGGGACCTGGTGGACAAGCCGAGTGGCTGCATGCAGGGCCTTCTCCTGCCACAGCAGCCCACCCAGGCCCGGGTGGCACGAGGGGCCTTCCACCTACCTGACTCGAGAGATAGCATGCTGCGGCCAGAGCCTGAGTGTGGATGCTGGTCCGAGTCGTGGGCCCCTCCCCATTGCAGCAGGGCGGTCAGGGGGTTAAAGGAGAGGCACAGGAAGGTGAGGACACACAGCAGGATTCGCGAGCGGTCCACCATGCCAAGTGCTACAGGAGGAGAGTCTGGCTCATCTTTGACCTTCAGAACAGGGGGTCACAGGTTAGAACGAATACTGTGTGGATTTTTATAGCATTTTACTTTTATATATATGGGAATCAGATCATGAGATTTAAATTCAAGACCATTAAGTCAGATGGGAATAAAGCACTTGCCCTCTTGCCATCTGGGAGAAGAACATGTTCTAAAGACCAGAGGGACATGAGCTCTGCTTTTACAACAAAGCTCCATCACAAAAGAGAACACTCTGCAGGATTCTGTTTCAGTGTAATTCCACAACAGGCAAGCTAATCTAAAGCGACAGAAGGCAGATCAGAAGTTGTCTCAGGCTGGAGAGACGTGTGTGCACTTCCTGCAAAGTGTAAGTTCATGGGAGATAAAAATGTTCTATATCATTTTGTTCTAAACTAGAAGAGATTTATTCATTTATCATTTTGTTGTTTTTTTATAAATTTATTTATTTTTATTTTATTTATTTTTGGCTGCATTGGGTCTTTGTTGATGCGTGCGGGCTTTCTCTAGTTGCGGTGAGCAGGGGCTACTCTTCCTTGCGGTGCGCGGGCTTCTCATTGCGGTGGCTTCTCTTGTTGCGGAGCACGGGCTCTAGGCACGCAAGCTTCAGTAGTTGCTGCACGCAGGCTCAGTAGTTGTGGCTCCCGGGCTCTAGAGTGCAGGCTCAGTAGTTGTGGTGCACGGGCTTAGTAGCTCCGTGGCATGTGGGATCTTCCTGGACCAGGGCTTGAACCTGTGTCCGCTGCACTGGCAGGTGGACTCTTAACCACTGCACCACCAGGGAAGCCCCATTTATTGTTTTTTGTTTTGGTTTGGTTTTTTTGGCTGCACCACACAGCTGATAAGATCTTAGTTCCCTGACCAGGGATCAAACCCGGGCCCTCAGCAGTGAAAGAGTGGAGTCCCAACCACTGGACCTCCAGGGAATTCCCTATTGTTATTTTTTAATTGAAGTATAATTGACCTACAACACTATGTTGGTTCGAGGTACACAACAGAGTGACTCGGTATTTTCATACATTACATCAGCTCCATGGTAAGTCTAGTTACCATCTGTCACCATACAAAAGCACTACGATACTACTGACTATATTCCCCATGTTGTATATTTCACCCTTGTGACATTTATTTTGTAACTGGAAGTTTGTAGTATCTTTTTTTTTAATTTTTTTTTTAGTTTGTAGTATCTCTTAACCTCCCTCAGCTATTTCACTCACCCTCCCAACTCCCTCCCCTCTGGCAAACACCCATTTGTTCTCTGTATCTACCAGTCTGTTTCGTTTTGTTGTGTTCGTCCATTCATTTTGTTTTTTAGATTCCACATATAAGTGAAATCCTATGTATTTGTCTTTGTCTGACTCATTTCACTTAGCATAATACCCTCTAGGATCATACATGGTGTGACAACATCTCATTCTTTTTTACAGCTGAGTAACATTACACGGTATATATATATATATATATATATATATATACACCACATCTTCTTTATCTACTCATCTATCTGTGGGCACTTAGGTTGCTTCCATATCTTGGGCTATTGTAAATAATGCTGCAATGAACATAACTTTTTGAATTACTGTTTTTGTTTTCTTTCAGAAAAATACCCAGAAGTGGAACTGCTGGATTGGATGGTAGTTCTATTGCAAATTTTTTGAGGAACCTTCCGACTGTTTTCCACAGTGGCTGTATCAATTTTCATTTCCACCAATAGTGCATGAGGGTCCCCTTTTCTCCACATCCTCACCAACACCTATCATTCTCTGTCTCTTTTATTACACTTAGCATAACACCCTCTAGGTCCATCCACGTTGTCACAAATGGCAAGATTTCACTCTTTTCTTATGGCTAGTATTTCATTGCATATATACCACATCTTCTTTATCCATTCATCTATTTCTGGGCACTCAGGTTGCTTCCTTATCTTGGCTATTGTAAATAATGCTGCAACGAATACAGGGGTGCATATGTCTTTTTTTTTTTTTTTTTTTTTTAATATTTACTTCTTTGGCTGTGCCGGGTCTTAGTTGTGGCATGCAGGATCTTCGTTGCTGCGTGTGGGATCTTTTTAGTTGCGGCATGAGAAATCTTAGTTGTGGCATGCAGGATCTAGTCCCCTGACAAGGGATTGAACCCATGCCCCCTACAATGGAAGCTTGGAGTCCTGACCACTGGACCACCAGGGAATTCCTGATGTTGAGCATCTTTTCATGTGCCTGTTGGCCATTTATATGTCTTGCAAAAATGTCTATTCATGTCTTCTGCCCATTTTAAAATTGTTGTTTGGGGGGTTTTCTGATGTTGAGTTGTACGACTTCTTTGAAAATTTTGGATACTAACCCCTTATTAGATATATTGTTTGCAAATACCTTCCTCCATTCAGTAGGTAGCCTTTTAGTTTTGTTAGTAGTCTCCTTTGCTGTGCAAAAGGTTTTTCTTTTGTTATTTTTTTTTTAGGGTTACATCCGTCTACTCTTTTTTTTTCTTAATTTATTTTTATTTTTAGCTGTGTCAGGTCTTAGTTGTGGCACGCAGAATCTTTTTGTTGTGGTACGCGGGCTCTCCGTTGTGGCGTGTGGGTTTCTCTCTAGTTGTAGCCCGTGGGCTTCTCTCTAGTTGTGGCGGGCGGGTTTTTCTCTCTCTAGTTGTGGGGCGCAGGTTCCAGAGCACTTGGGCTCTGTAGTTGTGGCGTTTGGGCTCCAGAGCGCATGGGTTTTGTGGTTTGTGGTATGCAGCCTCTCTAGTTGAGATGCGTGGGCTCAGTAGTTGTGGCGCATAGGCTTAGTTGCCCAGTGGCATGTGGGATCTTAGTTCCCCGACCAGGGATCGAACCTGTGTCTCCTGCATTGGAAGGCAGATTCTTTACCACTGGACCACCAGGGAAGTCCCAATGCAAAAGCTTTTTAATTTGATGTAGTCCCATTTGTTTATTTTTGCTTTTGTTCCCCTTGCCTGAGGAGACACAGCTCCCCTCAGATTGCTAAGACCAGATTTCCCTGGTGGTGCAGTGGTTAAGAATCCACCTGCCAATGCACGGGACACAGGTTCGAGCCCCAGTCCGGGAAGATCCCACATGCTGCAGAGCAATGAAGCCCATGCGCCGCAACTACCAAACCTGTACTCCAGGGCCTGCAAACCACAACTGCTGAGCCCGTGTGCCACAACTACTGAAGCCCGTGCGCCTAGAGCCCGTGCTCTGCAACAAGAGAAGCCACAGCGATGAGAAGCCCATGCACCGCGATGAAGAGTAGCCCCCACTCGCTGCAGCTAGAGAAAGCCTGCGCACGCAACAACAAAGACCCAACGCAGCCAAAAATAAATAAATTAAAATTAATTAATTAATTTTTAAAAATTGCTAAGACCAATAACAAAGAGCATACTGTCTATGTTTTCTTCTGGGAGTCTTATGGTTTCAGGTCTTACATTTAAGTCTTTGATCCATTTTGAGTTTATTTTTGTAGATGGTGTGAGAAAGTAGTCCAGTTGATTCTTCTGCACGTAGCTGTCCCATTTTCCCAGCACCATTTATTGAAGAAGCTGTCATTTCCCCTTTGTATATTCTTGCCTCCTTTGTCATAGATTTAAGTATGGGTTTGTTTCTAGGCTCTCTATTCTATTCCATTGATCATGTGTCTGTTTTTGTGCCAGTACCACACTGTTTTGATTACTGTAGTCTGAAATCACGGAATGTGCTACCTCCAGCTCTGTTGTTCTTTCTCAAGATTGTTTTGGCTATTTGGGGTCCTTTGTGTTTCCACATAAATTTTAGAATTATTTGTTCTAGTTCTGTGAAAAATGTCTTTGGTATTTTGACAGGGATTGCACTGAATCTGTAGGTTGCCTTGAGGAATATGGTCGTTTTAACGGTATTAATTCTTCCAACCCATGAGCACAATATACCTTTCCATCTGTTTGTGTTGTCATCAATTTGTTTCATCAATGTCTTATAGTTTTTCCAGTACAGGTCTTTTACCTACTTGGTTAGATTTATTCCTAGGCATTTTCTTCTTTTCGATGCAATTGTAAATGGGATTGTTTTTCATTTCTCTTTCTGATACTTTGTTGTTAGTGTATAGAAATGTAACAGATTTCTGTATATTAATTTTGTATCCTGCAAACTTACTGATTTTATTTATTAGTTCTAACAGTTTTTTGAAGGTGTCTTTAGAATTTCTATATATAGTATCATGTCATCTGCAAACAGTGACAGTATTTTTTTGTTTGTTTATTTATTTATTTTTGGCTGCATTGGGTCCTTGTTGCTGCGTGTGGGCTTCCTCTAGTTGCAGCAAGTGGGGGCTACTCTTTGTTGCGGTGCGCAGGCTTCTCATTGCAGTGGCTTCTCTTGTTGCGGAGCATGGGCTCTAGGTGTGCGGGCTTCAGTAGTTGTGGCACACGGGCTCAGCAGTTGTGGCTTGCGGGCTCTGGAGGGCAGGCTCAGTAGTTGTGGCACACAGGCTTAGTTGCTCCGCGGCACGTGGGATCTTCCCGGACCAGGGATTGAACCCGTGTCCCCTGCATTGGCAGGAGGACTCCCAACCACTATGCCACCAGAGAAGCCCAACAGTGACACTTTTACTTCTTCCTTTCCAATTTGGATTCCTTTTATTTCTTTTTCTTGTCTGATCACTGTGGCTAGGACTTCCAATTCTATGGAGAATAAAAGTGGTGAGAGTGGGCATCCTTGCCTTGTTCCTGATCTTGGAAGAAACGCTTTCAGCTTTTTACTCTATATCTTGATTACTGTGAGTTACATAAGTGTATACATTTGTTAAAACTCACCATACTGCACGATACAGTAAAATAGGTGTGCTGTATCACATATAAATTACACCTCAAAGTTGATTAAAGACCATACTTTAGTATGAACCTATTTACAGAAGCTTGCTTATTCTTTTTTTTTTTTTTTTTAGCCGCACCACACAGCTAACAGGATCTTAGTGCCCCAACCAGGGATTGAACCTGGGCCTTCAGTAGTGAAAGTGTGGAGTCCTAACCACTGGACTGCCAGGGAATTCCCAGATGCTTGCCTATATCTAAAACCACAACATCGTTTTGTTTTCTCCCCAGTTTTACAGAGGGAGAACTGGAGGCAGAGGCCCTGCCTGCCCAGGGAGCCTAAGGAGGGAGGGAGACTGGAACCAGATCTCCGCTGACTCCCAGGGTGTACATCCCACACAACTCGTTTTCAGTATTTTTAAACCATTTGAAAATTTCTTCTGAGGATTCAGACACCTATCTAATTCAACGTATATGTGGCCTTTTGTTACCAAGCAGAATCACATTTATAAAATATTTCAAAAATAGAGCTTCCTTAATAAAATTAAGTACATGATACAATAAATGGTCTGATCAAAAACTTATGCTAGGGGCTTCCCTGGTGGCACAGTGGTTGGGAATCCGCCTGCCAGTGAAGGGGACCCAGGTTCGAGCCCTGGTCCGGGAAGATCCCACATGCCAAGGAGCAACTGGGCCCGTTCACCACAACTACTGAGAGCCTGCACTCTAGAGCCTGTGCTCCGCAACAAAAGAAGCCACCGTGGTGGGGGGCCTGTGCACCGCGACGAGGAGTGGTCCCCGCTGGCCGCAACTAGAGAAGGCCCTCGCGTAGCAATGAAGACCCAACGCAGCCAAAAATAAACAAATAAAATAAATTTTAAAAAAAACTTACGCTAGAAGGGAACTCTGTGCTTTTGAGGCCAGAAACTGCCAATGTCAAAATACAGCACAAACCCCAGTGGTCTCCACAGGTTCCTGGGAAGATCATTAGGCTTGAGCCTCTTTTAACGAATTCCATTAAACAAGAATTGCCAGGGGCTTTCTTCCACAATTAAAGGCCCTTGGTAGGAATGTTATCTGTTAGACTGCAAACTGTAATCATTTCCCAAAGAGGACCCAGAGGCAGCATCATCCTAACCCAACTGATCAACCTCACAAAGTGGTCGTGCCAGGCTCATTATGGGTGAGGGAAGCGATGAGGCGCCTCCAGCAACTCCTAGCTCCGCACAACAGCCGCTGTGTGTTCCCACGCTGGATTTGGCCATTATTCCCCTCTGATGGGCCCTTTCAGCAAGGACCAGTAAAACCAGAGGTTGTATCCCCATACAGAGTCAGCTTTCTTTTTCTTTATTCTCCAGTACGTGGCTAATTTCACAGAATTCTCGTTCCTCTCCAGCCCAGGGCCTCTGAACACCTGACCTGGACCGCTGTCTGCAGCCTCCCCACTATTAACTTCGGGGAGATGAGAGAGATTCCAGGGGTCAGGGGATTTCAAAAACTCATTACCTTTGCGTCATCCAATAGAGGGCTTCCTGGCTCAGAGTCGATGGAGTAGGGGGAGAAGCCTGCCTGGGACCCTGAGTCGGAGGCCGGAGGCGACATCAGAAGGACATTCTGATTAAAGTCATCGATCTTCAGGTCCACGTCATTGTCCACCAGGCTGCCTAGGTCAATGCCCTTCAAGAGCTCTGTAAAGAAAACCCTACCTGGCAAACGGTCCGTTGTATAGCACCCCACCTGGGCTGGAGCTGGGCTAGGTGAGGGATGCACAGCCCCTGCTCCTGCTTCACCCCTGAAGGCACCTTTTACACAACAGTGGACCCTGCCCGGTGCCCAGCACAGGACTTCTACTATAACCGCAAAGTCTGAAACCCTTTTCTCAACGAGCACACTTACTGTTCTTCTGATTTGCCAGTTTCAGCACCATGTTCTCCTGGCGCAGTTTATGATTGACCTGCTGCAAGTATTTGATGTAGTCAATGGCCTTCCTCAGAACGCCAGACTTGTGCATCTGGGAAGGAAGACGGGTGAAAAACACGGTGGCGTCAGACCAGCTTGCACAGTGAAGAGAGCAGAGGCCCAGAGCTCAGGCTCTGGAGTGGGAGGTGCTGAGTTCAGATGCTGACTCTCCCACTACTTAGCTGTGCAACCCAGGACAAGTTACTCAACATCTCTGAACCTCACTTTCCTCCTCCGTGAAATAGGGAAAATGATAGTATATGAGTCATAGGCTTGCCATGAAGATTAAATGAGCTAATATGTGTAAAGGGTTTAGCCTCTGGCCTGGCACACAGTAACACTATATATTAGCTGTTACTCCTACTTCCTATGATAATCCTAGCATCAAAACAAACTTTAAGGAAAACAAATGACAAACAAAAAACCAGAGTACTGTTGGCTGGTTATCTTAAGTAAACGTATATTAGTACCTTTCAGATTTGTAGGCTACAAGGAAAATTATATTTTCTTTCAAAATAGAGGTAAAGATAAACAGATAACAGGTAAAAAAAATCTCCTATGTGCCAAAGCCAAAAGATACATTCATTGAAACACCAGAAATTTATGAAAAATCAATTTCCTCTATTTGTTCCTTGTCAAAGATCCAATCTCCATTTTTCCTCCTCCCTAAAAGGTTAAAATATTGTTAGCCATCCCTGAATACAATTAAACATATGCCAAAAATGCCATCAGCTGCCTCAGATGCACACACGGTTGTGTACCTGGCCATCAGTGAGCAGTAGGTGTCTGCGACACGGTGGTGGTAGTGGGGGGGGGGGGTGGCCACCACCACTGCAGAGCAGACTCAAAGGTCCAGGCAGGCCACTGCCTTACCAACACCCAACAGTTAATATTTTATAATCCTGGTATTTCAAAACACCAAGATGCTTTAGTAAGAGAGCATCTTTAACTATTCTTGCATTCACTCAGCCTGGGCCTGGGTCTTCCCTAAATTCCTGCAGCAAAGACAGATAGAGGGGAGATGATGGGGCATGAAATAACATTTTGCTTGGCACCTACCTTGGCATCTGTCCCCATGACCAGGTCCTTCAACTCAATGATTTTGTCATTGATGGAGGAGCGATACCGCTTCTCAATGATGTTGTGTGTCGTCCTCCTTTCTCCTTCCTTGGGGGGCTCTAGCTGCTTGACTCCCCCAGGTACCTGCTTAATGGGCACTTTCTCTTGTCCCATCATCACAGGCATTGTGGTCAGAATGGTCCCATTGCTGCCCACCAGGGTCTAGAACAGACACAAGGGCAGAATGACCACTTGGTTAGTCTGAGTAAAGCAACCTCGCAACACAAACCCACTGGCCCTGGCCACGTGGCATCACCTGAAAACGCTGTGTAGCCTGACACCCTTCCTGGGTTAATTAAGTCCAGAAGCCTTAGGAGCTGTGGTACCTCAGGTACTGTGCCCCTTTCAGAGTCACTGTTGATTAGTCATGTGCCACAACAGCATTCATGTGGATAAACACCAACCTTTGATGTAGGGATGCCAGAAACACGTCATGTGATTCCTGCTTTGCTGTCGACCCATTAGCCACCTCTGAGCTCGCACACAATGCACCAACCACAAAACTTCCTCCTGGTGTATGGCACGTATTTTCCTCTCACATGACGGTGAAGTTAACTTACTGCATTTCCTTATACGATTTGCCCATCAAAAAGCTCAAGGGCAGAAGTGAAAATCAGAGCCATTTTATTAAACAGACCAACTAGAGAGGCTTCCCCTTGTTTTCCCCTCAAATCTGCTTTTCCTGCTCTTTGTTTCTGTTTTCACTACTTTTAGTTTTATTTTCTTCAACAAATGGCCTCAATATCCAAATGGCCAATGAACACAAAAAGCTTCTTAACTTCATTAGTCATCAAGAAATAATTCACACATAGTAAAAAGCACACATTTTAAGTGTACAGCTTAATGGAATTGTGATGTATGCATACAATGTGTGTAACCAAGGTAACCCTGACCAAGACACAGACCATTTCTATCCCCTTAGAAAGTTCCCTCATGCCCCTTCCCCCAGAGCAGTAATCATGCTCTGACTTCCAGCACCATCTTCCTGAACTCTGTATAAATGGAATCATCAGCAGGGACTCTTTGTGATAAGCACCTTTTGCTCAGTGTACTATTTTTGAGGTTTAGCCACGTAGTTGTATGTATCAATAGTTCTTTTTGGATGGATAGTTGGGTTGTTTCTAGTTCTTGGCTTTTATGAGTAAGGTTTGCTTTTGAATTCTGATCACTTTTTTCTCTCAGACTCTCTTGCCACAAGATGAGACAGTGGCCAAGACCCTACAACTGAAGTATGGGTGCCTTTCATGTCCCCCACCTTGGAGCCCCTCCCTTCCTGGGGGGCCTAAACCTCCATCAGCAGGACCTAAGAGGCAGATGACCCTGTGTGGAGCTGTTGCCCAGAAACTGGGGCTCCTCTGCTGTTCCTCTCTTGCCCCTCATAAACCCTAGTACTCCCACATAACACTCGGTGCTGGTACTTCTTAAGGGGAAAAAAACCCTAAAATGGGGTAATTTTGCAATCTGACATACTGCATAGAGCTGTCGCATCTATTCAGTATCTGGAGGCTTCATTACCATCTCTGAGGCCTAAAACCCCCAAGAAGCGGGGGTGGGGTGGGGGGCAGCTCTTACCGGAACTTGAAGGGCAGCTGTCTGGATGGGGGTGGTGAGGGCAGTGAGGGCTGGGTTCTGGACTGCGGCCATCACAGGGCTGCCATCTGTCTTCAGTGTGGTCAAAACAAGGGAATCTGTCTTGATGATCTGAGGCTGTACCAGGACCTGGATGGAAAAGGAAGAAAAGGAAAAGGAAGGTAGCATTACTTTTCTATTTTGCATTACTTCTTCCTGCACAGACCTTCCAGAAAAGAATGAGAAAATAAAATTTTCATAAAACTGAGAATGTAGCTTGATTACTGGGTTGCCGGGGAGCAGGCGTACAGCTAAAGAGGGTTCTGGGTTGGAAGGCTGAAAGGCTTTGAGGAGAGCAATGCCAGCGGCCTAGCAGGGGCAGAGCAAGCATGGCTCGGGTGGACAGTGGAAGGAAGAGAGACCTGATTGTGGACAAACTTAGGAATGTGAGGAAAAGGGCTGGGAAGCAAAAATGGTAAACCTGGATTGTTTTTTAAAGCTAACTTACTTCATTAGTTAGAAATACAGTCCACTATGATACACAGCTTAAGAACATTCTGGCACATTTCTTTTCAGTTTTATACCCATTACATGTGTAAATGAGTTAATACACCAGCATTTACTGAGTTTAGGTGGGTGCCGGTGTGCATCTGCAGACGTCTTCTCTGCCAGGTCTCACGGGTGCCTCGTAAGGTCCAGGTGCCCCACCTGCCCTGCAAGCTGCTCCCTCACACTCCGCTGGTCCTGCTTAGCATGTAGACCACATCTTCAACCACAGGCCGGCCAAGAGCCCCAACCAAGGCCTCCCTGAAATCTTGTCAGCCACCTACCGGTACCTGCTGCACCTGGGGCGCAGCAACTGTCTGCACCGTGGCCGGGGCGAGGGTCTGCAGCGTGCCATTGGCTGTCTGCGTCAGCACCCGCTGGGCCTGCACCGTCTGCACCTGCTGCTGGATGGTGACCGGCTGCACCTGGGAGGATGTCACTAGGCTTTGGACTTGAGGCTGAAGGACTTGGGAAAAGAGGAGAAAAAAAGTCACGTGGACGGGGAATGCATTCTGTCACCGTAGCTGTGGCAATAACCGAGGCTGGAGTGCCTCCTAACGATCCCAACTCCCCACCTGTTGCTGAAGAAGATGTGCACAGCCATTTACAAGCTGGTCTAGATGACAAGAACATCCCATAAGGGCTGCATCAATTTCTGAGGGAACGAGTACAAATTACTTCATTACTCTGATGCTGGGGTGGAGGTGAGGGAAGCTAATCAGCAAGTGACTGCACCCAGCAAGGGAGTTAACAGGTGTTGAGAGCCAACTCCCTGGGGCTTCATTTCCTCCCGTGAAGTGAATGGAAGGTGCACTTTGGGATGAGGGTCTCAGCTTTTCTCTTTGTGGCCTCCCCCCAGCCCCTAAACCCTTGAAGCCCATTAAAGACCTGTCAGATCCTTTGAAATTAGTAGAGCAATACTAACCCCACCCAGGGGTCCCCACAGGGTCACAGAGCAATCTGATGAAAAGGTGCTGGGACACAGCACAACACAGAAAGTCCCTCATTCACTCAGCACACACCGAGGGCCTACTGTGAGGCCCGCCAGTCGGAGACACGGCACCTATGTTAAAAGGAGTACTCTTCTCTGCAGTGGATGCTCAGGAGATGTCTCCTGGATGAATGGTTCTCAACCTACAGGTGCTGAGATCTTCCTGGTACCTGGGTGAGTTTCAAGACTAATTTTATTCAAGCCCCCACCTCTAGTTACCAGGACATCCCTGTGGCTACTGTGCCCGCTGGAGTCTCTGACCACGCATCCTTGAAACAGGCACAGTAGACATTAAGGTATTTGAAGAGACCAAATGTGTTCCTGCACCACTATGCTTACTGCCAGCTACTGAAACCTCATTCAGACAGGGCCAAGCTGATAGGCTGTGTCATCCCCAGAGAGGGCAGAACTATTTACAGTCTACCTCGGAAGTGTCTGCAAACTGGCATGAAAACTTTTGAACCAACCAATCGCTATCACATCTGAGTTCTGAGTCACCTTGAAAGCTGGTAGCTGCGTTCTGGTATATCAAAGGCTGCTGGATGATCCTCGTCTGGGGAGCGGTGCTGAATGTCGGGGTGATCATTACTGTCTGCTGCTGCAGCTGAGCTGGAGGC
The DNA here is from genome assembly GCF_059928025.1 of Delphinapterus leucas. Taxonomy (NCBI): domain Eukaryota; kingdom Metazoa; phylum Chordata; class Mammalia; order Artiodactyla; family Monodontidae; genus Delphinapterus; species Delphinapterus leucas. The sequence continues at coordinate 95,519,170 of NC_143139.1, read as the reverse complement.
TGGGGCTGGGGCTGGGGGCGGGGCTGAAGAACGGGAGTTGCCCTTGGCGGAGGGGGAACCGCGGTGGGGGGAGCCTTGACTTGTAGGGCTGGAGCCTGGGGGGAGGTAGCCGAGGGCGAGAAGGAAGGTAACGGGACCTGGCTGAAGGACCGCTGCACCGAGGGGTCCCCGGCTCCGGCTCCGCCACCGCTGCTGCCGCCATTGCTGCTGCCGCTGTTGCCACTTCCACCACCGCCAGGAAAGGAGCTGCACAGCTGCTCTGAGAACAAGTCAGGGAACTCTCCCACTTGATTGCTGACAAACTGCAGCATCTCTGTGAGCAAATGGAAAGGAGTAATTCTACTGCCAACCAAAATATCTATTAACTTTCAAATTTGCTTAAGAAACCGAGGCATGAAAATCCAATAGCTTTCCCAAGACACTGCAGAGGTGGGTCGCCTCTCTCTCATGGGGGAGTGGGACATGAGTTCACTTGCTTGATGTTCTTCTCCCTCCTCACCACCTCCAGGCTTGTTCTACCCACTTTCCTCATTGTCTGTACCAGGCCTAAGAGGAGCTACCTCTGTGCTGGGTGAATGTTCCTCTTGGAGGGTACGGCTGGTCACATTTTACGGTTGGGGTATTGCTGTCCTGAGTCTTTGGGGCTCAGCAGCCTTGTACCGTGAGGCCACCTCCAGTCTCAGCACTGCTCCCCATGGCAGGGGAGTCCCCAGACCCCAACTCTCCTCACCACAGGCAGACTCTGGGCCTTCTCTCCAAGATGGGCATATCCCTGGGCACTGTTGGTACCCTCAGGAACACTCGGGGATGATAAAGTTGATGGCCTCCAAGTCATGGAACTTTAGAGGTGGAATGGATGGAAAGATCATACACGAAGTCCAGGACAGGGAAATAACTCGGCCAAGGTCACACAGCTCATCGGGGCACAGCAAGGATTAGAACCAGTTCTCTGCCTCCCAGCCTCGCCTTCTTCGACTGTACCCCAGTGCCTTCACTGTCAGAAGGTCAGGGCAGAACAGCCCAGGCCCTGGACCCCTCTGGCTGTGCCCCTTTCCTCTGGGCAAGGAGCCTGTGGAGCCAAGGGGATGTGTCCGCTGAAGACCATGCCGCCTTCTATTGACAGATCATGCTCCAAGTACCCGGGACCCCTAAATTCCCAGCCCAGAGGGCCTCTTCCCCTGCTTCATCCTCCCAATGGTTTACCCAAATCGAACTTAATCCACAATTAACAACTCATCTCTCATGACTCCTTCCTCCCCATAGGGCTGCTCCCCATTAGGAGTCTGGGGCCTCAACTTTGACCCAGATATGTTCAGATCTACAATTCTCTCCCCTGTCCACATTCTCTCCCCTTTCCTCTCCAACACATTCCCAAAAAGCTACTGCTTGTTCCTAAACTCTGGCACCCTCCTCTCAAAACCCTCAAGGCTGCAGGATGCTCTGATTTGGTCACCAAAAAGAAAAAACAAACAAAAACGAAAAACAAAGCCCCCAAACACTGTCTCCATTCATTCGTCAAACCTCCACCAGCAAGTCCCTCCCAGGTTTCTAGCAGTGTGTGTGTCTGTGTGTGTCTGTGTGTGTGAGGGGGAGGAATCTGGGCTATAAAGAGTCTTATGTTAGGCAAGCAGAAAGCTACCAGGGGTTTCTAGCACGACCTCCACACAGGATAACTGGAGCTTAGCAGTTCAGCATGTTCAGTGTTCAGTCAGTTCAACCTGCTGGCGAGACCGCATCTCACAAGATTCAATGACTACACGGTGGTGTTATTTACCAACACCTCGACACCCTGCTCTGTCCCCACTCAGCCGTCAGCTGTGGGAGGGAGAAATGGGCAGAATGCCACAGATACTGTAACCTGTACCAACAAATTCCAATTCCTTGTACATGATTAAACTAAGAAATACCCTCAAACTCAGCACAAAATTTAAACAAAACACAACTTGGTGCTGACACATTCCAAGCACAACACAATATTATAAAATGCTTTAAGAAATTAAGAGAAACCTAATAATTCGTTGAGCTTTCCAGAACTCCCATAAAATCCTGACTCTGGGGAATCAACACAGAGGACTACTTTGTGAGCCAAAAGAACATCACTCCCTGGCTGATTGTTCTAAGCCATGGAAAGCTAAGGAGGGCAAAAGAGGCCAGAGGGTAGATGGGCACAGGCTTTGGCACTAGGTGGGTCTCAAAGGGCCCATCAAATCAGCTGTGTGAACGTGGGCAAGTCACTTCTTTCTACACCCTCGTTTGCTTAGTAAGGAGGCTGCCACAAGAAGACTCACTTGGCTTCTTTGTGGTGAGGATTAATAAGAAAATTGATGCACAGTGCTTGGTGGGGGCAGACCCTTACAACAAAGGTCCCTGTCAGTGGTGCTTCTGAAGCCCCACTAAACAGGCACTCGGCTCCACTTATCCTGTCGAGTGCTCTCTAGAACCTTTTGTTGGGGAGACATGGTCTGGCTGGTGAAGTAATGTATGGAGGTCACAAAGCTTAGTTCACAAAGCAGGTTAAGTGTGTGTAGGCAGATGGAATGCGACTGCTTAAATTAAAAAAAAAAAATCCTTTTCGACCCACACATGAGGAGCTCCAGGGAGCTATCTCCAGCCAGGCAGACGGGCACGGGGCTGAGGGGCACAGAGGAGCCGTTAAGACTGAGCATTTGAAGGAAGAAATAACGAAGAGGTTCTTTGAGCCACTGCTGCAGCAGGCACGCTGGGCCTCCCGGGGACCCGTCTGGTCTGCGGTGACACAGAAGGGGAGGCCCACCCAGGCGCAGATCTACTCAGTACCTGGGGGCTACACCTCGGGAGCTCCCCACGTCTCCTGGCTCTTCCCTGCTCCCATTATTCAATCATTCGTGTGCTACGGACAGACAGAGCCATGAAACCTAGAGAAGGAGGCCTGGGAGAAGACAGTTTTTTGTTTTTTTTTTTCAGTACGCAGGCCTCTCACTGTTGTGACCTCTCCCGTTGCGGAGCACAGGCTCCGGACGCGCAGGCTCAGCGGCCATGGCTCACGGGCCCAGCTGCTCCACGGCATGTGGGATCTTCCTGGACCGGGGCACGAACCCGTGTGCCCTGCATCGGCAGGCAGACTCTCAACCACTGCGCCACCAGGGAAGCCCAAGGCAGTTTTTATGGAGGTTTGAAAATGAAGTTTGGCTAGACATGGAAGGCCAGACACGGGCCTCCTTGGAGCTGGGTCGCCCACCCGGGCCTGCAAACCCCAGCTCACCTTGAGGGGGGACTCCTGTCAGCCACCCTCCCCCACCAAGCCACATTCCTGTGTTTAGCTGCTTCATAAACTAAGATTTAAGTTGCTTGATAAAGTAGGCGGGCCCCAAGAAACTATATCTGGGTTTTGATCACGTAACCAAAATTAGAGGCTCCGGCTGTCACCTGTGCCTGACAGTCTCAGGCTTCATCCAAGGAGACCCCAAGTTCACTTGTACTTTACAGAGCTCGCGACCTAGAGGTAACATAAGCCACTGTGTCTGCCTCAGTCTAGTGGCATCTACCTCAGAATGAGGTAATTTGAAATCTGGTCAGATTAATTCTGGTCAAGAATAAAGAATCGGAAGCCCCAAATGGGGTAACGTTGTCTCCAAACCACAGTCAGTCAAAAATTCTTTCAATGGGTATTTGTTACCTAGCCCTGTTAGGTGCCAGAAGAACTACTTTTACAGAAGTCATTTATTCTTATATTTTGAATTTATTATGGATCTTGTGTTAGACAATGTTTTAAAATAATTTTCTTTTTTAAATCATAAAAGTAACATTCGCTACCAAAAAATGTAGAAAAAAGTTAAATGAAAAAATAAAAAATAAAAATCATCCAGCAGGGCTTTCCTGGTGGTTCAGTGGTTGAGAATCTGCCTGCCAATGCAGGGGACACGGGTTCGAGCCCTGGTCTGGGAAGATCCCACCTGCTGTGGAGCAACTGAGCCTGTGAGCCACAACTACTGAGCCCGTATGCCACAACTACTGAAGCCCACGCGCCTAGAGCCCGTGCTCCCAACAACAGAAGCCACCGCAATGAGAAGCCCGCGCACCGCAAAGAAGAGTAGCCCCCGCTCCCCGCAACTAGATAAAGTCCTCGTGCAGCAACAAAGACCCAACACAACCAAAAAAAAAAAAAAAAACATCCAGCAATTCCACCACCCTGAGACATCTACCGCCAATGTTTTGATGTGTATCCTTCCAGACTTCTTCCTATACAAGGCTTGCTTGCAAACACAAGTGTGCACATGTGTGGGATGGTTTTACAAAAATGGGATCACGCTGAAGATGCTATTTTGTCCCTGCTCCCTTTGGGAACAATACATTGTATTGTATTATATTAACGCACCAGACTTTAACCACTTAGTGATGATGGATGAGTGCTTTCATCTTTTCAGCATTATTAACAACACTGACAAAAATCTTTGAACAAGCATCTTTTCCCATTTATCTGATTATTTTCTTAGGATAAATTTCTAGAAATTAAATGGCTGGGTCAAATGACAGGTATATATACTTTGGAAAGGTTACAACAATCTATACGCTTGCCAGTGTTTCCCCGTGGCCAAAAAGTTCAAGTTTTTCTGTAACGTCTTATGGAAAAACTCGAACGAACTCCTTGGCCAACCCAATATTTCTATCCATTTGATAGTGGGAAAAAACAACATCTAATTGTTCTAATTTACATGAATGCGTATTAAATAAGGTCAAACATCACCCCCCCATTTTATTGGCCATTTGTATTCCTTCTTTGTAAATTGCCTGCTCTTGACCTCTGTTCATTTTTCTACTGGGCTGTTTGTCTCTTTTTAGTGATTTTAAAAACTTTCATATATTATGGATATTTGCTCGTTCTTATATATTTGCAAATATTTGCCCCACTTTGTTGGGTTTTTTTTGTTGTTGTTGTTTTGTTTTTTTGCTCAGGAAAGAGAATGGCATGCTCACTGAGAGCTACCCTGGCCTAGTGCTGTAACCTGGGGCAAGTTTTACCTCTCTGAGCCACAGTTTTCTCACTTATAAAATGTGGCTAACAATTGTATCTAACTCGTCATGTTGTTGAGAGATAATTCACATAGAATCTATAGCACAGTGCCTGGCACTTACTATTAGCTAGTACATGTTATACACAGTGGTTTCTGACAGTTAGTTTTGCTTTGACTTTTTTTTTTGGAAAATTCAGATTTGTTCCAATGCATTGGATATATTAGGGAATAATCTGGGCATAACATAAATTTCGTGTTTAATTATGCATGAAAGAAACACTAAAAAATGCAAAAAACCATACCCAGCTGAAATGAGCCACACAGGAAAACAAAAAACGCACACATTTCAAACATCCACCAGCTGTCAGATCACCTGCATGCGTTATGAGCTGTAACCCTCCACATCTGGGGTCATAAATTTCCATCCGACTTCAGAAAACCTTCCTTCCATCACTTCACAATAACTTGCGAGCTATAACCTTCCAATGCCTACTTCCACAAGCAAACCTCAGGTCTTTTTTAAGGTAGAGTGCTACATTTATTGTGGTAGTTATACATTTCTTAGCCACTTAACATCTGTAAAACCGTGCTGTTTAGGGGGTCTTATCTTATTTTTAATTTATTTTTACCGTTTAATTTTAATTTTTTTATTGGGCTATAGTTGATTTACAATGTGAGTTTCAGATGTGCAACACAGTGATTCAAAATCTTTATAGATTATACTCTATTTAAAGTTATTATAAAATATTGGCTATAGTCCCTGTGCTGTACAATAAATATATCCTTGTAGCTTATTTATTTTATACATGGTAGTTTGTACCTCCCTATCTTTTTTTAAGAATGCCTACTTATTTTTTCTCTCTCTTTTCTGGTCACCTATGAAGTTTTTGAGTGTTATGACCCTAACCCCACTTTCCCCATAAGCCCTGTGGTTTTTACTGTGTAATTTTGCATAGTGCGGTAATTTTTAGGAATGTGTATGTTCCATTACAGCAGAACAATTTCAATCCTGTGCAGTAAAATTACACGGTTTCTGTTCCTCCTCCCAAAGATCGTAAGGATATTGACCTAAACTTTCTTCAGTTACTTTTGTTCATCTTTCACATTAGGTCTGCCCAACAAACCTAAGAACACAGAAGCATGGTGTGTGATGTGTGTAAGGCTGTTGGGAGTGAGATGGACCACAACCAGTGGGGGAGAGGGAGGTAAACACAAAATCTAATATCCAGCAAGAATCCTTCTTGAGCAACAAGTATCCTGCTTTCAAGCTGACGATCCTGTCTCCCCTCCTAGGATGATTTTTTTCTAATAATTAAAGAATCTTAAAATTTAAAAAACTGAAGTAAAATGTAGACCCATATCAAGCCTGAGGGTCAATGGTAAGATAACTCTTCGTTTTCCCACCATCTTGCTGTTTGTGATCACCACTGCTTTCCCAGGACCTAAAACATCAATTATCCCCATTCAAGTCACCCAGAGGGGCAGGTAAGGAGCTGGGCTGTCAACCACACCCTTCAACCCAGAAGCCCTGAAATGCAAGCAATAACAGAAGGAACAGGGGGACAGTTACAGCAGGCAAACTGCTGCCTTAAAACTGTTCCACTCAAACAACAGGAGGCACAGCCATTTGGTAAGAAGCTCAGAGCACAGGGACACAATTGTATACTTCAAGGGAATTCTGGGTCACCATCCTGGGGAAAGGGAGTCTGGAGGAGGCACTGAATGACACAGGATGACAAACTAGTGACCTGGGCATCCTATATTTTAAGCGAGGGATGAGTGAACTCTTTTTACTGGCAAAGAAACCACAAAGGGAAACTGGGTGGGGAGGTGGGGTTCTTAAGTGCTTGTGTTCCACAACACACACAAATGTGTCATATATTCCTTTGCACATATCAAGTATTACATAATAAAATAAAACATTTGAAAATTAAGAGAAAAAGAAAACACAAAGAGAAGCCAAGTCATTCTCAAATGGCCTCTGGTCTGCTCTGTCCGGCTCTCTCGCCACCTGCCCAGGCTGGGTATCAGGGGCAGCCCCAGAGGGCCCCAGCTCAGTTGGCCGGTCCTGGCTTCTCTGGTCCAACACAGCAGGAGACCCGAGCCAGCTCTTGAGTTTCAATCAAAAGAGAGTGATCTTTGGCACTACCTTCAATTGCTCTTTCTTCTTCTTTCCGCTGCCGTGAGTTCGCTATGAATTCCTGGCAGGTCTCCTTCCGTAGTATCAGAGTTATCTCTTTGCTCCACTTCCATACCCTGCCTTGATTTCAACCGCAGCCTTCAACCCAGTGACAATCGTCTTCTTTGAGTAACTTGTTGGTCCAACAGTCTTTCAAAGCAAATCAAACTTCTTGAACATGAGCTTCCTACCAATTCCTACCAACTGGTAGCTTCCTACCAATTGCTCCCTCCTACTCCAGGGGATTTCACTTCCCACTCACCTTAGCTCATCATCCAGCCTGGAAAAATACCCACTCCCTTCCTTTTTGGCACATGCCTTTGGGGGGTGGGGGAGGCAGCCTTACCCTTTCTGCTTGTTACAGCCCTCTTCCTTTAACTGCACAATTCCATTTCAAAATGACTTACAATTTCTTCCACCAAGGACTCTTTTCTACCTCAGATCCAGCCATCTTTTAGATCTTGAACCAACTGTGATTTATCTGTTAAGAAAAAAAGTCTACAACTTGAAAATATGGGAAATTAAAAAAAGTAACAGTTCTGGGCTCCCCTGGTGGCGCAGTGGTTAAGGATCCGCCTGCCAATGGAGGGGACACGGGTTCAAGCCCTGGTCTGGGAAGATCCCACATGCTGCGGAGCAACTAAGCCCGTGCACCACAACTACTGAAGCCCACGCGCCTAGAGCCCGTGCTCCGCAACAAGAGAAGCCACCGCAATGAGAAGCGGCGCGCACTGCAACCAAGAGTAGCCCCCGCTCACCGCAACTAGAGGAAGCCCCAGCACAGCAATTAAGACCCAAAACAGCCAAAAAAAAAAGAAAGTACAGTTCTCTTTAAAGTCGTACCAGAACATTGCCTAAACTCTGGTTTAGACAATGCTCTGAAGGTCATCTGATGCTCTACAGAAACATAAAGTTGTCTGACTTCCTATTTACTGCTGATTAGGCGCACATTCTGTAAAATCAGATGTTCTCATGTAGAAAATAAACAAGTTGCAAATGATTTCTCTCTGGTAAAAAAGATAACCTTGAAAGCTTTGTTTTTATTGCCCTGTAGGACATTAACCAGTTATGCATCTAAATTTGCAATCTTATTTCTTTCCAACTATGTAAATATCAGTTTCTTACATTCCCCTTGAATCCAGCCTGGTCATCCTGCTGGTTTTCTCAATAATGTTAATAAATCTTTGGTATGTGCTGATGATATATTAGTATAAGAGTTATGTTTTTCACCTTAAAAATTTTATTTTGCCATATTACATACAGTAAGATATATTTTTGTAATGCTTTTCTTTTTTTTTAATTAATTAATTTATTTATTTATTTTTGGCTGCATTGGGTCTTCGTTGCTGCACGCGGGCTTCCTCTAGTTGCAAGAGCGGGGACTACTCTTCATTGCAGTGCGCAGGCTTCTCATCGCGGTGGCTTCTCTTGTTGCAGAGCACGGGGCTCTAGGTAAGCAGGCTTCAGTAGTTGTGGCACGCGGGCTCAGTAGTTATGGCTCATGGGCTCTAGAGCACAGGCTTAGTAGTTGTGGCGCACGGGCTTAGTTGCTCCGTGGCATGTGGGATCTTCCCGGAGCAGGGCTCGAATCCGTGTCCCCTGCCTTGGCAGGCAGATTCTCAACCAGTGTGCCACCTGGGAAGCCTTTTAATGCTTTTCTTATATCTTGTGTTCTACAAGCACCTAGACAAAATCTTCCACTCCCCTGTACCTCTCCAGGCACTAAGCACTCTGGTAGTTAAAAAAACTGGCATCGGGCTTCCCTGGTGGCGCAGTGGTTGAGAGTCCGCCTGCCGATGCAGGGGATGCCGGTTTGTGCCCCGGTCTGGGAAGATCCCACATGCCACAGAGCGGCTAGGCCCGTGAGCCATGGCCGCTGAGCCTGCGCGTCTGGAGCCTGTACTCCGCAACGGGAGAGGCCTGCGTAACGCAAAAAAAAAAAAAGAGTTCTGGTTATGTATGAAAACTGGGAAACAGGCCACCTATCTCTTAGGGACTGTGTGAAGGAAGTGTGGCAAAGAATCATATTAAAGAAGAAAAGCAGGAGGTCAAACAGGTAAACCAAGACTTAACTGGAAGGCCAAACAGCATGGGGATTCCCAAGTTTAAATTCAGAGAGAGCTGGCTGTGGAACCAGCAGCACTGGGTTGTGAATCTAGTGATGTAATTGTTGGGTTGCCTTTGGAAAATTCATTACTCTCCCTGAGACTGCTTCTTTACTTATAAATATGGGAATAATTCAAACTCCAATGGATGCATATTAATATACAGAAATATGTCCAGCACGTAATAAAATGTATTTGACTTTTTCATAGTTTCTTTTTTATCATAACATTTGAAAAAGGGACATCTCTCCAGGTTAGATTCCAATTTAACCTCTGAATAAAAGCCAATGGTCACATTGCTGATGTTTAAAAGCAAAAACAACTCAGTGACAAAGCTAATAAAACTTATTTTCTAATTAGAAATCAAATTTATAGTTCATATTTTATTTAAATGCACAGAAGGTGGTTATGACTAAAATTAAATTAATTTCATATTGATTCTATGTGAACAACATGATAATCAGCTATCACTGATACCTACTTAGCACTTTACACAAACCCAGATGCTAGTATTATTATTCTACTTTACAAGTGAGGAAAATAAGGTTCAGAGAAGTTAAACTACTTTTACAAGCCTCTCATGTAAGCTACAAAGTGGCTGGGCTGAGATCTGAATTTATATCTGTATTTAGGTTTGTCTGAGTCTCCCCTCTATGCACTCTATTTTCCCTACAAAACAAACATTTCTTGGATTTTACAACTTGGGAGAAAGATGCAAGACAGACCTGGAGTGACAGTAAAGTACGGGGAATCTGGGTGTGTGTGGAGGGGGGCACTTAATGTAATCCATCTCATTACTCTCAATATGAAGTTCAATGTTAATGGAAGAAGATTCATCTCAGGGCAACACCCATGTAACTGACTCATGGGGGAGTAGAGGAGAGAGATTTTTGCCTGACTGCATTTTGCAAGTATACCTCCCGCCCAAATTATTAAATTATTCTCCAAATGAGACCTTCTGCCTTGACAAGATGCTCCTTTCTAGAACACCTCTCTTTCTTCAAATAAATAACAAATCAATGAAGACACATCCCTTAAGACATGCATTCAACAAACATTAACTTAGCCTACCATGTGCCAGACACAAAACTGAACACCTTCAAGAGGCACATGTTCTGGCAAAGAAACCCTGTGTAAACACTTGCCAGGGCCAGCTGCTGAGTGCCGGGATGAAAAACGGCACATGATGCAAGAGGAACCTGTTGGGAGTATGTTGCTTAAAAAGCTTCTGTTGTTGATTTTTACTGCGATTTATCTCATGTTTGTGTGTGAGTATGGGTGTATTTATAGATAAAGTTTAAATGTGATTTCTTTTTCTTTACTAGAAAAGAACTTCATTAGCAGTGTCACCCAGTTGTAAGTCGTGCCACGTGGCATGTGGGATCTTAGTTCCCTGACTAGGGATTGAACCTGAGCCCCATGTATTAGAAGGACGGAGTCTTAACCACCGGACCGCCGGGGAAGTCCCCAGTTGTTTCTGCTTTTAACACCTTGCTAGCGGTTCCACACGTCGCGGTATACAATTCAAATCACCCCATGAGGTAGCTTCGAGCACTCTTTTAAATGAGTTACTCTATGCACAGCACTTAGAACAGTGCCTGGCACAGAAGTGCCTGAAAGTGGTGATGGTGGTGGGACTTGTTACACAGGAAGAAACAAGTCCAAGTCCAAAGACAGGGTGCGAGGCAGGTGAGTCAGCGAGCGGCAGGCTGGGGCAGGAGCCTCCTCCACCCTCGCCCAGGCCCGGTGCTCTTTTTGCAGGCACCCTGCTCCAGAAGTCGCCCCAACAAGCACATTGCGGGGCTTCCTCTCAGGAGTCCCTCCACCCCTGGGGCTGCCCCACCTCACAGCAACTGGGCTCTAGAATGTCCCCATTCATGCGACAGTCCCACCCTGTGTCCTGGCCGGGAACCCAGGCCTTCAGCCCTTACCCAACACCAAATTAAAGGCATCAGATTTGTTGACACTCCCCGTCTGAAAGGCTGTCCATCTTATTCCATTTATTACTTTGAAAGGCTTGCCTTTAGAAAGAGGTCAAGAACAGACTTTGAGAACAACAATTAAGAAGAAAAAACTCAAGCCAACTACTAGCAGTAATAATAAAAATAGTACAGTAATTGTTCGTTTCCTGAGCTCTTACCATGTGTCAGCAATTACATTAAGCACTTCACACAGATTTCATCACTTAATCTCCACACTTTGAGATGGATGCCATTATCGCCTCCACTTGACACACAAGGAAGATGAGGCACAGAGAGCTAAAGTAACTTGTCTAATGTCATGCAGTCCGCAGGTGGCAGAGCTGAGATTTAGAGTCAAGCTCTTAGCCACCATACTGGACAGATGCTTCGTTTCTATTATTGCAGAGACGTCACCAGACAGAGCCTGGCATCAGACAGATGCTCAGTAAGAGCCTTGTTCTCGAATGAGAACGAATACCCGCAGCTGGGGAAGGGAAGGAGTGTCATCCCAGGTGTCCTGTAGCTCCCAACTCTTCGTCTGCTCCCACCCGCATCGCACTGTTCTCTCTTTCACTCTCCTGGAACAAGAGGCTAAAAGTTGAGGAACAGAGAGTAAGATGCCAAGGAACGCTCGGCACAATCCTGTTCGAGGGCCTGGCGTCGCATAATGCCAGGTGACCGAGTGTCCACAAAGTCTGGCAAAAGCCACTTCTTCACCTGAACTGTCCTCCTGTGGGTAGAGTCTCCAGAGCTGGGGATCTCAACCTTTTTCAGTCCTTAAAGCATTCAGGCAAAAGTGAAAGACCCCCAACGACTCACCAACGTACCCTTCCATTCATTACCACACCCCCAAATCTCCCTCAGACTAAGGACAAAAATAATACTTGCAAAGCAGGTTATTAAATCATGCTACAAACAGCCACCCAGCACGCGCATACAACTGTGCACTGCAGTGCCGGGAGTGGGACCCAGCATAGAGGAAGGACTCCGAAGTGTCGTTTCCCTTCACACCCCCCAACCTCACAGGGAAGACGGAGAAATCCAACCAACTCCACAAACTATGACAAGGGCGAGAACAGACAGGTGCCTCACAAAGAAAGGGCTGTCAGAGGGCAGAGAGAGGACTGACCCATCCTGGCAGGCAGTGAAAGTGGAGCCTAGAAGGGTGAAGAGACTTTCATGAGTTAGAGAGAGGGACACGTATTGCAGGCAAAGGAAACAGTCTGAGCAAAACCACAGCACCAGGAAATGTCCTGGGAGGAGATGCAGCGGACAGCACATGGAACAGAGTGGAGAGGTGGGGCTGCTTACACTTAGCTGTGAAAGGCCTTAACGGTGACATACGGCAGAGCACAGAAAACAGAGTGGACATCTGCAACTTCTTTTGTCTGTCATCCTTCAACCCGACCCTCCCATCAGCACCCTGATCTTCCTTTTGGAGAACGCCCACTGGGTGGTCTTGGTGGTAAGGTTTCCTGCCAGTCGGCTCTGATGAATGCATGATCCCACCAGGAACATGACTCTTGCAGGAATGACCCCAGGAAGCAGAGACAAGGCAGAGATCGCTGAGGCAGCGCGGTCCTAAACAGGTTGCTCCAGGCTCTCCTCAGCTGGACTCTGCTGCTGAGCTGCCCTTGGCTCCAGCCCATTTTCCAAGTCTGACTCTCCAGGTTTTCTGACCAGTCTGTGCACCATCCTTCCAATAAACTCCTTTTCTGTTTGAGCTAGCCAGAGTCAGCTTCTGCTGCTTATCACCAAGCCTCCTGACTGACACAGGACACACTGAAGCAGGAGAGGGACCTGATCAAAGCTGTGTTTGATGAAGACAGCAAACAGCAGTCATCAAGAGTATAGTCTGCAAATCACCCGAGCACAGTGGTCAAGCCTTTCAAAGTGGCTGTACCCTGGTGGGGCTCTTAGGCACATTAAAGTTTGAGACCATCTGTTCTACACTGTACTATGGCCACACTGAATCACATATGCCCAGAACATGCCAAATTATTCCCAACTTTGGTCCAGCTCTGTCAAAATGAACATTTTGCCTTTCCAAATTCTCCTTTCTAAAATGCTGTTCACTCACCCTTCACAACTCAGCTCAAACGCCAAAGTCTCTGTGAAGATTTTCCTACTTCCCTTCCTTAACCTGGAGTTTATTCCTCTGTTCTGGCCTCTTCTGCATTTTGCTTTGTATTCTGACTGGCTGCTTAGATGTCAGCTCCGTGAAAGTTGGGACAGTTTCATTCATCTCTAACACCCCAGAGTCTAGTGATGTGCTGCGAATGTAGTGGATACTCATGCTGAACTGGAATGAACAAAATTTTTTTAATTAAATTTAAAAATTTTAAAACAACTACTGACCAGAACAGGGGCTCCTAGACAGGCTTCCTGAGTCAGGGCATCTCCCACCTCATTCCCACAGGGCAGGGAAGAGTACAGGAGGCCATGTCAGAAGGCCCAAGTTCAACTCCTGACTCTACTTCATGAGCCCAGTAAACCATGGGCAAATCATTTTATCTGTCTCTATGTCTTCATCTGCAAAATGGACATAAATGGATATAAAAATCAAGCGCCTCACAGCGCTGTTAGGAAGACAAATGTATCAGAAGGACTTCTGTAAAGTGTAAGGCCTCGTAGGAATGTTCACACTTAGGAAGAAGCATTATTTCCACTTGTTGCTATGGGATGGTGAGGGCCTGAGCTAAGAAGACACCGGTTTAACAAGGCAGTTCCACATCTGGTTCAGCAGCCGGAGGAATTTCATCACTGTTCCAAACTAGACCCTGAACCCAACAGACCAGATGCAGAAGCCAGATTATAAGGGACATTTAGACATGTATTCATTAGCAATTCCAAAGGCCTGAGAGATGCAGAAAGAGTTCTGTTTTCCAGTTTCCAAGCCCTTCAATGGTTTAGGATTAGTTTCTAAACAGAGGTTCCCCAGAGAGCCTTACTTTGAGGCCCAGGCTCTGGGATCTGCTACTCTTTAAAAAATTCCATCATGTCAACAAAGTTTAACCCTTGAGGCTTGTGGTCCAGAAGTGGAACACTTTACCCTGTTCTGTGACTGCTCCTTTGTGTCCCATCCACCACCCCAGGAAAGCCCTTTCAAAAGGAAAAGAACAAACATTCCAAAACTGTATTCTAAAAAAGGGCCCTTGGTCCTAAGAGTCAACTTGCAAACTGTAGTTCCTCATTCATTCTCAGATAGAGTCAAAGAGAATGTTATTTTCTGCCCTCTTCCTTTTTTGTGCTGTAGCTCACTCAAGTCTTACAACACCTGTGATGCAGACATCCCCACTCCCCACCCCACAGCAGAAACTAAGGCTTAGAGAAGTGCTGCAGGACCCAGGGGAAGTCACTTGAAGTGCCCAGCACAGGGCAGACCCTTCCTGATAAACACATGTGGTCTGAATGTGTACCTGAGCAGAGGATCCTGGGTCTCTCCAGCCTCAGCCCACCACTCCACCTTGTGTTCACAACTCTGAAGCCCGCTACATCAGATGGGGATTTGGCATGGAGTAGAGGAAAAGTACATGGGTTTTGGAGTTGGACTTGTGTGGACCGAGGTCACCATTTTATGACTTACTAGTTGTGATCTGGGTCTCAGTTTCTTCATCTGTAACACACCGTGGAATTGAAGAAAAAATTAAGAGCAAAAGACAATGTAGGTAAAGGGCCATCCATACACACTGTGTGAGGATAGGGACCTTGCTTACCCTGCTAGTGCTGTACCCAGAGCTCAGCACAAAACAGGTCCTCTGTAAGGGTCTTAACTGCAGGTCTAACCAGACATGGTGCTGGGCATGTAGCGGGTGCTGCCTACAGTGTGATTTCAAAACCTGATGAAGGATGGAAAAGTAGCAGTGACTGCAGAGACAGTCAGTAATTAATAAAGAATAAGACAGTCACCTTCACCTAGAGAACTGATGCACCTCAGGATAAATGATAGTACACCTGTAGGATCAAGATGAAACGGTCCCATATTTGTTATCAAATACACTGTATGTCTGTAAGAAGAATCACACAATGGAAAACAGCAATCACAAGTCAATTTCAGTCCTTCCCAACAAATAATCACGGAAAGCCCACCCAACTAGCTCAGAAAAACTACCACGATTGACTTTTAAAAGTTCAAAGGAAAGTATTGTGAGAAGTGAGGCTATTCATAACAAAAGGGCATTTCCTAAAATGTCTGCAGATGTTGGTGAAAGGTGGTCTGAAGAGAATCAGAATGAAAGGAAGCAACTTCCAGAACACTATTTATAGGAATGGAGAGCCCCAAAGAATTTTTATGCGAGGACGGAGGATGCACTGAAATTCTGGGGCAGCAAGGGCTGCCACCAAGACACCAAGAAAAGGAACCCAGACAGAAAAGAGTCCCACTGAAACAATGTAAAGCAAGAAGTCATTTTTCAAGTCCCCCAAGGCAGAGGGCTGAAAATAAGGAACTGCTGCTGTACCTTCAGGAGCAATTTTAAAAGTATAGAGAGCAAGCAAACCAGACAAAGGATCACTCTAAGAAACCAAAGGCAGCAGAGGAGTAAAACAGTCGCAACCACTAGGGTCCTGGGCAAGCAAAGGGAACATCAGAGGCACAGGAAGGGATTGCTCAGAAAGTTGGTGGCTGCCCACTCACTGTCCAGTGGTCTCAAGTATAGAAAAGAAATATGAGGAACCAGGAGGCCAGGACAGAGGGGTCTATACATGTGCATTGTTGGGGGGCTGGGGCAGCATCAGCCCTTAGCTGGCATACATGTGGCAAAGAGACAGGCAGAATAAGGGACTAGAGTTCCAGACTCTAGCCGGAAGCTGAGAAGGACAGGTCCTCTCCTCCACACTGGTGGGGGAGTAAACGGGTACATCTAGTGAGGAGAGCAGTTTGACAGGATCTGTCAAAACCCCAAATGAGCCAGAAGAGAATGTTAGTGCCTGCCCCTTCCTTTCACATGTTTTATCTCATTTGACTCTTACAGCACCTATGGTGTAGATATCACCACCCCACCCTGACGCACACTTCCGGTCATTTATCCTGCTCCAACACCTGCACATGTGTGAAATGAGGAATTTACACAGCTATTCGCCACAGCATGTTTTTCATAGTGAGACTGGAAACACCCTCAAATGTCCATCAAAGAGGGACTGGATGAATTACAGTGCATCCGTACAATGGAAAACCATGCAGCAGTGAAAAAGACTGGAAAGACCTCTAAGATACGCTGTTAAGTGAAAAAAAAAAGGGTAAGCTGCAGAAGAACACAGCTTATAGCATGTTATTTGTGAAAAATAAAAAGGGGGGCAAAAATGAAAATCCATACTTGCTATTTGCTTCTATTTGCATTAAGTTTTGAAGGATGTAAAAGAAACTAAAAAATTAATAACTTGGGGTTGTGGGCCCTAAGCAGATGGTGACAGGGCTGGGGGCAAGACTTTTCACAGTACCCTTTCATACTTTTTATTTTGCCATATGAATGTATCACCTTTTTGAAAAAATGAAAATATTTTCCAAGTGGTAAGTTCCAATCACCACAGTAATTTATAACACTGGAAAAGTTTTTAAAAATGAAAGGGCTACAGCTGGCAGTGTGTAAGAGCTGTCACCCAGCTCTTCACTTGAAGAGTCCTTGACGAGAAACACGCACCAACGAACTGACTCCAAAGTGATCTGCTCATCTGTGTTCAGGGCAACAGTACTTATGTTAATGAAAAACTGCAAATGATGCAAATGTTCCACAGGGACATGGATAGGTATTTGCCCCCTCAGATGAATTACACTGGATCACAGGCAATTTATACCTCAACTGTTTCAACATACAGCAACCTGTAAGTGAAAATGCTGTAACATTTCATGTGCACGTTAATAAAGTTCAGACAAGAATCCAGCAGGACAGACAATTTGATATTCAGGGAGCACTATTTGAATAAAGTTGCTTAAGAACTTCTTTTTTAAATTATGAAATTGAGGAAAGAAAAGATCTATTCGATACAGGAGCAAAAATACACTTTTTTAAAAATGCCAAGAAAAAATGCCAAGACCTGAGCTGAGTATGAGAATGACAGAAAAGACTGACACGAGAGGCAGGCAGCGCTCAAGAACATTGGACCAAAGGCCCAGGTGTGAATGCAACACGTTTGTCAAGGGCGAAACCAAACAGACCCAGGAAGAAGGAGAAACCCCAGGAGACTGGTTCGGTGGTCTGAGCAACCCTAGAAGATGTATCCCACGAAATGGAACCGGATGAGACCAGGCGCTAAAAAGTGGCAGAAAATAAATAAGCTAAGAGCAGCAGCAGCTCTTTCAAGCCAAACACTAGCAACAGTGATATATATTCTAGTGTCAAGAGAAAGCTTACATCTTCAAAAAGCGGTAAAAAGTAGATCTCTGCTTCACCTCACTGAGCAGTTTTTCCGAAGTATGACTCACTGGAGAGACATGAAGCCAATTTCTACCCGTCTCCTCGCCTCCCTGCCAGTGGTGTGCTGGCCACACCTTCCCCGACACAGGCTGGCCACTCCGATCTTCCCAGTGATGTGGACACCTCGACTAGGGGCCCACCCAACACCTCAACCTGAAGCGACTTCCTTTCCTCGTTAGACACACTTTTACAGAGCGCCTCTCCAGTGCCTGACTGCTGGGAGAAGCCAGCAGAGGCCCAAGACGGTGCCACCCAAAGGCTCAGGAACAGCAAGTTACTCTGAAGCCTAGGGTACAGGGTGGGCTACCAGCAAGAGGACTGCATGAATGTAGGTATCTGACTCTGTGAGCCCTTCAGAGCCCACCAAGCAGGGACAGTGACTGACAGCTCAGCCCATCAGTGGACATCATCGTGGAGTTCAGAGCACCAAGGACAAAGACAAGAGCCCACAAGTTTTCAGAGAAAACGTGTCACACACAGAGAGTCAAGAATCAAAATGGTATCAGATTTCTCAACTACTGGAAACTAGAAAACAATGAGGCAATGCCTTCAACCTAAAATTCTAAACCCACCCCAACTATCAAATTGGCGACGTCAGAATATACTTTTAGAGAGGTAAAGCCCCACAAATTTACCTCTAAAGTACACTTCCTTAGGAAGCTACTGGAGGATGTGCTCCATCAAAACAAGGGAGTAAAACAAAAAAACAAGAACTAGGGAACAAGGGCTTCAACATCGCCCCCAACCCCGGGTGATGGTTAAGGGTAGACCCAGGATAAGTGCGAAACAGCAGACCTAGACAAGCATCAAATGGGACAAAAAGAGGGAAGGCCCCAGGAGAGACATCAACAAGGGCGATAAAAGGAACTGACCGGGCTTCCCTGGTGGAGCACTGGTTGAGAGTCCACCTGCCGATGCAGGGGACACGGGTTCATGCCCCGGTCTGGGAAGATCCCACATGCCGCGGAGCGGCTGGGCCCATGAGCCATGGCTGCTGAGCCTGCGCGTCCAGAGCCTGTGCTCCGCAGCAGGAGAGGCCACAACAGTGAGAGGCCCGCATACCGCAAAAACACAAAAACAAACAAACAAAAAAACTGACCACCAAACTGAGTTTCTGTCACAAGATTTAAGGCTGCATTAGTTACGGGAACATGGAAAGTAAGCAAGTGAATAAATGGGGCTACTATGAGCGCTAGGAAAAAACAAACAGCAACAAAAACCGCAGAGGATCTACCCAAGAGAAAAGAAAACATATGTCCACAGAAAAACCTGTACCCGAATGCTCACAGCAGCTTCATTTATAATAGCCAAAAAGTGGAAACAACCTAAATGTCCAACAACTGACGGATGGATAAACAAAACATGGTGCATCCATATAAGGGAACACCGTGCTGCAACACGGATGAACCTCAACGTTATGCTAAGTGAAGAAAGCCACATATTGTATGGCTGCATTTATATGAAATGTCCAGAATAGGCAAATCCATGAGGACAGAAAGTAAATTAGCTCACCGAAAAGTTGCTTCAACCTTCTCCACGGAGAACAGCTGCCTCTACTTGTCCACCACCCGCTCACTCCTGACTTCGTTCTGGTTTACCTGGCCTTGGACCACCTCATCTGACTGCTGTGTCAAAGGTGGATCTCCTAATTGCCAAATCCCATGAGTCCTTTCATGGCCTTGTCATCCTTGCTGTCTTCTGCAGCACTATCTCCATCATCCACTAACTGCTCCTCAAAAAGCTCACTTCCCCTTAGGTTATTATGTTTCCCTCACCTGATTTGACCTCCGGTTCCATCTTCTCCTCTCACCTCTATACTCAACTCATCAATATGGGTGGGTGACTAGTCCTCAATCTCCATCCCCAGTTTTAACCTTCTCCTATCTGCCTCCCATTTCCTACTAGCACCTCAATTTCAGTCCATTTAAGACAAATTTTCATCACCTCCCCAAACCAGCTCTTCCTGCTAGCTTCTGAGCCCTCCCAATGCCCAGGATCAAAGCCTTAATGGGATCTTAGGATTCCACCTCTGCTCTGCCTTCAGGGCCAAGTTTCACTGAGGCCATGTCCTGTCACATCCAGCACCTTGCCCAATGGCCACTTCTTATCCCCATCCCATCACCCTCTTAGGATCATCACCTCACATCCACACGGCTGCCTCCTAGAGGCTGGCATGTGCTCTCGAGGTGACACATACCCTCTCTCCCCCACTACCCACAGCATCTCTTCTTCCTCACCCAACCAGCTCCTAGAAGCATCTGGGCTGGCCAGCTCTGACCTAACCCAACACCAAGGGCTGAGTCTAGTATAACTTAGAATCCTGCCTAGCTCAAGGTCCCTGGATTCATTCAGGCACCCCACAAATATTTAATTCTAGGTGAAAGAAACAAAATGCAAGGCCCTGGCCCTCATGGGGCTGATGTTCTGGAGGGAGATGGATGGGTAAGTTTTCAGGGATATTTGTGCCTGCAGACCACTGGCCTTCAGCCCACCCAACCCTTCTTTCCTCTAAGACCCACGTCCAGGGCCATCTCCTTGGTGTGGTCTTCCTGGTAAGCCAGCCTTTACCAAGCTCTCTCCACGCTTGTTTTCACTAACTGCTCTGCATAACTGTGAGCTCTTCTATACTCAGCACTACAGTTTTACTATTATTCATCTGAAGCTCCAGAAAGCCATAAAATTCTATCTTTCCTATCTTTTCATGTTCCCTACAGCTCTCACTTGAATACTTGTTGACCAGTGAAGACAGGGAGCCATTTTCCCCCAAATCTAATATGGAGCCCTGTGAAGCCATGGAACCACTGCGGTAGTTTCCGCAACATACATATTACTCAGAAATCTATAGGGATAAGGTTAATACTTAACTACCAGGTACTTTAACACATTATAAATTAAGACAAATAAGAATCAGTTTTGGAATGGGAATGCAAAATGCACATGAATTTCTTTGTGTGAGGTTGCCAGTGGGCAGTTTAGGACATGCGCCTTACTGGCTGTGTAACCTTGGGTAAGTTAATGAACTGCCTTGAGCCTCAGTTTCAGGGTCTATGAAGAGGGGACGAATGTAGTATAACAAGCAGTCTCTACCTGATGGAACTTGTTAAGGGTTGAGGACATTAATGTGCAATGACTGCTTAACACGGTGCCTGGCACATTAAGTACTCAAAACATGTTAGCTGCCCTTAAGTTCCAAGAACCTCCCTCCCCCATTTGTCAACACATTTCTGTATTTCTGAGCATTCAGTGGAAAAGTCTGTAGTTAGACTTGGGGCGTCATTTAAGGGTCTTACCACACTGCCTGTATGACCAAAATCAGAAAGTAAAGTCAGGCCAAGGGGTGAAATGTTACAGAAGCAAAATGGGAAACGGATTCTTTTCAATTAGCTGTTGCCACTATCTCTTCCCCTGGAAGAGAATCTTCTGCTGCCTCGGTTTCCTCATCTGTATAATGAGATTGTAGTCATCATACCTGCCTGCAAGGCTGTAGTGACATCTTGGACATGAAAGCACTTTGTAAACTCAAGAGCACAATGCACCTGAGTTACTGATTAAGAGTATGGGTTCTGGACAATCTAAAATGAGTGACCTTAAACAAGTTAACATCTTCTGGCCTCACTCTCCTGTAAAATGGGAGCAAAAAGAGTTATCTTAAGGGACTGTAGTAAGGAATAAGTGAAACAATTTAAGCGTTTGGGGCCTAGAATATCAGAAGAGCCCACCTATTCAGAGTTATTATTATGATGACTAACCTATTCACTGGACTCCTCGCCCCCAAGGAGCAGGTGAAAGCTTGATGGAGCAGCGACACCAACACTGGCCCAGGAACTGTGCTCCGTAACCAGCTGGGTGACCTTGGGCAAGTCGCTGACCCTCTCCAAACTTTGGGTTCCGTGATCACAAAATGATCCCTGTGCTCCTACCAGCTCTTCCTCTCCGCTGTTAAGGTCGCCGGAACAAAGGCCACCCGCTCCCCAGCCTGTCCCCGAGGGGCCACAGCTCAAAATTCCTGCTGCTCAACTCCCTTTGCAGCGCGACAGCAGGAGCGCCCGGGTCTCTATCCCGGAGAGATGCGTCCACACTCCGCCGCCACCGCTCGCTTCCTCAGCAACTTGCTTCTGCAGCCGCTCGCTGCCCAAAGTTTTCCCAGGCGCCAGGAGACTCGGCCCTGTTTCAACCCCGGGAAGACCAGGGTTGAGGGCGCAGAGCCTGGGGTCCCGGCCCGGGGAACCCCAAAGCCGCCCACGCGGCCGGGAGTGGAGTGACAGGTGCGACGCGGAGCCACTGGGCGGGCAAGCGTGACCTCGCACCGCGCGTGTAGGAGCGCGAAGGAGGCAGCGGCCGCGCGCTCTCCTCTGGCTGCTCCCGCCAGGCCCCCGCGACGCCCCCGGCTCCGCGTTCCCGACCCCACGACCCTCGCTGCGCTTCCGGACACGAGGCGCCCCGAAGCAGATCCCGCGGCCTGCCCGAGCGGAACGGCCGGGCGGGGCTCAAACCCACAGCGCCCGGAAGGGTTGGGGACAGCCGGGTCGACCGCGCCTGCAGGGTCTTCCCGCGCGAGACGGGGCTGCCGGGGGGTGGGCGCACGCGCACCCGCGCGCGCCGCCGTAACCCCTTCCTCCCCGAGCGCCCCCGCACTCCCACCCACCCACCCACCACTCACCGTCGATGTCCCCTAGGGTCAGCTCGTCGCCCAGCTCCGTGAGCGTCTCCATGGTCTCCAGACCGCCCAGCTCTCCGCTCCCGTCCATCGCCCGGCTCGGTGCAGAGGAACCCCTGCCGTCCCGCTCAGGGAGACGCGGGGGCGGTGCCGCCGTCACCGCCCATGACACCCAACAGCCCCCGCCGGGTACCGCCTCACCGGCCGGTGCCAGCCGCCGCCATGTTTGCGCCGCGCGGGCGGGGCGGGGCGGCATTGCCCCGCCCCAACCCGCGCCCTCTGGGGCCCCGCCCCCAGGCCGCGCGCGCCCCCTTGTTTGTTGTCAATGGGACCAGGCTTGTCCTGGCCAATCGGCGCGCGAAGCGGCGCGTGGGGTGATGGCGCGTCAACGATCAGCAGCTCAGATTTGCATATCGAGGCCCCTCCCCTGGCGGCCTCTTAGCGAATGCGAAGAAAAGCCTCCAGGTCCTCAGCCCAACCTCCTTCCCGTAGTTTAAAGGAACCGCTCCCTTTTCTGTTGGTTCGGCTCCACAAGCTACTCCATCCACCCGCTGGGGAATGAAGGGTTAACACCGTCCACCCCGCCCCCGCCCGCTAGGCGCCCCCAGAGTAAGCCTTGAGCACATTACGTCATCGTCCCAGCTGTCTCTCCCCCACCCTAGCCCCGGTCCCCCCAGCCCGCTTGGGTGGCGGGTAGAATCAAAACTGGACCCCAGCACTGGGGCCCGGAGGAGTATGGAGATCGTTCACGTCGCGTTTCTCCCAAGCCCCTTACGGGCGGCTACCGAGGCTCGCAAACTGCCCAAGTACGGAGCGTATTTTACAAACTCTGCGCCCTTGCACCTGCCGCGACCACGCGCTTACTCCAGCTGCCTCACCCCGGGTACCTGAGAATCTCCTGCAGTCCTTTAAAACAACGCCAGTGCCCGGAACCACCACAGGCATCCTGAGGTGGGTTCCGAGCACATCTTGACAAAGTTCCGCAGGGATTTTGAGGCGCAACCCACCCACGGATTCCCACTCCTTCAGCCACCGCACTTCCAGTGTTGCAGTAGGTCACGATGTAAACAACTGTGCAGGTTTCTAGGAATTTATACTAAGGAATAAACGTATGAGTGCTCAGCGAAGTGTGCCCTCAGAGGAGCTCATCAGAGTCCGCTGTAACTGGGAAAAACTGGGAAGCCCAATAAGGACCTGATGAATATACCTGTTGACAAAGACTTCCGCGATATATTGTTAAAAGGGAACACTATGTTTCCTGCTAGTCTGTGAGAGGTAGCAGTTGCTTTGCGGTCAAGACTTAAGAGTTCAAAGGCTGGGTGGAGGCAGCCATGTGGATTCACTTACAAACCGTGTGACTTTGGGCTGGTTAAATAACTTTTTTTTTTTCCTCAGTTTTTTTAGCTCTAAAACGGGGGGAACAGTGCTCCCTTGTAGTGGTGAAGATTAAGTGAGATCATCTGTACACTCATTTGACAATATTTATTGAACATTTCTGTGGCAGGCAGAGAGACAGTTCCTGCCCTCTGAGAGCTTCCAGTCTGATGAAGAAAACAGGCACTGATATTTAAGACAAAACCTAAAATTATGAGGAGAGAACTGCATCTGACATAGCTAGGGGAACACACAACACACACAAAGGCCCTGAGGCAGAAGGAGCTGATGCAAGCCAGCACTTGGAATAAGTCCTGACACACACTGCCCATACAAGGTAGCTACTGTAACTGAAAAGTTACACATGAAGGACAAAAAGGATGGAAGGCCCAAGAGCTGAGTGTCAGTGATGGTTATGGGAATGGTGGGATTTAGGGTGAATTTTACTTTTTCTTGGTATTTCAGTATTACTTAAATTACTTTTTATAATTAACATATATAACATAATAAATAAAGTACCTTATTTGGGGGGAAAAAAGACAAGAAAGTCCTTTTCATTGTTTACATGCAGGAGGGCTGGTATAGATTATATTAGTCTCACCCTGAAACAGAAAACCAAACCCTGCTGCCCTGCTCTGCACCAGGCACTGAGCTGAACAGTGCCACCTGCAACTCCACCATTCAGTGGCTCTCACAGGGCTCCCCACAGTGGGAGGTGACTGTCTGCTGGCATACCATATGACTCACTTTCACTTTGGTCCAATGCCTTCCCGTCCCAGAGCCTCAGTAACCCTCTGCAGAGGGCTACCTGAGTACCAGGAGGTCAGGTAAATGGGCACAGTGCCTCCCACTCTGCAGCTGTTCCCATAGCTCCCAGCTGGAGCTGCCCAGGGAAGAGAGCAGAGTGGTTCTGTTTGTACCTTTGAAGGTGTCAGATGGGAAAACTTGGGCCCACTGGAGGGTGGAGAGGAAGGGATCAACCAAGATGGTGAGAAGTGAAGGTATAGAAGGTATAGAAGGAAGAACCCAGGAGGATAAAGATGCTAAATGGGACAGAGGTGAACACAAGTTAAGACTGGGCTCCTCTCTTTGGCTGTGCATATAGTGGGTGCTCAGCAAATCTACGGGATGACCAAAGAACCATCAGAGAAGGGCTCTTGTCACTGAGAAGCCAGGCCCCAACCTCAGAGAGGCAGTTTAGGGCTGGCCAGACAGTTCAGACATTATCAAATTCATTACACCAATGAAGCCACAGTACAGGGAAGGGGTGGGCCAGGGTCACTCTGCAAGTCTGATGGGCTAAGACCCTGGGTCTCCCTTGGGCACTGTTAGTGGTAGAGGGTTGGGGATAGTTGTGTGTCTCTCCCCTGGCTTGGCAAAGTCAAAGAGACAGAGCTAGAATTCCCCCCAGAGCCCCTCCCTTCTCTGCCTGGAAGGGATATGACAAGGGCGGCAGCCCACTCAGGGCCTAACTCCCTCTGCAGCTTCCCTGCTCCATGGCCCTGGTCTTTTCTTACACACCTCCTGACACAGGGAGCTTGCTATCTGATCAATCCAGCTTGGAGTAGCCCTACCATTACAAAGCACAGCCTCCTGCAGAGCTGCAGCCTGTCCCCCAAGAGACCCCACCCACAGGCTATGGTCTCCCTGCGCTGCCAGAGAGGACAAGTTGATTCTTCCCCGAGCCTGCTCAATGACTTCCCTGGATATCTGAGGACAGAGATCATGCTGCTCCAAGGCTGTCTTGGGCTAAACACCCTCCCAGGATACTTCTGGTCCTTTCTCAACACTGATCCCTTGTCCATGACAGTGCTGAGAAGGGAACTGGAGGTCAAAGCCAAGCCCCTGCTTTGCTGCCCCCCCAGGGCTTGAGGCTCCTCTGAGGAGGAGGAATATCCTCTAAGGTGGTCTCTACATCTGAGGGCCCCCTATCCCCCGACCCAGGCCCCTCTCACCTGCCCCATGGAGAGGCTCCCTGGGGCCCAAACCAACCTGCTAGCCCAGAGCATTTGCTGGCTTTTATTGTCTCTGCAGGGGACAACTGTGCCAGGCAACTCAGTGACACAGTGGGGCCAGCAGCAGGCATGACACCTTCACACATGGCTCAGAGCCTAGCTCTGCTGCCTCGCCAGGAAGGGCAGCAGCCAGCCGGCCAGCGGTCCTAACCCAGCGGAAAAGTCCAGCCCAGGATCCCTCCTGCTCCCCCCAGCGTCTCTACAGGGTTAGGTCTGCAGCGCCCTCTGAAGGCTCCCTTGGCACCCCTCCAGGAAGGTCCCTGGGGAGAAATGCAGCCCTCTGCGGCCCAGTCCCTTCAGCTGGGGCTCAGAGCCGGCTCCAGGGGGCTGAGCAAACTCGGCCTCCCCTCTCACAGGGCCAGCTCTCACCACCAGTCATACCGCTGCATTCTCCTCTTCCTCCCGACTGGCTTCCTCCTGGCCCCTTGAGCCCTGGGCTGCTCCAGGGCTATAACTCGGACTGGGATCTTGAGATCCGAGGGCCTTTTCGGATCTCTTTCCGCTTCTCCTCTTTCTTCCGGCGTTTCTCCTCTCCTCTCAGGGCCTTCTGGAAAGGGTCAGTGCTGGTGCTGAACTGAGGGGAAGAGCAGAGTGGTCTGATTAAGTCTGCTGGCGGCAAAGAGTTCCCTCTGAGCTAGGCTGCTGCGGGGACAGGAAGGTCACTCAGACACAGGCCCTGCCCTCGGGCAGCCCACAGACATGGAGATAGTTAAATGGGCTTGGGGAAACTGCTGAGCGGGTCTTGGAAGATAAGCAGGAGGTTGCCAAGCAAACAGGACGAGGGAAGAGGACATTCCAGGCAGAGGGACAGGTGCTGAACCTACATGGCGCATCTGAGAAACAACAGAAAGACTCCACTCAGGGTGAAGGGGCTGAGTGCCGAAGACCACCACAGACCCCCAGAACCCCGAGGAGGAGATGGCAGCCGGCAAGAGTAAGACAACAGGGGTCCTGCCACTTGCAACGTCTAGGCAAGGGAGTGTACGGGAAGCAGGTGGGCCAGAGGTCAAACCGGCAGAGCCTGAAAGAGGTGGAAAGACGACAACAGTGGTGCCCAGACTCGTGGCTTCCACAGTGGATGCACGCACGGTGGTACCCAGTGAGGAGATGGGAACACAGGGCGAGCTGGGCAGGAGGAGGATGAGGACTTCAGCCGGGGTCATCCCCAGGCCCTCTGCTCTTCTTCCCCCACTCTCCAGACCGGCTCATCTGACCACAGGGCTTCCGTTCCACCTCTATGGTCAGTTACCACTCAAATGTGCATCTCCCTATCTAAATGCCTGTCTGACACCTCCACTAATGTGCAAACATGCCCCAAGCCCAGCATGGCTCCATCTCCCCAAAACCCAGTCCCCTTCCAGAGTCCCTGTCCTCATGAACAGCAGTGCCCCACAACCCAGTCGAGGCAAGCAGGGCAGAGACCAAGCATTGCCCCCACCCCCACCCCTACCCCTCACAGTCCCTTGCCAAGGCCTGGCCTATTTTACCCCCTAAGTCTCAAACCCATCTACTTCTCTCTGTCTCGCCTATCCTACTGCTACCCCCATCACCTCCCCCACCGCCCTCCTGATAAATCTGGGCATCTCCCAGGGTCTCTCCACACCCTCTTTGGCTCCTCTTAAGCCATTCTCCTCACTGCAGTTAGCTACTTTCAAAATGTAAGTCTGACTCCTGCTTAAACCCTTCCACGACTCTCCATTACTCTCAGGACAAGGTTCCACACAGCTGCATCTGCAGGTCCACCCTGCCCCCCTCTCCTCCTCCCTCACTTCTGGTCCCTGGGCTCCTTCACTCCCACTTCCAGGCCTCTGCACATGCTGTGGCTCTTCCCAGCCCCCACCCCCTCTGCCACATTAGCTCCAGCTCAGCTGTCACTGTCCTTGGGGACCTGCCCTGGCTCCCGGCTGGGGCTGCCTCCTCTGTTTCCTTCTCAGTGCTTCTCCCCTGCCACCACCTGCCTCTGTGACCACCTGCTTCGTGCCTGTTGCCCCCACTGGACCACACTCTCCATGAGGACAGGCGGATTGTGTCGGATACTGCTCACTGAGCCACAAGCCCCCAGTGCAGGGCCTGCCAGGCTTATAGATGGCACTTAGCATGTATTTTTTAAATGAATGAATGAATCACGTTAGAATATGAGATACGATAGTACCCAAAACTCAGGTAACCTTGTTGTGAGATACACCCATTTTATTTGTTCATACGATAAATCTGATAAATGTCTGATCAAGGTAGATGTTAAAAACAAATTAGGAGCTCCACCTTGTGGAGTAATCCACCTACCATGTTAGACTGAACCACAAGTCTGGAAGATGGGGTGAAGTCAGAGAAGTGCAGCCCAGAGAGGGTAAGTGATCTGCTCAAGTCACACAGCTAGTCCCAACTGGGGCTAGCCCCCAGGCCTCCCACTTCCCTGACCAGTGCTTTCCTTATCACACTCTGCCTCCTATCCCTACAAGTTAATTCTGATCCTCTTGGGAGGAAGGAGGAGCTGGGAGACCCCTCAAGCCACAGAGGACTCCACACTCTTGGCTCTGGCTTGGGGAAGGACAAGTCAAGAGATCCTGGCCCCACCAGCCCCAGCTAGGTGGGTCAGAAGAGAAACAATGCCTATCCCTTTCTTGGATCTCCTCCCCGCTAGATCTGGCTAATGCCTACTTTAAATTCTGATGCTAACCTCGAGTGGACCCTTCGTGCTGCCTGACAATCCAGAATGTTCCCCTGGTCTACTCACTCTCCTGCTCTCCTAGACACACCTTCTCCTAGAACCTCCATCACTCCTCCCCTCCTCACTCGCAGCCCATGACCTTGCTTCCTGTTCCAAAGAGAATGGAAACACTCAGAAGACAACTTCCTCAAGCTCCCACCACCATGCCCACCAACCCACTTGCTGCTGTGCCCACACTGCTCTTCCAGGCTAGGCCACGCCTCCCCCCGGGCACCAGCTCTCCTCTCCCGGCTTCCTTCCTCAGGGATGAGGCTCCAGCAACTCTCCTACCCCTGCACCATCGGTTCTTCCTCCCTAATAGGTTGGGGGGTCCCATCAACATGCAAACGTGCTGTAGTCTCTCCCATCACACTAAACTTTCCCCTGGAACCCACACCCTCCTCCAGCTAGTCTCCCGTTGATCTGCTCCCCTTGAAAACAAAACCTTTATCATAAGCGACAAGGATATACTGTACAACATCGGGAATTATAGCCATCATCTTGTAATAACTTTTAATGGAGTATAGTCTGTAAAAATACGGAATCACAGGCTTCCCTGGTGGCGCAGTGGTTAAGAATCCACCTGCCAATGCAGGGGACGCAGATTCGAGCTCTGGTCCGGGAAGATCCCACATGCCGTGGAACAACTAAGCCCGTGAGCCCCAACTACTGAGCCTGTGCTCTAGAGCCCGCGAGCCACAACTACTGAAGCCCGCATGCCTAGAGCCCGTGCTCCGCAACAAGAGAAGCCACCACCGTGAGAAGCCTGCGCACCGCAACCAAGCGTAGCCCCTGCTCGCCACAACTAGAGAAAGCCTGCATGCAGCAACAAAGACCCAACACAACCAAAAATAAAAATAAATTAATTAAAAAAAAAAAACCTGAGTCACTATGCTGTACACCTGAAACATAAAAAAAAAAAGAAAAACTCTTCAAAAGTGTCACCCGTACTTGATGGGATGCGTCCGCTTCCTTTCCTCTCATTTTCTCCAAACTCAGTCTTTTGTCCCCACCACTCAACCAAAACAGCTTTTACTGAGATCTCTGATGGCATGTCTCCATGCTGCTAAATCCAGTGGCTGATTCTCAGCCTCATCTTCCTTGACCCTCCAGCAGCATCTGACAGGAAGATCACTTCCTCCTTCTTGTCACTTTCCTCACACGGCCTCTGGGAAATCATTCCCTCTTGGGTTTGCTACACTAGCACTGACTGATCCGTCTTGGGGTGCTCTGCGAGTTCCTCCTCATTCTCCCGTCTCTAAGTGCAGGCACATCTCAGGCCTCAGGCCTCAGACCACTGCTATACCTGCCCTGCCCCCCTGCTACTCTCACATTTGCAGCTCTAGCTTTAAGCTCTCCCCTGAAACCCAGTCATATACCCAGTCGCCTCCTTGACATCTTCATTCAGATGCCCATCAGGTCCAGAAACGAGGCCTTGATCCCCGATCCAGCCCTCGACCTTGTCCCACCAGTCTGCCCATTTTAGAAATGGCAGTCCCATTCTTCCACACACTCAGGTAAAAAATCATCGAGTCATCCTTAATGCAGCTCTTTCACTCCAGATCTGCTTCCTTAGTGAATTTTATTGGCTCTGCCTTCAAAACAACCAAAATCTGACCATTCCTCGCCAGCACCATTGTTGTCACCCTGGTTCAAGCCACCATTAATTCCCAAATAGACAAGCACAGCATCCTCCTTACCAGTATCCGTCTCCTCCCCGGTCCCCCTCACTATTCTCCACACAGCAGCCAGGCTGATCCTTTAAAAGGATAAGTCGGAGACCCTCACCCTGCTCCTATGTGTCTTGGAGCCAAAGCCCTTGAGAAGACATGCAAGGGTCCTGTGCTCTGGCCTACAACTCTGACCTCACCCCCTCTCACACTCCCCACCCTTCCAAATATGCTTCCAATTCAGGGCCTTTGCACTTGCTGCTCCTTCAGCCTGGAATGTTCTTCCCCAGAGACAGAGCTGGCTCCCTTGCTGTTTCACGTCTTTGCAGTAAGAACCTTCTGTGTCCAAGTCATGTGAAATAGCAACTGTATTCCCACGTTACCCCTGGAATTCCTTAACCACGTTCCTCTGTTTTTCTCCGTAGCCCTTATCACCACCTATCATATATTTTTTATTGACTGTCTATCTCCTACAACTAGAATGCCATTCCCAGGAGGGCAGAGCTAGAACGCTTCTCTAGTGGCTGGGATTCAGTAGATACTCACTAAACGTTGAACAAATGCATGTGCTATGCCTCTGAGCCTTTGTGCAAGCTGGTCCCTCTGCCTGGGAAGGTCTTCCCTGAGCTGGTCAACCCCGCACTTCTTACTTATCCCAGAGTCTCCATCCCCTACTTCCATAGGCTCCCTCGCATGGGTCCTCCCCTCTTGCACTGGTACAGAGATCATGCTAGATTGGGACTGTGTTTCTCTGCTACCTTCCCCAACAGACGGTGAGCATCTTCAGAGCAGGGAGAGGGCCAGCTCCCTCTGGACTGGGACAGTGGCCAGCACGAAGCCTGATACAAGTTGGCTCTAGTGATGGGTATGTAGTAGGAGGGGACTCCCGGAACACCCACTGGTATGGAGAGAATGCCCAAGGTGAGCGGAGCAAACCTGGACTGTTGCTGCTGGACAGGTCCACACGGGATACCAAAAAGTTGAGTAAAATCTTGGGACCGTCCCCAGCCAATAAAAGGAAAGTATGTTGCTTCTGAGGTATGCCCAAGCAGAGCACATTATGATGAAGCTAAATTACATCTACCCTGGAGCCCATTCTCTCAGTGCCCCATGCTCTCACCCTCCTCGTGTGTGAGAGGCATTCACGATCTGCAGGGCAAGAAGAGCCAGTGACACAGCAAAAAAAGCATCTCCACGGGAGCCCCCTCATTGGGAAAGGCAATCTGCCATGGCCTTGAGCATCCCTGCATGTTCTTGCCGCGTAACCAAGAACCCAGTCCTGACTGTTCTTACCCAGGCCATTTATCAGGGTTGTGAGTGCAGCAAGCAACGTTGAAGGATGTGTCATCTTGGTTTTACATGAAGGGGAGGCAGCCACGCTAGTGTGGAAAACCATATTCCCCACTCCGTCACCTGAAGCAAAGCCACTAGTTCAACAGGGCCCTCGAGTCAGAGGTTCCTCTGAATAGTCAGGCCTGTCCTCTGATTGTTCACCTAAATGAAGAGCTAATGGTGCTGTGCAGAAGAGTTAACATAGCTGGCCTCACTGCTATCTTTTAGAAGGCTTGCTTCCAAGGTTGGTCCTTGGCTGGTGTCTGGGAACTTGGTTTCTGGGAGGGATTCCCATCACCCTAACTGATAAGAGTGGCTCACTGCACCTAAACTGTGCAAAAATGTGGTTTATGCTAAACACCCACTTTCCTTCTGGAGTCTGGAATTTGGTATGTGCTAGGCAGAGGGTGCCTACATGACCAGTTCCCAGACTCTGGGCACTGAGTCTTTAACAGGCTCTCCTGATAGACAACTTTTCACACGTATTTTTATAACCTGTTGCTGGGGGAATAAATTGTGTCCTGTGTGACTTCACTGGGAGAGACTCGTGGAAGCTTGTATCTGGTTTCCCTTAGACTTCACCCAAGAAGCATTTTCCCTTTGCTGATTCTACTGTGGATCCTTTCACTGTAATAAATCATAGCCTCGAGTACAAGTACACACTGAGTCCTGTGAGTCCTCCTAGCGAATCATCAACCTTGGGGCGGCTTTGGGAACCCTCGGCACAGGTGACCACGGGCAGCAGCAGCCATCTAGCCCCAGGGATGACACTGGAAGACCAACTGCCATAAAGACTAGTAAGACAACAATCTGAATTAAAAGCCGTCACTCTTGCCTAGACAATATTCCTAATGACCAGGCATGCTGTATTCTTACTGACTGTTGTCAGTGTCCTAGCCATCTGGTCTGCCAGATGAGCAGGCTACAAACTGGCAGATCAAAGATGGCCATCCTTCCTGGGGGCCATGAACTGTGGAAACAATCTGTGGTTGACAATGGGGCAGTCTGGGCCACTCGCTTAGATGCTCATAGCCAATTCTCTGATGAGACCAACCAGAATCAAAAGGCTGATCAAGCCTACACAGCCCAGTTGACTGGCACTGCCACCTACATGCATCATTGTACTAAGTGTGGCAATACACTCACCACCATGGACTGACACAAAGCAGAGGACTCCGTATTTCTGGTTCAGCTACCTAGAGTCCCTGGTTGGAACAGTATGGCCCAAGATCGTTAGAATAATGACCACTTGAGGGACTTTCCCTGGCGGTCCAGTGGTTAAGACTCCACGCTTCCACTGCAGGGGGCACGGGTTCGATCCCTGGTTGGAGAACTAAGATCCTGAATGCTGCATGGCACGGCCAAAAATAAAAAAGAATAATGACCACTTGGTTGAGTACGCTCCTTGCCAAGTCTCCCTGCAGTGGCCCACGTGGGCCAAGATGGGAGATACGCGTCTGTAGAAATCTTGCAAAAATGCCCTTGTCCCACTCACATATGACCCTTCTGAACAAAAAGTCTAGGTGAAAGTAGGGAATAATTGGAGAAAAGTGAAATTATAGGTCCTGGGATGTGACATGTTGATTTTGTACCAATAATCTGGGGAGGGAGTGCCTTAGATCCCAGGAGGTGTGTGGAACAATTAATCCTCTTTTTCCTTTAGATCCAGCACTGCCGCCTGGCAAAACAATCCTAGGGTCCACCCAAGCCAAGCGGCAGCTGCAGTTGAGAGTCAGACCAGCTGTCCAGTGTGTCATTCTCAACCACGTGATGGGAAAATTCACACAGACGCAGTCAGTCCTGAACTATTCTGCTGTGCCTGATACCATCAAAGGCAGCTCCCAAAGTAACCCTGTGTAGACACACAGACCAGAACAACCTTGTTTCAATCTGACATACAAATCCATCTGCTTCTCCTGATCCCTGAGTGACCCTGGTTATGCCATGTAGGGCAACTGAGGCTGCAACTCAGCAGCAACACTGCCTCCAGAGCTCAGCCAAACAATGCAATGGTGACCCAAATCAAGTGGTAACATGTAGGAGACAGTGGGCCACAGAATGCCTCTCCACTGGGGATGAGCGTTGCTTTGGGTCTATCTCTTGGCCCCTATAATCACTGGCAATGGCATCAAAGATCAGCAGCTCAGTCTAAACCCTTGTATGGGTGGTAACAGATGATGGATTGGTCTTAGACGGCATGCTGATTTTCGAATGTAAGACCTACTGCCCCCGCCCCCCCCAGGACTTATCAGAGCTGGCTAAGTCCAGGACCCTGGAGCATATGGTTGAGATCAACACTGCGCGTGGCCTCATCCTGCTGCTTAGAGTCCTACTGACAGGAGTCTGAGACAAGCTGAACAAACGTGGTCCTAGTCTCTGCTGATCAGATTAATCATGGAATAGGACATTCATGTAGAAATGTGAGTTAAGCCAAGACACGTAGGGCTGATGGATGGACCGTGGGGAGGTGATCTCCATCGCCCTGCACATTCTCGCTGGTACACCAGACCACTCTGTACCTGGGCCATTTCTCAGGTTGTGTTTGCAGAAAGCAACCATGAAGGATGAGGTGATGTCTGCCTGCAAAGACTTGGTTTGCTTCTGTTCATTATAAAGGTGGTGAATTTCCCAAGCTTGGTGCTTCTAGACTTGATGCAAACCCACTGCATGGGTGGCATTTGCCTGGGCCCCTCTGTGTCACCCTCCTGGGACTTGGGGAATACGGGAAAGCCACATGACCAGGCCAACAGCAACTGCTTTTGCTGCAGTAAACTCTGATGTCTCTAACCTGTCAGCATCCATGAAACAGCAGCAAAATCCTAAACCTTCAAGAGGTCCCTCCCTACACCTGAGGAGAGCTTGTGATTTGAGGAGTACAGTGCTCTGGCCCTTCCTCCCTGCCGCTCAGGCCCTGCCCTGCCACCTCTGATCTCTTCCTCCCCTCTACTGTGTGTCCGTATCTGTCGTGCTTCCCCTGCAGCCTCCAGCTCTCAGAGCCCACCTCAGCCCCTAGGAGGAGAACATGTGCAGGAATGTGGGACAGAAGCCTGGCTGGGTGCTCAGAGGCTCAAGGGCAGAGAAGCATGGCCTGACCTCCCATGGCTTCCCTGACATTCGCCTGATGGGCACAGGGCCTACCGTACACTGGGATGGATGTGTTCATAGCCTCTGACTGGCCCTCACAGCTGAGGTCCACACCGCATGGACAGACAGGGAGCTGAGGCTAAGACAGGGCCAGCAGCTTGCCCGAAGGTACCAGTGAGCGAGTGATACTCAGGCCCAGACCCAGGCACTTCTGGCTCCAAGTCCAAAGCCCTCACACTCCACTCTAGGTGCCCCAGCCCCTGCAGGCCCTGGCCTCCCAGGGCTCAGCAGAGGCCAAGCAGACATGGCCACAGGTCCCAGCAGCTCACCTCTGTGTGGTCTACTTTAAATGGGTTCTGGAAGTCAGAGTCTTTCTCGCTGATTCCCAGCTCCTGGGCCATCTGCGGATGAGGAAAAGCTAGTCATCCTCTGCCTTCTCCTGCCTCCTGCTCACCCAAGGGCCACCCCCTTCGAGGCCTGAACAAATGTGGGCCAGGTGGTGACCCCTAGGGACCCAGGTCAGCATAGAACCCCATGAAAGGGCACCTCAAGGTGGCCCAAGGCTTATCACAGAAAACGCAACCAAAGGCTGACATTCAGGCCTCACTAAAGGCAGATGCGTGGCTCACAGCATACCACCAGACAGAGGGCTCCCGGACCTCCTCCACCCCAGTCCTTACCAGGCGGAGGATGGGCGAGTGGGGGCCCTGGTCAAAGACGCCCGACTGGTTGCAGAAGCTGATGCCCCAGCGGATGAGGAGGTTCCAGTTGGAGTTGTGGTCAAAGCAGTGGTGCACGATCCTTGGAAAGCGCAGCACCACATCACCGAAGAAGGCCGTGTTCTCCACCACTTGGGAGAAAGCTGGTGAGAGGACCCTGATGAGTGGCCAGGGGAGATGCCCTTCTACAGCCCTCCTGGCCAGCCCTACGCACCCTCCAGAGAACAGAGGCAAGCCCACTAATCAGAGAAGGGGAACAGTGCCTGAGGCCCACAGGCTGCTGACCACATGTACAGTGCATGCTAAGGGCTTTATGTCTACCAGGTCACTGAATCATCAAAACCACCTTTAGAGGGAGATGTGTCTGCTATTCCCATTTCTCACATGGGAAACTGAAGCTGACGGCTCGTGAGTAGCAAACCTGGGCTGCAAACCCAGGGCTGACTCCAAAGGACATGCTCTTTCCCCTGTATCTCACAGCTCAGAAAACTCGTTTGCCATGGGGACCAGAGAGGTGCGTGTCATTTTGCACATGGAGGCATATGCATCCCATGAGGCTTCGCTGGGCCTAACTTCCCCAACTTGGTATCCTAATGTCCAGAGCTGGGCCCTTTTGTTAACACAACTACAGTGTCTGTGAGGGGTCAGTTCTGTTAGGATGGCCAGGGAACACATCAGGGTTTGTTTTCTTTTTAGCGTATGCCCAATTTTATTTTAAATGCTTAAGTTCTTATTTTGAAATAATTTTAGACTTACATAATACGCCACAAAATTCCTTCACTGGGCTTCCTCTAACGTTATCATCTTATATAACCATTGCACAACTACCTAAACCAGGAAATTAACATTGATACAATACTATTAATCAACCCACAGACCTAATTTGAATTTGGTCAGTTTTCCCACCAATATCCTTCCTCTAGTCAACAAATCAGTTTAGACTGAGTTTAGTGTCCATTACGGTGGCAGGTCCCCGAACCCAGGCTAGCATGAAGAATAGTAACTATACACCCAGCCCTGGTGGCAGCCCCTGTTTGAGTGACCCCTATAGATAAGGCCCAGGCAGCACTCACCAGCACTAGCCAGGCCACACAGAGATAAGCAGACTCCTACAAAGATATGCCAGGTTGGGTCTGAGACAAGTGGGGCAGGGACCCCTGGGCTTCAGAACAATCTTGAACCGCAAAGAACTCAGGAGTTCGCTTGGTTTACAGGTAAGAGCCAGGCAAACCGCCTGTCCTCTTTCATGTGGAAACTGGAGGGAATAGTGCCTTCCTCAGTTATCGTGGAGATTAGAGACATTTGTAATGTGCCCAACATTCAATACGTAAAAGCTCCTTCCGTCCTGTCTCAGACAGTGCGACCTAACAAACTCTACTGTTAGAATGTAACCAGTTAATGGGGAGAAATTACCACTGAAGAGAAATTCTTGGAAAAGGAGATGAAGGGATTCAAAATATTCTTTTATTTACCTATGTTGGTCTCACCTTGTCTCAAAAAGGATTTAAGGGGGTTGAAGCTTTTAGAACAGTAGTAAAGAGTGAAGGTAACTGCTCCCATGGGCCAGTCACTTCAACAGGCCTCAGTTCTTTCTCCTATAAATGGGAACAACCCTTGCCATCTCTACCAGGAGGGTCAGGGTGGTGAAGGCAAGGATTTCTGGAGGGGAAGTGGGCAAAGGCTCCTCCCTAGTTCCCCCGTCTCAAACACCTAACCACACGACACAATATATGTGTCAGGGACACAGAAACTGGCTCTGAAACGAGCCGAGAAACACTCGGAGAATCATATACTAAGTGCCCAACTACCCAAAGAGACTCCTTGGAAGGTGCCACAAGAGGGTACTTCCAGAGAGAGAAAAGAGTGACAAGAACAAGAGGGAAGGAGCAGCTAGAGAAGATCAAGGATGGAGCAGGGAAGAGGAGAGGGAGAGATTGGGAAGACCATACCATCCTTCAGTTTCTCGTCCTGGGGGAAGGGCCCATCTGGGAGCACATCTGCAGCAATGAGCACTGTCCGGGAGTCCTCCAGCACCTGAGGGAACCCCACCTGGGCTGAGTGGCTTTGAAAAGGTCTTCCCAGACCGGCCCCAGCCCCATTTACTTCAACCCTACTTCAAATCTTCTGTGAGGGGCTTCCCTGGTGGCGCAGTGGTTAAGAACCTGCCTGCCAACGCAGTGGACACGGGTTCGAGCCCTGGTCCGGGAAGATCCCACATGCCGCGGAGCAACTAAGCCCGTGCGCCACAACTACTAAGCCTGCGCTCTAGAGCCCACGAGCCACAACTACTGAGCCCGCGTGCCACAACTACTGAAGACTGTGCTCTAGAGCCCGTGCTCTGCAACAAGAGAAGCCACCGCAATGAGAAGCCTGTGCACTGCAATGAAGAACAGCCCCTGCTCGCTGCAACTAGAGAAAGACCGCGCATAGCAACGAAGACCCAACACACTCCAAAATAAATAAATAAATAATAAAATAAATTAATTATATATATAAAAAAAATCTTCTGTGCATGCGCTTCCCCCTCATTGAACACCATCCCCTTGGGGAACTCCTACGCATCCATCAGTGCACAGATCAAAGACCAGGCCTGCCATGAGCTGCCCCCTGCCTGCATGCACCTTAAAGAGCCCCTTGAGCATGACATCAAGGATCTTGTACTGCTGGTGGACATCATTCAGCTGTGCTAGGTTTTTCAGCGCCAACAGCTGCTCCCGCCGCTTCACCTCAAACATCTTCTTGTCTGAGCAGCATTAAGTTAAGGAACTGGCACCAGTTCTCCTGCCTGGATAATCCAGTGGTCCCGATCGAGAGGGCCCACCCTGGCCAGCAAGTCTCTGCCAGGCGCATAGATGTGCATGCCTGGGACTCCCCAGGGAACGAATACACTCTCTGAGAAGCATATGAATCCTGCAACATATCATTCATCCACTTCACAGAGGATTCCACACCCGACAACCTGAATACAACCCTCAGGACCTGGCTCCTGCCCTCCCCTCCCCGTGGTCTTTCCCCAGTCTCCCACAGCCACTTACTGCTCCCAGAACCTCTACCCCTCTGCTCACACTGTATACTCTGCCTGGGGTGCCCCCCACCCTTCTCTATGAGTTTCTATTCTTTCAAGACCCAGCCCTTGGGTAGGCAGCCCAGTATACCAGGGCTTGGTCTCCAGCCAGGGTCTCACCCAAAAAGAATGAGGCACATGTACAATCCTCAAGAGTCCTCATGGCTCTGAGATATATGCCTTGCCTTCTCAATTTAACATATGGGGAAACTGAGGTTCAGAACAGAACTGGCTTGATCAAGGTCTGGTTAGAGCACCTTACTTTTTCTCCCCTGTTCCTATTAGGGGGTTCTGCTCCATCCCTGGAATCTCCCAAGGGGTTGTGGGTATAGAGAAACTTCATTTATAGACCCCTCAAAAACACCTCCAATCCCAAAGGATACAGATCTCCAGGCTCGGGTCCAGGGAGGTCCTCAGGGTGTCTGTGACTCCTGTCCCAGACAGTAGCAGGACAGAGAGGAAGGCCAGGAACTGAAGAAGGTCCATATCCAAGACTCTGGAGCTAGGGGAGTAACCCAGAGACAGAAGGTGAGACCCAGAGCTTGGTGTTATATGAAACAGAAAGTCAGTTGAACAGCAACTTCCCCTGATAATGACACAGCCTCCAAATACCAAGAACCCAGCTTTGGGAAGCCCTGGAGCCCCAGTTCCTAGCCCAGGGCCAGTGACCAACAGACACAAAATAAAGACATGGGATGATAGGAGGGAGGAAGAAAGATAAAGTCAGCAAGGCAGGGATACTTAGAGAACAGGGATCAACGCCTGGAACCCTGCACTGGAGCTCTGGCTCTGCCTGACTTCGGGACCTCGGGCAAATTGCTCAGCCTCTCTGAGCTTCATCTTCCTCACTGCAAAATGCGGATAAGGAAGTCATCTCCCTGTTGCAGAGACAGAAGGCTGGGTGAGGCACTGTGCCTGAGGAAGGAGGGCCTGGTCAATATCATTGCCTCTCAATTCCCCATCCTGGCCTCTCAGGAGGCCCAGGCAGTCAGAGGTGTGAAACTTCTGGGGCTTCCCACCTTTCCTGACTTCTGTCATCAGAAAGGAAGAAGGGGTGCAGGCTGGGAAGGGAGGCAAGACAGTCTTGGGATAAGACGGCTGTTATTCTCTTAGGAACCACAGGCACCACAAGCAACACCTGTTCCTATCTAGGCCACATTCCCCAATTACCTACTGAGTACCTGTCACGTTCCAAGCACTGTTCTAGAGCCGGGAATACGGCAGTGACAAACAAAATTCCCTGCACACTGGTACTTTCATCCCTAGTAGGGTTAAGAGAAACCAATGAAGTTGTAAAACAAGCACAGAAAGATAAGAGGGAGTCAGCAAAGTGCAATCTTAAATACAGTAGTCAGAGGCAGCCTCTACTCAGATGATAGCTGCCCAATTTTACCAACGTGGAGACCAAAGCACAGAAAAAGGAGGAGACTGCCCAAAGT
Source organism: Delphinapterus leucas (assembly GCF_059928025.1). Classification (NCBI taxonomy): domain Eukaryota; kingdom Metazoa; phylum Chordata; class Mammalia; order Artiodactyla; family Monodontidae; genus Delphinapterus; species Delphinapterus leucas. The sequence goes on along the minus strand of NC_143139.1, from coordinate 95,479,460 downwards.
CACTCATGGGTTCTCAGGCTAAACCAAGAGTCTTAATGAGCACTGGCTATCTCAGAGCTGGCCACTGTTGTATTAGGACACCTAGGTGTGTCCCAGAGATGCTCAGTTATTGACAGTGAGACCCCACACAGATCAACCAGAGAACCGCCCCCACCCCACGCTGATGAGACAACTGAAGCCTAGAGAATGGGAAGAAACAGTTCAAGCTCACCCAGAACCCTTACCTTCCACCGTCACGCTCCAGACTCAAGGGAACCAAACACTGGTTAAGGCAGAACTTGGGGTCAGGGGAAATCAGACAGCCGGTAATGACTGAAGCAGGAAGAAGTGGGAAAAGAAAGCCGAAAAAGCGGACTGCGTGGGGCAGATCCTGCTGTCTCTACTGTTACTCCCACTTCTCCGCCTCTCAATCCCGCTCCCTGCCCCATGAGTCCCGAGCTCTTCCCGGCTGGGCGTACGACTCCGAGGCCATTCTGCAGAGGTGGCTTGGTGGTGGATCCTGAGCCGGCAACCCGGGCTCGGAGACCAGGGTCGCTGCCCCTAGCCTTTAGAGCTCCGGGAAGAGAAAGTCTTTCTAATGAGAAGAGGCGTCCGGGTCCGCGAATCCCAACCCCCACCCTGTGCAGCCAGTTCTGGGCCCTCGGTCCCTCCCCCGCCCCACGCCCCAACGGGAGCCTGCCCGCCCGGCGCCCCCGCCCCCACCTACCAGGCCGGGCGGGTGGGTGAGCGGGCGGACAGGAGTCAGCGTGCACCTCACCTCGAGGGTCCGCAGACGACCGGCAGAGGCGCAGAACCTCACAGTGCCCCAGAGAAGCCTCGCAGGAACTGCCAAGCGCCGCCCCCGCCCAAAGATCGCGGGCCGCGACTGCCGCTCCTTGACCTAACTTCCGGCCCCGCCCAGTAGGCGCCAGCGCTAGCCCTGCCCGAGGTCCATGGGAGTTCGGTCCCTCCCACCCTGCGTGGCGGCTTGCGCACTTGCCGCGTTAAGGTGTGGCTGGAGGAAATAGTCAGCCTGCGGTGTGTGTCGGACGCATCAGCAATGAGGCCCTGACCCCTGCAGGCTGGGCGGCCTCCCCAGCGCCCTCCCCGAAACTGTTTCGTTAGGTGAGTGTTTTATTTTTTTTTTTTTAATATTTATTTGGCTGCACCGGGTCTTAGCTGCGGCGCGTGGGATGTTTAGTTGCATGTGAGAATCTACTTCCCTGACCAGGGATCAAACCCCGGCGCCCTGCATTGGGAGCGGGGAGTCTTAGACACTGGACCACCAGGGCGGTACCAGCTGAGTGTTTTTTAAACTGAAGTTGTCAAGATCAGTTTAGTGGGTCGTGGCTAACACTTTTTTCTTTTTAAGTAACGTGCAGTGCAGAGTTGGGGCATACCCTGCTCGCCCCTCGGATCCACCAAGTTCTAACCCAAGTTCGTGGGGTCCTTCCCTGTCCTATCATTAGGACGGAGTTCAGCCCAGTTTTGCGTAGGGTCAGTCCAGCCAGACCCAAGGGCTAGCCAAGTACAGGCACCGGGGCCCTGGCAGACAGGCAGGAAGGGAGTTAAAGGCCCTGGTGAGCTGAGCTCAGAACACGTGCGGGCAGTTGTGGAGGGCAGACATTGAAAGACGTGTGTGCACAAATACACGCTCTGAGGAGGGCCGGGAGAGAAAGGAACACAGGGGACCTACTTTAGCCAGGGAAGAGCTGAGCTGGGCAGTTTCCCTCAGCTAGGAAGGCTGAGGTTTTGACCTGCTCACCTTCCTTGCCTGGAAATTGTACCTCTCTCCACTTTCACCTGAGGTGAAGCAGCAGGTAAAGTGCTTCCCAGAGCACTTGGACCACAGCAGCACCAAACACATGGCCTTTCTCTGCCCCTTCTGCCCCAAGGATGGCCTGACTGACGTCTTCAACTGAGGTAACCAGCTGGTGTTAGCAGAACAAATCCCTCCCCTTCTCTCCCTGAGGCCATCCATCCTGGCTGAGGAACCAGCTGGAGGGAGCCAAGGTAAGTCCAAAGGGAAATGTTTTTGGAGAGCCCACACAGGCATGTGAGTATATCACTATTTCCTATTTCAACAATGGAGTAAATGGCTCCAGATGCACGGCTGCAGTTGTCATCCATTTCCCCCAAACCAGTGTGCCCTGACTTTGTCTTCTCCAGGTCTCAGTTCTGTTTCTGGGCCTTCAGGTCCTGAGATCAGTCTCTGATGTGGGACAGGGATACAGCCACTCCTCCCAGGCAGCTGGCAGCAAACATGAGAGGAGAACAGCAGAGAGGTGGGGCCAGCCATGGGAGAACCACACTTCCAGGGCCCAAAAAGGCAAAAACAGACAAGAGCAGAGGTGCACCTGAGAAGAGCGGGATGGATTCTAAAACTGGGACCTGAACACCTGGGCTGGGTAGTTGCTATACATCAGGGAACGTTCCATGGAAAGGGTTAGGAGGAGAGCCAGGGAGGCCACACACACACCTCCAGACCACAGGGTCTCTGGAGCACCCCAACAACCCCTCAGAGGGCCAGTGAGCACTGCCACAGCCCCAGGCTTTCTCAGGGATCTGCCAGTCACCCAGCACCCTCCCCCACCGTGTTGTGCTTAGGGCAGCATCTATGCCAACCGGGCTTGGGCAACTTTCTCCAAAGCTCCTGGGGAAGGACTAGCTCCCTTCTGAGTCTGGTGATATGACTTTGGAGATGGTCATGTCTGGGGTCAGATCCTGATGCTATCACTGTGTGATTCTGGGCACGTCATTTAACCTCTCTGAGCTAAGTTACAACTGTGTTAACACACGTAGCTACTGTGAGGATTAGATACAGTGCATGTAACATGACTGGCCCTCGGTAGGAACTTAATAAACAGAGCAAGTCATTGTCATTGCTACCACTGTTAATTCTTCTCGCTGACCCCTGCTTGCTGTAGGAGACAGGGCTGTAGACAGTGCAACTCTCTGTCCTGAAGCATGACGCTATAGCTTCCCATTACCTGGGTGACCCTGCTCAGGCCAAAGCTCCCAGATGCAAGAAAGGATACATCATGTCCTGTAGGGGTGGCTGGGCCGTGGAGGCCCTGGGGGAAAGACCCTCCAAGGAGGCCTGCAGGGTCTGGGCCATGCTATGATCAGCCAGGAGGCCCATGCTCTGGACCTGCGGGGAGAAGAGGGTAGGGAAGACAGGCTTTCTCAGTGCCCACTCCATAGAGGCCCTCTCTACCCTCCACCCCCTGCACTCCTAACCTCCCATTGGCTGCTGTGGCTAGAGCTCCCCACCTCCACAGGGAAGATGATACAGAGGGTCTGGGCTCACAGTGGCTAAATAGCATCCCCTTTCCACCCACCTGCAGAAAGAAGCCACGCAGAGCCTGGAGTGTGGTGCTGGAGAGGGTAGAGAAGTCAGCCAAAGCTGCGCCTTGCAGAACATGGCCCACCTCTTCACGAGAGAGGATGCTGCTGCTCCGGAACCGCACAAACTGGCCCAGGGAGAGAAGGCCCAAACATGTAGTGATTCGGCATCTCCTTCATTCACAGGTATTTGCTGTGCCCTGCCGGGCTCAGCACTGGGCTGGGGGCATGGATCTGAAGCCCACAGAACTCTGCCTTCAAGAGCTCAGTGTTGGTAGGCAGGGGTGGGGTTGTGTCACAGGAGGGTGAGGTAATGAGGAGGATTGCAAGACCCTGAGAGTTTGCTCTGCTGACCCCTTCAGTCCCGCCACTCGTACCGTGCCCCTCACACTAGACTATGTGTGGTTACCCAGACACACCACCACATTCTCGTATATCTGCTGTTCTCACTTCAATACTGTACCTGCAATACTTTTCCTTCTCTTTGCCTATTAATCCTTCAAGCCTCAGCTAAAATGTTACCTTCACTGCTGAATGTTTTCATTTTATTTAAGAAATACAGGCATTAACTGGGTGCTTACTATATTCTTACTCACTTCTCCCTCACAGCTCTGGCAGAAGCAATTACTCTTTCTCGGGTTCCTACACCAACCATTGATTTATTCATTGATCCACTTTACTATCATTCACAGGCTTGCTGCCTTGTTTTTTCAGTGGGCACTTACCATGTTCTAGGCACTTAGCATTATCTTCTACTCTTCCATTAATAACCATATTTTAACTATGAATTTCCTTGTCTATCTCCTTCTCTAGACTGAGGGACCTTTAAGGAAGAACATTTGGCTCACTGACATCTTTGGTACCTAGCACAGGATCTGGCAGGTGGTGGGCAGGCCTGGTCAACGTTTCATGAGTGAATGAGAAAAAATGTCTGGGTAGTCTGGGCAAAGGAGATGTGGGCATTCAGAGGAATTCTCTAGGCAGGCTTCTTGTAGGGTGAAGGCTCATCCAGCCCCTCTACCTTCTTGGAGGATGGCATTCTTCAGACCACAGGACCATCCTTTCTGCACTTACCAGGGTCATGAGCCTCAAGATCTCAGCTCTGAGGAAGGAATTCTCTCCAGCATCCAGGAGGGTAAATAGCAAAAACCGATTCCAGGGCTGGGAGGCCACATGGAGTGCTATGGGAAACACCAGTCAACCGTGTGTTATTAATGCTGCTTTTCCAAAGGCCTTGGAACATTGCTAAAGAAAACTTTCTCCTATTGGCTCAAAAAAGGGTTGCTCAGCAAAGGCAGGGCATTGGACAAGCTGACCCCGGGGCGTTTCTTTCTCCTGGGCTTCTATCCACCCATGCTGCCTGGCACAGGGAGACCACATATCCCACTATTGTGGGAGGCAGGCAACAGGAAGAGCTCTGCCACTTAAGAGCTATGGGACCTTGGTTGGGGCAAGTTGCTTAACCTCCCTGAACCTCGGTGTCCTCATCTGTATGATGGGCATGGCAGTGCCCTTGCAGTATTGTTAAAAGAATTAAACAAAATGAGTGTGAATCAGGGAGCTCCCTGGTGGCCTAATGGTTAGGATTCTGGGCTTTCACTGCCATGGCCTGGGTTCAATCCCTGGCTGGGGAACTGAGATCCTGCAAGCCACATGGCTCGGCCAAAAAAAATGAGTGTGAATCACAGAACAGAGGATGGGAGTCTGGGGTGGGAGGGTGGCAGGTGCTGGCCCCGTCCAATCTCCCCCATGGGAACATCAGAGAATGGGGAGGGTTTCTACCGACGTCTGGACTCCGGGCATGCAGGTAGTCAAGCAAGGCCTCCAGGCAGCCGACACAAGCGTGGGACAACAGAGGGTCCTTCTGCAAGAAAACAACAAAAACAAAAACCCCACAGAAGTTTACGTCCGGTTTTGCTACCAGTGGATTTTGGTGCCAACCAAGAAAAAAACATTTGGTTTTCAAAACAATTTAGATTTCAGAATTTCAGATTTGGGATTGTGGCTCTGTAGATAATCAAGAAATGTTTGTTGGTTTCATCTCTCACCCACACACACAAAGCACGGTGCTTATACTGATGATTTACCTACATCTGAGAGACTGTTTTGCTTCAGAAAAGGATGGGCCCTGGGCCCCGTTAAGAGATTCACAGATTACAGATTCTGTAAGAGCCACACAGTTTATCTAAGCCAATGCATGTAAATCTTTTTGTAAAGCAGCAGAACCTTTCATCAAACAAAATTTTATGCTCTAATAAGCATAAGAAAAGAACTTAGGGTTAGGGAGATGCAAATTAAAACCACCTTGAGATACCACTACACACTCATCAACAGCTAAAACTGACAGTACCAAGTGTTGGCAAGAATGTGAAGCAACTGGAACTCTCATGCACTCCTGATGGGAAGGAAAAATGGTGCAGCCACTGATGGCAGTCTGATGGCTTTTTTTTTTTTTTAATTAATTTATTTATTTGGCTGTGTTCGGTTGTCATTGCTGCACACGGGCTTTCTCCAGTTGCGGCGAGCAGGGGCCACTCCTCATTGTGGTGCACAGGCTTCTCATTGTGGTGGCTTCTCTTATTACGGAGCATGGGCTCTAGGCGCGCAGACTTCAGTAGTTGTGGCACGCAGGCTCAGTAGTTGTGGCTCATGGGCTCTAGAGCTCAGGCTCAGCAGCTGTGGTGACAGGCTCTGTTGCTCCGTGGCATGTGGTTCTTCCCAGACCAAGGATCGAACCCATGTCCCCTGCATTGACAGGAGGATTCCCAACCACTGTGCCACCAGGGAAGTCCCAGTCTGATGGTTTCTTATAAAGTTAAACATACACTTACCATACGTGGTAGGCAGAATTTTAAGATGGTCCCATGACCTTTGCTCCCAGATGTTATTCCCGTGATTAGGTTACATTACATGGCAAAAGGGAGATTGTTTGGGTGGGCCAAATCTAATTACACCAGTCCTTTAAAAGCAGAGTTTTCTCTGGCTGGTAGCAGAAAAAGAACCAGAGAGTCCAGAAGTGTGAGAAGGACTCAACATGCATTGCTGGTTTGAAGATGGAGGGGCTGTGTGAGAAAAAATGTGTGTAGCCTTAAAGAGCTGAAAGACCCACCCACCCCCAACAGGAGGATGAAGTAGATTCTTTCCCAGCTCTCCCAAATAAGCACCCAGCCTGACCAATACCTTGATTTCAGCTTTGTGAGACCCTAAGCAAAGAACCTGGTCAAGCCCACCCAGACTTCTGACGTAGAGAACTGTCAGATAATAAATGGGTGTTGTGTTAAGCCATTACATTTGTGATATGTGGTTACACAGCAATAGAAAACTAATATGTCATTTGACCCACCAATCCCACTCCTAGATATTTATCCAAGAGAAATAAAAATGGATATTCACAAAGACTTGTACTCCAGTCTTTATTCATGATAGCCAAAAATCTTTAAGTCCCAAATATCTGTCAGTAGGTGAGTGGATCAACAAATTGTGGAATAGCCACATAAGGGGCTACTACTCACCAATAAAAAGAAATGAAGTACTGATAACACAACAATATAAATGAATCTCAAAAGCATTAAGCTAAGGGAAAGAAGATAGACACATAAGACCACATACTTTATGATTTTATTTATGTGGAATTCTAGAAATGGTAAAACTAGTGCCAGAAAGCAGATCTGTGTTTGCCAAGGGTCAGGGAAGGGGAGAGGGGACTGACTAAACAGGGGTCCAAGGGAACTTTTTGTGGTGATGGAAATCTATACCAGGATTGTGGTGGTGTTTACAAAACTGTATATGTTTGTCAGAACTCATCTACTTGTACATTTAAAATCAGTGAATTTTATTGCATGTAAGTTATATCTCAATAAAACTGATTTTTTAAAATGTAAAGACAAACTAACAACACCAACAAAAATCCTATGCTCTCATGCTATTCTTTGGAAGGCAGCAACCTGGAGGTTAAGGTATGGGGCAGACTTGGGTTTGAAGCCTTGCTTGGTCACTTACCATCTGTGTGATCCTGGCCAAGGTTACCTGATTTTGCTAAGTGGGGATAAAAGGATTACTTGGGCTGCCGAGAGGGTAAGATGAGCAATGCATACAGAGGGTTTAACCAGTGCTTGGCACAGAGTTAACACTCAAAAAATGGTGACTATACTGAAGGAGAAAAAAAAAAGAAATCAGTTGGAAATTAATCCCAGGCAATGACTTGTTTATTTATGTATTTATACTATACAGGTAAATCATAGGATAAATATTCTTCCCACTGTTTAAGATTGTACTAAGATCCTATACTAAAATAATTCTGTTATATTTTTTTTAAAAATGGTGACTATCTTAGTGAAACGTATAATAGGGGAAACACTCTCGCTCTTTAACAACCCCTAAGTCTCCTTCACAGGATCTGTAAGGTCTTTAAGACCTACAGTTTGAAGTGGTTGAGCTAATTCACTAACCTCATTTTACAGTTGAGGAAACTGAGGCCCAGAGAGAAAATACTTGACCTGAGGACACCTGAGTGGTAGGTGGCAGGTCTAGAAACAAATCCTAAGCCTTGTGCCCTTTCTCCTTCTCTAATCTAAAATTAACTCTTAACCAGTGGGCACTTCCACCCTTTTCCCAGGTACCTAAGATTAGCCAGTTCAAAAGTAATCTCTCCTGTGGAGCCTTCCTTGATTCAAATAATAGGTCATTTTGCCACTAATTATAATTTCTTGTGTTTCCTACAATCTGAGTGCTTAAATGGCTGAAATGGCATCATATTCATTTCTGCGTCCTCATTCACTCATTCAACAAACATTACTGAATGCCAATTCTGTGGGAGGCTTTATGCTGGGTATTGAGTATAAGGGAATCATTTTCCCACTCTCTGTTTTGAATATTAAAACAGGAACTTCAGCCCTTTCAGAAACATTGGAGAGAAAGCATTTGCCCTTCCTCCCGCCTCTAACTGGCTTCTCCTCACCCAACGAGAGATTTATCTAACAAGTGAGATGCTAGCTTAACACCTACTGAGCCATCAGGGCAGAACTAAGGTATTAAAGGTCATGCTCCCATGAACTCAGACTCTTAAGATCTTGGCCAGCTGGCTAAGTGTCCAACATGGACATTATGGAAATGCAAACACAATTTACCTGCCTATGGGCTCCGGGTCTGGCCCAAGGGAAGGAGGGTAGTTAAAAAATCCTTTTGGATAAGATATGATAAAGCAAGCATAGTAAAATGTTAATGGTAGAATGTACATGGTGGGTATATGAGTGTTCACTGTAAAATTCTTTCGTCTTTGCTGTATGTTTGAAAAATCTCAGACTAAAAAAAAGCCCGTTCTGACCTTAAGTCCCAGCTACATTCTACTATGGTGTTTGTCAGCAATAAAGCCGATGCTTTGGTTCTCATTTGATTCGTGATTTCCCAACTGGATTTGAACCCACAAGGGGAAGGAGACACAAAGATTAACCAGACACAGTCCCTACCTTTGAGGAGCTCACAGCCTGGGGAAGACCGATATGAAAATGGGAACTCACAACAGAGAGAGATAAGTGCTATACATGATAGAGGTCTGATCCATGAAGAGCACAGAGCCTTTGAAAAGATGTGCTGGCAGGACAAGACTCGGCATCCGCACAGCCCGCACAGGGCCCACTTCAGGAGCCTTCTCTACATCCTCACATTTCCCCACTTCCCCCAACCTGTGCACAGGCCCAGTGGGGATCAATCCTTGAACATAATCTCCCACAATCAACAGCCATATCAAATATGTCTGTCATTATCTGGGCGGCCAGCGGAGACCACTCATATCAAGGCCCCGCCCCTCCCCCCGAGGAAGTCTCTGCAACTCCTCTCACTCGTTTGCTGGCTGCCCCCACCTCCCTCTTCTTGCCCATGATGCCTTGCCATCAGACCAGACCACGTGGATCTGTGACCGTCGGTCTTGGGCAAGCTTTAAGGAGCAGGAAAAGAGAGTCCAAGTCTAACTAAATCAGCATAAACATCTGGGGCCTTGGTCACCCTACAGTGACCAGCTCATACTTGAAAATAACAGACAATAAGCTCCTTGAAAGAGAAGAAGGTCTCAGGGAATCATGGGTGGGAACGGGCCAGAGGGCCAAGAACAGGGAATGAGTCCATATCAGAGGACGAAATTGTGCTGCCATCAAGATCAATCCCATCTCTGATGCCCCCTACCCTCGGGGACCTAGGACAAGTCACTTGATATTTCCAGCCCAGCTCAAGCACCTCCCCCAGAAAGCCTTCTCTGACAGCCAGCCTCACAGTCACCCTACACCAGCCTGTAATGTACGTCCTGTGCCCCCACTGTGCAGTGCTTCCCTTCAACCCAGCACTGTCCACTCTGTGTTAGCACCTCTTATCCACATGGCATCATCCACCACCCCCTGAAACTGTTAACTTCTCAAAGGCGGGAATCTGATCGATCTCCATGCCCCCACCACCCTTCACAGTATGTGACTGCTGGATAAACTATGATCTCCAAGAATCCTCTAAGCTGTAAAACACAAGCCCCTCTGAGGTGGACATCTACTGTTTTGCTTGTCCAGGATCCATTCCTCCTCCTTCTAAGAACAGTTTTCTCTTGCAGAACCATTCCTCTCTTATGTTTAGTCCATGTGAGTTAGGGAGAGCTGACCATATGCCCCAGCCTCCAGGAGAGGACACTCACCCAAGGCAGGTCAATCAGAGCATCCCATGTTTTGGGCATAGTGACTGCCACATTACCAAGCCAGGCTAATGAGACTCAATTCTGGGGACTACGAGGAAAGAGAAACTTTCTTTCTGCTGGAAGGACATAAGCCAGGAGCTGCTGCTGGTCATCCTACCAATCCCATGAGAATAAAGCTGACAGAGAAATGCAGAGCCAAGAGATGGAGACAGAGTTCTGATGACACTGTCTGAGCCTCTGGGATCCCAGCTGTGCCTGAAGCCAGTTTTGACCCCTGGACTTCTCAGTTATGAGACAGTTTGAGTTTCATTTCTGTCACTGAAAGTTTAAAACCAGTCAAACCTCTCTCTAGGCCTTAGTGGGAATACCAGGATCTTGACAGGCAGCCACCCCTTTCTGCTGTCATCCTGGGAGAAGTAGGCTCCACTGCCAGGGTCCCACTCCACAAAGGCCTTACCTGAACCAGGAGGTTCTGCAGTCCGATGACCAGGGACAGCACTTGTGATGTTCCCAGTGGAGCCAGGACAGTGTCCTCAGGGGCTGGCGGTGGCTGGGCCCCTGAGGGCAGCAGAGCAACCAGGGCAGAGGAGAAGCTTTGTTGTAGGGCTGTCCGCAGGAAGCGTAAGATGGCAGCTGAAAGTAGAAAACTCCTTACACCCAGTTCTTGCCTCATTCCCCACCTCCCCACCAGCGCTGTCACAGGTGGAAGACCACGGGGATAATAAAGGGGTGACCACGGACTGGTCTGGGTGGGGTGGTCTCATCTCAGAATCTAGGGGAAAGGTTTTTCTTCTGCTAGAGGCCTTTGGTCCCACACCTGAGAGCAGCGCAGCCTTTTTCTTCGGAAAGCTGAGGGCCTTCAATACTTGGTCCAGTTCCACAGACAGTGTCTGATGAACCTGGCAGGGCAGAGGGTAAAGGGATAACCCCCACATTCTGGGAGCTTGGGCAGAAAACCACCTGCTACAATATCTCTTTTACCCCCCCTACACATACCCGCTGCATCCAGAAGGACAGAGGAGGCCACACAGAGTCTTGTGAGCCTCACCGATCCTGGATTCAGGAGCTTGAGGAGGAAAATCAAGCCCAGACCTGGAGAACCCTGCTTCTCCCAAGTGTCCCCCATCCTCAGAGAGCTCCTGCACCAGGGAGTCTTTCCCAGCCTTAGCTGTGGGTCAGTCTCCTCTTCAGCCCACCAACCACCTAACTCAGATCTGGAGTCCAATGGCCCGGAATCAAAATCCTGGCTCTGCCACTTGCCAGCTGTATGGCTGTGGGCAAGTCACCGCACTGCACCTCTCTCAGCCTGCCTTACTTCCTTCACCTATGAAAAGGGAACAGTGCCACCTGCTTTCACTCTCTCCAGAGCTCTCGTGAAGAAGAGCTGAGGACCAGCATCGTGAATGTGCTCCTTAATGTCAAAGCAATGACCATACTGAGGGGTTAGTTTGGGTGACAGGTTCAAAGCTGTGAGTCTGTTCTGCTCTACTTACCCAGAACATACGCTGCCTGAAGGCAGCTTTTCCTCTACTTGGATCTACAAGTGATTGGCACAAAGCAATTCCTCAAAAATGCTTGTTAGGGCTTCCCTTGTGGCGCAGTGGTTAAGAATCTGCCTATCAATACAGGGGACACGAGTTCGAGCCCTGGTATGGGAATATCCCACATGCCACGGAGCAACTAAGCCCATGCACCACAACTATTGAGCCTGCGCTCTAGGGCCGGCGAGCCACAACTACTGAAGCCCGCGCGCCTAGAGCCCGTGCTCCACAAGAGAAGCCACCGCAACGAAGAGTAGCCCCCGCTATCTGCAACTAGAGAAAGCCCGTGCACAGCAACGAAGAGTAGCCCCTGCTCTCTGCAACTAGAGAAAGCCCGTGCACAGCAACGAAGACCCAACACAGCCAAAAAAAAAAAAAAAAATGCTTGTTAGCTGGTGGAATTGGCAGGTTCCAGGCAGAAGAACCAACTTGTATAAAGGTATGGAGATGCCATACTAATCTAAGATGTAAACAGAGGAAGCTGTGTGTGGAGGTTATATGGGAACTCTGTGCTATCTGCTCAGTGTTTTTGTAAATCTAAAACTGTCCTAAAAATAATAGCTATTAAAAATCAACCAAAAACAAACAAAAAAAGTACTGAGATGTGAAAGAGCACAGTTGACTGGGAGAAGAGCAAACACTTGGTCAGAAGACAGGAAAGGAGGGTAGAATGGCAGAAAGTAAGGCTGCAGAGGGGCCTGGTAGGAAGGGTCTCAGCAGCCATGAGGAGAACAAAAAGGCTGCTGAAGGACAGTGAGCAGAGGGTAAGTGTGGACAGACCGTGGCCATAGGGATAGGAGCGGTGGAGCAAGGGAGAGGCTGGACGCCAAAAGACTGTGAATAGGCCATATCAGTGGTGAGGATGAATGATCAGGCCTGAACTAGGGCAGAGGGGAGAACTTAAGAGTAGAGGTAGTTACATAATTGGCTAGTTATGAGCTGAGGGCCAGGTACCAAAAACAAGGTGCAGGCTTCCATCCAGGCAGGTGACTGCAGGGGTAGGGGTGGGCCCGGCAGCCGCACATAGGAAAGTAGGAGAGGTTCCTGTCCCAAATCAACCCCATTGGCAACTAGCTGAGGATCTGCTATAGCGTAGATGTGCCACAGCTTACTGAAACCCTAGAGGCCAAACTTGAAAACTCACTTCACTTCTACACAAATGAGTGTGTGCCTGGCATTAGATTGGCACAGAGCTGGGCACAGTGTGAGGATACCTCAAAGGCTAGGAGATGGTTTCTGTCCACTAGGGGCAGCCAGCCTTAGGGAGGAAACACCTGAATGTGAAGCAGCCCACAGAGGAGCTCATGCAGGGCACTAGGATGACAAGGTCGTACAAGAGGGAGGGGCTGCGAGGAAACGGGGTGCTCTGTGGATATGTCCATGGCCCTCCTGTTCCCTGCATCACCTTCTCAAACGGTCACATGACAGCTTACACAGTATGGCACTCACAGCTTGCCACCCACAACTTCAAGGTCACACGCTGGATTCTGCCTTCTTGTCCAGTCTGACAGTCCATTCCCTACACTCCAGCCACGCAGTACCTCACCACCCTTCAAATATATATACCAAGTCTTAAATTTGTGCAGCTTCAGGCCTGTGCTCATATCATTCTCTTTGCCTGGAGCACCCTTCCCCCACTATTTTAGCCGGGTACAGTCTTGCTTACCTTTTAGGGCTTTGCTTAAAGATTACAACACAAGTTCCCCAAGTCTGGGGTATACACTGTACTCATTTTTTATTCCTCTGTGCCTAGAATACAGCCTGGCATGCAGGCGATCCATGTGTGCGAAATGGATTAATGTAAACCAACTTGACAACAGCCTTGAATGTTTTTTCCCTGTTTTGTAGGCAAGGAAAATGAAGCTCAGAGAGTTAAATACCTTGCCAAGGTTACACAACTAATAAGCCACAGATCTGGGATCAGAACTCAAGATCTTGTCACTCCTTGAGTGCCACCCATGCCCCAAAGCAACAGGGGTTAGAAACTAACCTGCAGATTGCCATCGTGCTGCTGGGCAGAGAAGGAGGCAGTGAGCAGCCAGGCAGAGCAGAGGAGCTCGGTCCTGGGAGAGCCCTCCTCAGCCCAGGTGAGGGCCAGCGTCTTCTCTAGAAGCTCTATCAGGGCCGTGCTGCTCAAGAGCACTGCAGCAGCTGTAGAGGGTTGGGCAGGGTAGGCGGTGTTTAGTTAGCACCCGATGGGTGCTTCACACACACATGGTGAATGAACAAAAGGATCAGCTTAAGGCTCTAAGTTTCATTTTGGAACCACAGGTTACTGGAACCAGAAAGGACCTTAGGACCATCCGATCCAGCCACACACACCCTTTTTAATTTTTTTTAGATGGAAAAACTGAGGGCAGCAAGGGCCATAGACACTGACCAGCACCCTTCCTCTTCACTATGCCAGCCCGGGCCCCAGCACCTCTTTTCTGACTGCCCAGCGTGGTCTGATGAAGGCTCCAATACAGGAAGTTGAAGGAGGGCTGCAGGATGTCCGTGTCAGTGGGACTGCATTTCCCACACAGCTTGCTCACTGCAAGAGATGAGAGTGCCCTGGAGCCCCAGTGCTCAGCACTCCATGGCTTTAGCACACACCAGCACTCACACTTCTTACAGCTAGTGGCCCTCAACTGGCTAATTTCAGATGTCAGTCTTGGGGACCAAGCACAAACTGAGCGCCCCTGATATTACGGCCAATGGAAAGAAACAGTGACAAACCCGAAGATATGTTCACACCCTCCATCTGAACAAACATCAGGCAAGCAGCCCACAGCTGCACATTAGAACAGACTGCACAAGTGTAGGTGGTCAAAAGGCATCCTATGACAGCGCTCATGCCAGCACAGACTCCAGGTTGGAGAGTCTGCAGAGGTCACATAGGCCAACCTGCCACCATCAGCAGAAAGAAGATCCAGTCTCTGAATTCCTCCAGCAACAGGGCACTCACCACCTTCACAAGGGAGCTCTGTAACCGTCAACGTGCAGTTCCCTAAACTTGCCGTATTCTCTCTCTCACATCACCTCCATCTGGCTAACTCCTTTCCTCCTATTCAGCAATCAAGATGCAGCTCAACGTTCACCTCCCTCACGAAGCCTTAATCTCTCACAAGATTAAACGCCTCTTCATGCTCTGCCAGCCCTCAGCGAGCAGTTACTACACTGTAGAGTAGACATCTACAGAGCACATCCCTTTCCTCTTGGGAATTACCACTCCTTGCTCCCCCGCCCCTCACCATCCTAGATATGAAACCTACCTAAGTCTCCATTCCCTTTTTTTTTTTTTTTTTTTTTTTTTTTTGCGGTACGAGGGCCTCTCACTGTTGTGGCCTCTCCCATTGCGGAGCACAGGCTCTGGATGCGCAGGCTCAGCGGCCATGGCTCACGGGCCCAGCTGCTCCACAGCACGTAGGATCTTCCTGGACAGGGGCACGAACCCGTGTCCCCTGCATCGGCAGGCAGACTCTCAACCACTGCGCCACCAGGGAAGCCCCCCTTTTTTTATTTTTTTAACTCAAACAGAAAGTCACAAAAATTATAATCATCCTCATCAGTTCATTCAGTCCCATGTAATTAATTTTTTTTCATCTTAATCTTTTGTTAGCACTTTTAGGAATTCATCAGTTTTCCATTAGAGTTCTGAAAATGCTTACTCATTCAGTTTAGCAGTATAGTCAGTTACCAGAAACCTGTACTTGTCAGAGTCTTTTCCTTGAATCCTTGAAGATGAAACCCTTTTATAGGAACATTTTTGCAAAAGCATCAGAGTACACCGAGAACGGTCTGTAAATGACAGAAGACTTAAAAATGACCACGGTTAAAGATTTGATGAAAGTTCATAATAATGCAATTGACAAGGAAATTTGGTTTTTTCATGAGATATACATTTTAAAATAATAACTAGAATTATGACTTATTATACCAGAACACATAAGATTTTTAGGAAATTCATGTAATGTCTGAAACATTCATATTAACATATTTCCACACAAATAACCCAAAGAAAGTTTAGTATTACTATTTAAAAGTCTTTTAATTTAATTTTATTTATTTTTTTATACAGCAGGTTCTTATTGGTCATCAATTTTATACACATCAGTGTATACATGTCAATTCCAATCGCCCAATTCATCACACCACCATCCCCACCCCTCCGCGGCTTTTTCCCCTTGGCGTCCATATGTTTGTTCTCTACAACTGTGTCTCAACTTCTGCCGCGCAAACTGGTTCATCTGTACCATTTTTCTAGGTTCCACATACACACGTTAATATTCGATATTTGTTTTCCTCTTTCTGACTTACTTCACTCTGTATGACAGTCTCTACATCCATCCATGTCTCAACAAATGACCCAATTTTGTTCTGTTTTATGGCTGAGTAATATTCCATTGTATATATGTACCACATCTTCTTTATCCATTTGTCTGTCGATGGGCATTTATGTTGCTTCCATGACCTGGCTATTGTAAATAGTGCTGCAGTGAACATTGGGGTGCATGTGTCTTTTTGAATTATGGTTTTCTCTGGGTATATGCCCAGTAGTGGGATCGCTGGATCATATGGTAGTTCTATTTTTAGTTTTTTAAGGAACCTCCATACTGTTCTCCACAGTAGCTGTATCAAGTTACATTCCCACCAGCAGTGCAAGAGGGTTCCCTTTTCTCCACACCCTCTCCAGCATTTGTTGTTTGTAGATTTTCTGATGATGCCCATTCTAACTGGTGTGAGGTGATACCTCATTGTAGTTTTGATTTGCATTTCTCTAATAATTAGTGATGTTGAGCAGCTTTTCACGTGACTCTTGGCCATCTGTAGGTCTTCTTTGGAGAAATGTCTATTTAGGTCTTCTGCCCATTTTTGGATTGGGTTGTTTGTTTCTTTAATATTGAGCTGCATGAGCTGTTTATATATTTTGGAGATTATTCCTTTGTCCGTTGACTCATTTCCAAATATTTTCTCCCATTCTGAGGGTTGTCTTTTCGTCTTGTTTACGGTTTCCTTTGCTGTGCAAAAGCTTTGAAGTTTCATTAGGTCCCATTTGCTTATTTTTGTTTTTATTTCCATTACTCTAGGAGGTGGATCAAAAAAGATCTTGCTGTGATTTATGTCAAAGAGTGTTCTTCCTATGTTTTCCTCTAAGAGTTTTATAGTTTCCGGTCTTACATTTAGGTCTCGAATCCATTTTGAGTTTATTTTTGTGTATGGTGTTAGGGAGTGTTCTAATTTCATTCTTTTACATGTAGCTGTCCAGTTTTCCCAGCACCACTTATTGAAGAGACTTGTCTTTTCTCCATTGTATATCCTTGCCTCCTTTGTCATAGATTAGTTGACCATAGGTGTGTGGGTTTATCTCTGGGCTTTCTATCTTGTTCCATTTATCTATGTTTCTGTTTTTGTGCCAGTACCATATTGTCTTGATTACTGTAGCTTTGTAGTATAGTCTGAAGTCAAGGAGTCTGATTCCTCCAGCTCCATTTTTTTCCATCAAGACTGCTTTGGCTATTTGGGGTCTTTTGTGTCTCCATACAAATTTTAAAATTTTTTCTTCTAGTTCCGTAAAAAATGCCATTGGTAATTTGATAGGGATTGCATTGAACTGTAGATTGCTTTGGGTAGTATAGTCATTTTCACAATATTGATTCTTCCAATCCAAGAACATGGTGTATCTCTCCATCTGTTGGTATCATCTTTAATTTCTTTCATCAGTGTCTTATAGTTTTCTGCATACAGGTCTTTTGTCTCCCTAGGTAGGTTTATTCCTAGGTATTTTATTCTTTTTGTTGCAATGGTAAATGGGAGTGTTTCCTTAATTTCTCTTTCAGATTTTTCATCATTAGTGTATAGGAATGCAAGAGATTTCTGTGCATTAATTTTGTATTCTGCAACTTTACCAAATTCATTGATTAGCTCTAGTAGTTTTCTGGTGGCATTTTTAGGATTCTCTATGTATAGTATCATGTCATCTGCAAACAGCGACAGTTTTACTTCTTCTTTTCCAATTTGTATTCCTTTTATTTCTTTTTCTTCTCATTGCCGTGGCTTGGACTTCCAAAACTATGTTGAATAATAGTGGTGACAGTGGACATCCTTGTCTTGTTCCTGATCTTAGAGGAAATGCTTTCAGTTTTTCACCATTGAGACTGATGTTTGCTGTGGGTTTGTCGTATATGGCCTTTATTATGTTGAGGTAGGTTCCCTCTATGCCCACTTTCTGGAGAGTTTTTTCATAAATGGGTGTTGAGTTTTGTCAAAAGCTTTTTCTGCATCTATTAGGATGATCATATGGTTTTTATTCTTCAATTTGTTAATATGGTGTATCACATAGATTGATTTGCGTATATTGAAGAATACTTGCACCCCTGGGATAAATCCCACTTGATCATGGTTTATGATCCTTTTAATGTGTTGCTGGATTCTGTTTGCTAGTATTTTGTTGAGGATTTTTGCATCTATATTCATCAGTGATGTTGGTCTGTAATTTTCTTTTTTGTAGTATCTTTGTCTGGTTTTGGTATCAGGGTGATGGTGGCCTCATAGAATGAGTTTGGGAGTGTTCCTTCCTCTGCAATTTTTTGGAAGAGTTTGAGAAGGATGGGTGTTAGCTCTTCTCTAGATGGTTGATAGAATTCACCTGTGAAGCCATCTGGTCCTGGACTTTTGTTTGTTGGAAGATTTTAAATCACAGTTTCAATTTCATTACTTGTGATTGGTCTGTTCATATTTTCTATTTCTTCCTGGTTCAGTCTTGGAAGGTTATACCTTTCTAAGAATTTGTCCAATTCTTCCAGGTTGTCCATTTTATTGGCATAGAGTTGCTTGTAGTAGTCTCTTAGGATGCTTTGTATTTCTGCGGTGTCTGTTGTAACTTCTTTTTCATTTCTAATTTTATTGATTTGAGTCCTCTCCCTCTTTTTCTTGATGAGTCTGGCTAATGGTTTATCAATTTTGTTTATCTTCTCAAAGAACCAGCTTTTAGTTTTATTGATCTTTGTTATTGTTTTGTTTCTATTTCATTTATTTCTGCTCTGATCTTTATGATTTCTTTCCTTCTGCTAACTTTGGGTTTTGTTTGTTCTTCTTTCTCTAGTTCCTTTAGGTGTAAGGTTAGACTGTTGTTGTTTTTTTGCGGTACGCAGGCCTCTCACTGTTGTGGCCTCTCCCGCTGCGGAGCACAGGCTCCCAGACGCGTAGGGTCAGCAGCCATGGCTCATGGGCCCAGCCGCTCCGTGGCACGTGGGATCCTCCCGGACCGGGGCACGAACCCGTGTCCCCCACATCGGCAGGCGGACTATCAACCACTGCGCCACCAGGGAAGCCCGGTTAGATTGTTTATTTGAGATTTTTCTTGTTTCTTTAGGTAGGCTTGTACAGCTATAAACTTCCCTCTTAGAACTGCTTTTGCTGCATCCCATAGGTTTTGGATCATAGTGTTTTCACTGTCATTTGTCTCTAGGCATTTTTTGATTTCCTCTTTGATTTCTTCAGTGATCTCTTGGTTATTTAGTAACATATTGTCTAGCCTCCATGTGTTTGTGTTTTTTACGTTTTTTTCCCTGTAATTGATTTCTAATCTCATAGTGTTGTGGTCAGAAAAGATGCTTGATATGATTTCACTTTTCTTAAATTTACTGAGGCTTGATTTGTGACCCAGGATGTGATCTATCCTGGAGAATGTTCTGTGTGCACTTGAGAAGAAAGTGTAATCTGCTGTTTTGGGATGGAATGTCCTATAAATATCAATTAAATCTATCCGGTCTATTGTGTCATTTAAAGCTTCTGTTTCCTTATTTATTTTCATTTTGGATGATCTGTCCATTGGTGTAAGTGAGGTGTTAAAGTCCCCCACTATTATTGTGTTACTGTCGATTTCCTGTTTTATAGCTGTTAGCAGTTGCCTTATGTATTGAGGTGCTCCTATGTTGGGTGCATATATATTTATAATTGTTATATCTTCTTCTTGGATTGATCCCTTGATCATTATGTAGTGTCCTTCCTTGTCTCTTGTAACATTCTTTATTTTAAAGTCTATTTTATCTGATTTGAGTATTGCTACTCCAGCTTTCTTTTGATTTCCATTTGCATGGAATATCTTTTTCCATCCCCTCACTTTCAGTCTGTATGTGTCCCTAGGTCTGAAGTGGGTCTCTTATAGACAGCATATATATGGGTCTTGTTTTTGTATCCATTCAGCAAGCCTGTGTCTTTTGGTTGGAGCATTTAATCCATTAACGTTTAAGGTAATTATCAATATGTATGTTCCTATGACCATTTTCTTAATTGTTTTGGGTTTGTTTTTGTAGGTCCTTTTCTTCTCTTGTGTTTCCCAGTTAGAGAAGTTCCTTTAGCATTTGTTGTAGAGCTGGTTTGGTGGTGCTGAATTCTCTTAGCTTTTGCTTGTCTGTAAAGCTTTTGGTTTCTCCATCAAATCTGAATGAGATCCTTGCTGGGTAGAGTAATCTTGTTTTTAGGTTCTTCCCTTTCATCACTTTATTAAGTATATCATGCCACTCCCTTCTGGCTTGTAGAGTTTCTGCTGAGAAATCAGCTGTTAACCTTGTGGGAGTTCCCTTGTATGTTATTTGTCGTTTTTCCCTTGCTGCTTTCGATAATTTTTCTTTGTCTTTAATTTTTGCCAGTTTGATTACTATGTGTCTCAGCGTGTTTCTCCTTGGGTTTATGCTGTATGGGACTCTCTGTGCTTCCTAGACTTGGGTGGCTATTTCCCTTCCCATGTTAGGGACATTTTCGACTATTCTTCAAATATTTTCTTGGGTCCTTTCTCTCTCTCTTCTCCGTCTGGGACCCCTATAATGTGAATGTTGTTGCGTTTAATGTTGTCCCTGAGGTCTCTTAGGCTGTCTTCATTTCTTTTCATTCTTTTTTCTTTATTCTCTTCCGCAGCAGTGAATTCCACCATTCTGTCTTCCAGGTCACTTATCCGTTCTTCTGCCTCAGTTATTCTGCTATTGACTCCTTCTAGTGTAGTTTTCATTTCAGTTATTGTATTGTTCATCTCTGTTTGTTTGTTCTTTAATTCTTCTAGGTCTTTGTTAAACATTTCTTGCATCTTCTCGACCTTTGCCTCCATTCTTTTTCTGAGGTCCTGGATCATCTTCACTATCATTATTCTGAATTCTTTTTCTGGAAGGTTGCCTATCTCCACTTCATTTAGTTGTTTTTCTGGGGTTTTATCTTGTTCCTTCATATGGTACATAGCCCTCTGCCTTTTCATCTTGTCTATCTTTCTGTGAATGTGGTTTTTAATCCACAGGCTGCAGGACCGTAGTTCTTCTTGCTTCTGCTGTCTGCCCCACTATTCACTTTTTTGGCAGCCACAGTACACTTTACTTTACTTGGCTTGTGGTCAACCAGACAAGCAGGCCTCCCAACCATACCCTCACCTGTGAACTACAGTCCTCTACCCTCAATGCTCTCAAATAAAAGTACTCCAGGGTTATACGTAAATGTATATTCACTTCACGTGTATGTTTCAGCCTGTTATTTCTCCCTGTTAGAGGCCCTTTCTATTTATTTATTTGGCCACACTGTATGGCTTGTTGGATCTTAGTTCCCCAACCAGGGATCAAACCCATGCCCCCTGCAATGGAAGTGCAGAGCCCTAACCACTGGACAACCAGGGAATTCCCTAGAGGCCCTTTTTTTTTTTAGTAGATTACTGCTTTTTTTTTTTTTAAACATCTTTACTGGAGTATAATTGTTTACAATAGTGTGTTAGTTTCTGCTTTATAACAAAGTAAATCAGCTATACATATACATATATCCCCATATCTCCTCCCTCTTGCATCTTCCTCCCACCCTCCTTATCCCACCCCTCTAGGTGGTCACAAAGCACCGAGCTGATCTCCCTGTGCTATGTGGCTGCTTCCCACTAGCTATCTATTTTACATTTGGTAGTGTATATATGTCCATGCCACTCTCTCACTTCGTCCCAGCTTACCCTCCCCCTCCCCGTGTCCTCAAGTCCATTCCCTAGAGGCCCTTTTGATGGCTGTTTTTGTCACACACAGACCTCCGTCCCAGCTGAGCATCACCCTTAACCTGATAAGATAGGCAGCCATGACCAGCTCCACGTCAGGCCTGGAGGCTCTTTTTGAGCTAGACACTGATCTCATGAGAAGCCTTGGGCTCCAGGCAGGGAAAAAAACCATCCTCACCTGTGGCCACCTGACAGTCAACAGGTACTGAAGACACACCATTTCTCCTATTAATTTCAACCTTGCTTCAACAAATCTTCCTGAGGGTACTGCCTATGAACTAGTGACCGCATTAATGAGCAATAAAAGGTCCTGAGAGGTTTGAAGTATGGGTAGAAAAGAGGCCTAGAGAACTGTGACTGGATCATCAGATCCTGAGTCAGCTGTGGGGTGAAGTGGAAAACTGAGCTTGTGCCAGGAAAAATGAAGATACATGGATTGTACCCAATGAAGGCCTACTCTGTGCCAAGCATCCTGTGGCATTCTACATGTACGGTTATTTTTGTATCAACCTAAATCAGGTATGCAGTATTATTTTACCTATGAGGAACCAAAGGCTCATAGAGGCTAGGTGACTGCCCAAGGTTGCATAATTAGTGACTAAGCTGAGAACAAACCCAGGCATTCCTGATTCTGGAGATTGTCACAATGATTTTTTTTTTTTTTTGATTTTCCAAACATTACCAGAGAATGAGCAGAGAAAGATCTGGAAGGTCCTTTATCAAGAAGCCCACAGAAGATCAACCAATCAGGGAACTGTGCACGAGCTGATTGCATACCCTGCAACCCTCCTCCCTCACCTTGCCTTTAAAAATGCTTTGCTGAAACCCTTCGGGGAGTTCAGGGTTTGGGGGCATGAGTCCCCGTTCTCCTTGCACGGCCCTGCAATAAACCTCTCTCTCCTCCAAAAAGAAAAAAAAAAAAAGCCCACAGGAGTAGACTGACCCACTAGCTTCTTACAAAAAGATGAAAGGGTGGAAGAAAGGAACAAGGCCAGCACCACTGAGAGCACACCCACAGCACGCCCAGCCCCAGGCCCTCAGGCACTGTCCCAAGCAGCCAGAGCACCTTGGTGAAGGAGCTTCATGGCCATGCTGTCCAGTTCTTGCTCTGACTCGTTTCTCAGCTGCACTAAGGAGAGGAGGCTCAGCAGCAAAGGCAGGTTCCCCGAGGCTGTGAGAAACAAGGAGAGCTGGTCAGGTGGATTGACCAGATCACCCTAAGGTCAGACAGGCACCCACGACCCACCAGCGGTAAATAGTCTGTTGGGATTTACCCCTATTTCCTGTCTTTTTCCTTCTTCATTTAGAAGAGGGGCAACTGACATACTGAGTGCCAGCTCTGGGTTGGGTACCAGGAATTCATTATTTCACTTAATCATCCTAAAAATCATGTGAAGTAGGGATTGTTATTCCTATTTTGCAGTTAAGAAAACTGAGGCCCAGAGAGGCTGAGTGACATCTCCAAGGCCCCACAGCAGCAGGGCCAGGGCCAGGACTTGAACCCAAATCTCAATCCAGTGCTCACAGTCATTCCACTATGTGTTTCCAAGAAATCTCATGGCTCTTAAACACTATTATTAGTTAGTTGTGGCTCGTCCTTCCCTGAAAAAGAAAGACTCAGCTCTTCTAGATACCCTTAAACAAACCTCCAAACTGCTGTCCTCAATCAGAACTGGACCAAGTGAGCCACAGCTCTCTACCTACTTCCTCTTAATTGCTTTGAAATTTAAAAATTCAACTTTCTGAGAGTAATCAGACCAATCCCAGACTTTCAGTGTCTTCATACTGTACCAAATATCAAGCTTCCTTGACTCCAGGGAGTCCCATTCCAGATTTAGAAACCATCCTTTTGGATCTCACCAGGAGCTTCCAATACATCACAGATCCACCCCCTTCCCAGCCCCTGCTGGCTGCTGCTGCCTCCCTGACCTCCCCAGTATTTACCCCTTTTTTCTTCCCAACTGGAGGCTGCCATTCCTGTGACAAACAGCTCTGAGCACATGCTGGGCAGGGTGGGGACATGCATGCATACATCAAACACTCTCACCCATGCAGACATTAAACATAAGCACACTCAAACCACACACACAAACCAAATATGTTGAGCACCCACTCTCCAATGAGAGGAAGGAGATAAAGTTTAGTTTGATGCCCCACTGTTCTGACTTTTCTTTTGCATAGAAAACTCTGATTCTCTCTCCTAGAGCAGACCTCATCAGGGCAGAGATGCCATTCTGTCTGACCTTCAGGTCAATACATGCCCCCAGCAGCTGCAGACTGACCTTCTGATGGGGAGGACCCATGTTCCACCAGCAGATGCTGTAGGATCAGCAGGAAGTGGCCTCGGATGAGACCACCCACTTGGACATCCTCATTCCTCCTCAAAAAGGTCCTCAGGACGATCAGTACCTTGCGGGCTGTGTCCACTGGACTGGAATAGATGAGGTCCTGAGCAGGAGAGACGGAAGCCAGAGCTCAGAGGGCATTATGGTTAGGGACAGGTGGACAGTGAATAAGAGAGGAGCTGGGGAAGGGTCCCAAATGATGGTGTCACAGAACCTGGGTAAAGAAGCACTCACTCAGCATCTACCGTGCATCATCCTGTCAAATAAGTCTATCCTAAATAGGAGAAAATGAAGGCTCAGAGAGATTATGTGATGTGCCAAACTTCGTGTAAGCTAGTAAGTGGCACAATTAGGATTTGAATACGGGTCTCCTAACTCCAAGCCCAAAGCTCTTTCTACTTTCTGGGATTCCTCTCTCTTGTAAATGGAATTACAGGGTCAAGAAGAGGTTATTTCAGAACAGGGGACCTGGGGGTGCCTTAAGGGAGAAGGGGGCAGGGAATGGAGATGTCACAGGGCAGGCAGAGGATGGGTTAGGACAGATTCAGGGTACAGGAAGGGAAGCAAGGACCAGATCAGGCCCTGTCTCTGCCATGGCATCTGGCTATTTCTGCCCCAAGGTGTAAAGGCCTTGGTTTCAGAAGGTGGGAAAGAACGTTGCTTTTTATTTGCTTTCAGAGTTATTTTAATGAGTATATGTTAAAGGCAAAGCCAGCAGAAGCCACGCCAGAGGCTATCCTACTGATAGCTCCTGGCACCTTCCAGCTCAAACAAGCCAATTCCATTGGACAGGCCAGTTAGGGCTGGGTGTCACGAAACCAAGGTTACACACAGACTCCCTTTCCAGGGAAGACAACTTCTGACACAGAGAGACATGATTACAGGGCAACTGGCCAGACAAATCCAGATGGGCTGATCACTGGGTAGCGCAGGGGTGTCTGGGCCTGGCTCTTTAAAAACCTCTGCAGCTGCCAGAGAAACAACTATAATATTGATGAAATAATTCATATTTTATGGCAAGATGAGAAAAATTAACAAAATTTTTTTTCTACTCATTTGGGCCTCCTCCCTCCCCTTTGGCGTATACTGTGCATCTGCATTAACCAGACCTCCTTAGGAGACAACATTCTTTCTTAATCTCATCAAGGGTCACAACGCACAACTCCTTAGGGGATAATTTCCTTCCTAATCTTGTAAAGAGCCACGATGACCTGTGACCCACTACTTGCTTTGTACATGTAGATCTGGATTGTGTAAACTGTCAATAACACATCATTTAACCGTTTGTCTCAAAAACTTACATCACTGTGCTTTGACCTCTTACAGGCAGAACAGTCCTCAGAGCTTTCCTTTTTTTTTTGCCACACCACGTGGCTTGCGGGACCTTAGTTCCCCAACTAGGGATCGAACCCTTTCCCCCTGCAGTGGAAGCACAGAGTCCTAACCACTGGACCACCAGGGAATTTCCCTCAGAGCTTTCTGAAAGACTGTCTCCTGGGTTATAATCCTCAGGTTGGCTCAAATAAAATTTTCCATTTCTTTCTTAGATTGACTATTGATTAATTTTTGTTGACATTATCAATAGCAATCACTCAATTAGGGCCTGATAATGTCAGGTACTGTGCTGTGTTTAAACTGTAGTTGTATATTTGTTTATACATTATCTGTATCTTCATGATAACTCTTCCAGGTAGGTGCACCCCGATTTTTCAAATGAGCAAACTGGGACAGATTAAGTAGTTTGCCTATCAAGAAAGCAGTGGCATTGTAAGTTCTACTACACTGTGATTTAATGAAGGGCAGGGATGAGATTGGCTTCATTTTTGTTACCTTGTAGGGACTCAGAAAACATCTCTGGAAGGAAAGGATCTCAGAATGAGAGGGCTAGAGGTTCATTTCCACCAACTTTTTTTACTTTACAGAGTATGAGGCTAAAGCCCAGATGAGGTGTGATTTGCCCAAGGTCACAGGGCCCAAGGCCAAACCAGTTTCCCACTCCTGCTCCTTCACTGGCACACAGCTGCCTGACTGCCAGAGCTGGTCCCTTAGAAACCTGAGTTAGTAAATGTTAACAGTGCAAAAGGAAGGGGGCTACTTAGCATTTAGCAGCCATGCTGAATGTCAGGGGAAGGAGTGCACCCCACCATATGGGTCAGTGGGAAGGCTCTGGGTGGAGCATGGCCCACTCCACAGTCTCTCCTGTCCAGAGCTGTCCAGAACTCTCTGGGACTGGACCGACCAGAGGGATGTGGCCAAGCAGGGAACAAACAGAGCTTCTGTTTTTTACACATAAACAACCTACATGAAAGACCACGCGTTGATAAGAGTGGCAATTAACAGCTTTGTTTTCACCTGTTAATTACACATATCAAAAACAGAAATTGGTACCACCACATATTTTTAGACTCTTTCCTCTCCTGCGGCTAGAAGCCGGGGAGAAATGGTAGGAATTATATATACATGAACAAACAACAAAGCTGTTCCTTGCTACTTTTTCTTACCACTGATGTTTCTAGGATCTAATTTAGTGAAAAACTCATTAATTTAGGCTCCAGTCATGGTCATGATCTTTATTAGCTATATGACCTTGGCAATTCAATAAGCCTCTGTGAGATTAACATTCTTTATCTGGTTCAGAGTCAGTCAATAATCAGTGAATGATAGTCTACTGTGTATAGCATATCACAAGTGTTCCTATACATTCTTTCATTTACCCCCATGTTATCTCCCTTATGCATGTGAGGAAACCGAAGCTCAGAGAAGCCTTCATCTTCCAGTTGTTAGTGGTTTGTTGTGTCTGAGTCTCTCACTGGCCCATGCGGCAGGGACTAGGTGAAATTCATCCCTATATCCCTAGTGCTCAAACAGCTCTCCCATTAGATGAAACACTGAATTTAGCTGAGTTTACTAGAAAGAACATTAGGGAGTCAAAATCTGGGTTTTAATCTCAGCTCTTGTGACCTTGGACAAATCTCTCTAAAACTCTTTCTTCATCTGTTTAAAAAGAAAAAAATAAGATACCATGATTAGTATCTTTCTCAGAAGATCTGAATTTTTCTTTTTTGAGAGACTTAGATCTGTCCAGACCCCTAACTCAATAGGTCAGCAAAGATTTTTAAGTACCTGTTATGTGTGAGGAATTGACCCTGAATACATTACCTGGCAAAGAAAATCCAGTATCTTAGCTCTGTCCATTGCTACTCTGCCTGGCATCCCATCTTTTCTTCTTTCCCTATGCACTAATGGTTTATTTTTAACCCGTTCCTTCTTCTCTTTTCTTCCTCCTCCAAGGAAGAATTTGAGCCAAAGCGTGAATGTGGCCCCTATCAAGCCAACACGTGTGTGATTTCACAAGACGACAGATCTTAGGGAAAAAGGTGAAGATTTAAGTCTGTGTGGGGAGTGTGTACATGAGAATGTGAATACAGACAGATGTAGGTACCTAAGGATGTGAGATATACAATATGCAGGTGTTATTTCCACAACAGTCACTCCAATAAAGTCAGGGAATCGTGTTTGTTGATGATAAGAATATCAAAGGAACACCCACTCTTCTCTAAAGGGCTATGTCATTCTTCCAGGACTAAGGGGTGGGGAGCCAAGTAACTGGCATTGAAGGCAGGGGTTCTAAAAAGAGTGTCTCATATGCTAGTGTGCTCAGTTTGGGACCTAAAACTAGTAACTGGTCACTAAATACAAATCGTCAAATGTGTAAATAATTTCCTTTTTAATATATATATATATAAATTATAGGAGTCATCTCTATAATAATGAGGAAAAAAAGATGGAATTAAAGTCAGTGTGTTAGAAACTGCAGACAGCAGGCGGCTTACTTATCTAACTGATGTACCTGACAGAAATTATAGGAATGTCTTACTTCATAAAAAAAAGCAATGGAATATGCAATAAACTCATGACAAAAAAATTCTGGGTATGCCTAAGGGAGGGTGTTGCACATGTAACATTATCCTGAGAGTTATGGTAGAAAAGAGGCTGAGTCCCTCTGCTATCAGACATCTTCATCTACGTGCCCCAGGGGTCCCCTATGACATCAAACCCTTGTTAACAGAATATGCTTAAGAGAAGACAGGGAGGAGAGAGGGAATGGTGACTGAGGTCAGCATTTCATAGGTATATCCCCTGGGGATTAGAGAGGCACATATCTCTCAGTGAGCAAACCTCCATCAGACTTAAGAAAGGGTATAGACTTACAGAAACCAGGCACCTGCCAGCCGAAAGCACCTCCTACTCACATGGAAACAGTGATAAGTCCAGAGGCAGGCAGAAGCAGCTGCGGGTGCCTCCTGACCTCAATAAACCAGCTCCCAGAGAGAGAGGGCCCACCATCTCTGAATGTAGAAATGAGCAAGTGGTCACCTACCAGCAAAATGAGCAGGGTGCTGGGGCTGCTTCTGAGCACATGAAACAGGGCTGCTAAGCTGGCGGGAAGGGTGGGCTGCCCAGCAGAGGCGACATCATCCAGCTCCTCACAGATGCTCTCTTCCCAGGAGAACCAAAGTTCCAGGACACGGTGCCCAAACCTACTCATCAGCTCTGGATACAACAGGAATAACCTGAGCAGGAGGGGGTGGTGGGTGTACACTAGGTGCAGGTCCGGGATGCCCTCTAGTAATTTTCTGATGGCGCCAACCACAGCCTGAAGGCAAAGAAGAAAGGGGCTAAATACACCTTGCAGAGGACTCAAGAGACCCCAATCCCCAACAAACACAGACAGCCAAGACATAGTGGGAAAAATGTACTGGCTTCTCAGTGCTCCAGGATATCTACACTGGCTCATCCCAGCACCCTCTAGAGAAAAGAAAACCTCACTGTGCTTACCTTATAACAGTGGTCCTCAACTAGGGGTGATTTTGCTCCTCAGGGAACATTTTTAAATGTTTACAGACATTTTTGATTGTCTTGATTGGGAGAGTGCTACTGGCATCTAGTAGGAGAGAGCAGGATCCCACTAAATACCCTACAATGCACAGGACAGCCTCCCACAGAAAAGAGTTATACTGTGCAAAATGTTAATAGTGCCATGGCTGAGAAACCCAGCTCTATAATGATACCACAGTGTATCATAATTGTCAGCGTGTACTTGTCTACCTCCCACACTAGACTTGAGATGCTTGAGGGCAGGGACTGTGACAGATTGATCTGTGCACTTGGCATAAGACCTGGCACAGAGAAAGCAAAGGGCAGGTGTTCTGAATCATTTATTAACCCTCAAAAACCTATCTCTTCCCATTGTACATATTACAAAGCTCAAATTCCTTAACATGTTATTTTAAGAATTTTATAGTTTATAGTTTTCACTCTTCATTTGGGTCTTTGATCTATTT
This sequence comes from Delphinapterus leucas, assembly GCF_059928025.1. NCBI lineage: Eukaryota > Metazoa > Chordata > Mammalia > Artiodactyla > Monodontidae > Delphinapterus > Delphinapterus leucas. Next base: position 95,450,241 of record NC_143139.1, on the reverse strand, counting down.
TGATTTATTTTTTGTGTACGGTATGAGGTAAGGGTCCAACTTCATTCTGTTGCTTGTGGATATCCAGCTGTCCCAACACCATTTATTAAAAAGGCTATTCTTTCCCCACTGAATTGTCTTGGCATCCTTTTAAAAATATATGGGTTTCAGCTTCCCTGGTGGCGCAGTGGTTGAGAGTCCGCCTGCTGATGCAGGGGACACGGGTTCGTGACCCAGTCCAGGAAGATCCCACATGCCGTGGAGCGGCTGGGCCCGTGAGCCATGGCCGCTGAGCCTGCGCGTCCGGAGCCTGTGCTCCGCAACGGGAGAGGCCACAACAGTGAGAGGCCCGCGTACCACAAAATAAAATAAAAATAAAATAAAATATGGGTTTATTTTTGGACTCTTAGTTCTATTCCATTGATCTGGTTGTCTATGCTAGACATATACCAGAACCACACTGTCTTGATTACTCTATTTTTGTAGTAAGTTTAAATTAAGAAGTGTGAGCCCTCCAACCTTGTGCTTTCTTTTTTAATTTATTAATTTTTTTGGCTGTGTTGGGTCTTCGTTGCTGCACGCGGGCTTTCTCTAGTTGCGGCAAGTGGGGGCTACTCCTCGTTGCGGTGCACGGGCTTCTCACTGCAGTGGCTTCTCTTGTCATGGAGCATGGGCTCTAGGTGCACGGGCTTCAGTAGTTGTGGCACGCGGGCTCACCAGTTGTGGCGCACGGGCTCTAGAGTGCAGGCTCAGTAGTTGTGGCGCACGGGCTTAGATGCTCTGTGGCATGTGGGATCTTCCCAGACCAGGGCTCGAACCCGTGTCCCCTGCATTGGCAGGCGGATTCTTAACTACTGCACCACAAGGAAAGCCCTTGTGCTTCTTTTTCAAGATTGTTTTGGCTATTTTGGGTCCCTTGCATTTCCATATAAATTTTAGGATCAACTTGTCTATTTCTGGACAAAAAAAGAGAAGGCAGGGACTCTCCTGGTGGCGCAGTGGATAAGAATCCGCCTGCTGCAACTAGAGAAATCCTGTGTGCAGCAACGAAGACCCAACGCAGCCAAAAATTAATAAAATTAAATCTTAAAAAAAAAAAAAGAAGGCAACAGGGATTTTGATCAAGATTATGTTGAATCTATAGATCAATTTGGGGAGTACTGCCATTTGAACACTATTGTCTTCTTTTTTCCTAATTTTATTGAGATAAAATTGATGTATAACATTGTATAAGTTTAAGGAGTATAACATAATGATCTGATAAATGTATATATTGTGAAATGATTACCACAATAAGTTTAGTCAACATCCATCACCTCACATAATTACAAAAGTTTTTTCCTTGTGATGAAAACTTTTAAGATCTACTTTCTTAGCAACTTTCAAATATACAAAACAACATTGTTAGCTGTAGTCATCATGATGTACATTACATCCCCAGCACTTATTTATCTTATAACTGGCCATTAAGTCTTCTGATTCATGAACACAGGTTGTCCTTCTATTTAGGTATGTATTCTTTAAATTCTTTCAATAATGTTTTGTGAGTTTCAGTGATCAAGTCCTTGCACTTCTTTTGTTAAATTTATTCCTATATATTTAATTTCTTAATGCTACTGTAAATGGAATTATTTTCTTAATTTCCTTTTCGAGCATGTTATTAAAGACTTAGGTCTACCTCCCAGCTTCTTTCCACTCCTTCTCCCACATGACCTAGCCAAGCCACACTAAACTAGGCTTCTTTCCTTGAATGGATAGACTGGGTAACTCCCCACTTCTGTATCTTAAATCTTACTCTACTCTCAGCCTGAAAGTTCTCCCTTCACTACCTCCATCTCTTCCACGAAGCCTCTCTGATGCCACAATCGGACACAACCTCTTGCCCCTTGTGCTTTCGTAGCTCTCAATGGTCCTCCAGCTCCAGGAAGCACTGCAGCTGTTCCCTGCCTTGTAGGAGATCTTTTTGTCTCTCTTGCCAAACTGGCGCTCCCTGAGGGCAGGGAGTTTGTTTGATTCACCTCAACCCTGACAGGGACCCACATGGCACCCGGCACATGATAAGTGGTCAATGCATATAGAGGAGTTATTGTTTAATGGGTATAGAGTTTCAGTTTTGCAAGATGAAAAGATTTCTGGAGATAGATGGTGGTGAGATGGTTGCACAACAATATTAATGTACACAATACCATTACTGTGCACTAAAAATGGTTAAGATAGTAAATTTTATGTTTGTGTATTTTACCACAATTTTTTTAAAAACCTGGATAAATAAAAATAGAAAAACAAAAATGAAGTGAAAAAAACAAGTTGTGACTGTATATTGCCATTTATATATTTATATAAGAATTTTTAAAATGCAAAACAATGTTATATATCATTTATGGATTCACACCTAAGAGGGGAAATCTGGAGCTCCTCCATAAACTACCTTCTAAGTCTCCACACCCACTGGTAGATGGGAAGAAAGGGCCCCCAAGAACCAATCTTGCCACGATTATTAGTCTTGAAGCCATCAGGACTATTCCTATTGTGTCCTTTTCCCCCGTTTACGTCAGTCACCTCAGAAAGCCCAGAAATTTCAGGTCACCCCCATATGGCTCAGGACATGCCCTCTTTAAATCCCATCTCCCACTCTTACACAGCTCCACAACCCTTCCACGTGCCCTCTAGAACTCACTCACAGTTATCAGCAAATTCCCTATGTCCTGTACCTCTTTGAATATTCCCTTCACCTTGCTGCTTTGATTCTCTGCCAAAAACCTCTTTTGCCTACAGTCTCTCAAGGGAGGCTATTTTCACTCCCACTTCCCTAGTTTGAAAACCTTGGCCTCTAAATTCTCTTACTTCCTCCTTCTAATCTCCTTTACCTGCCTCAGCCATTCATTCCCACGGTCATGTATCCAGACCTTGTCATTACAAAGAACTGCACCCTCCCAAATAATCCCAATTTCAAGCGTCCCATTTTACCACCACCCCTCCTATCTTTCCAGCTCACTCCCTCTAGTATTTCAATCCAACAATTCTTTGACCCTCATGAGAACCAAAATCTTTGAAAATATCCTTTTATTTTCTCTTATTCTCATACTTCACACTGTTCCATCAAGAGATCCTATGGCACCAACTTCAAAATATATCCAGAAGCTGACAATTTTCACCACCTACTCCACTATCTCTTGCCTACATTATTGCTGTAGCCTCCTAACAGGTTTCTGCATCCTCACCCTTGTACTCCTCTGTTATATTGTCCTAGTGGCCAGAGTGATCTTGTTTAATCCAGCCATGAATTAAACCATGAGACTGTATGAGATCATCACAGCAGTAAATTTAGAGAAAAAAGAAAAGCAGTCACAGACTGAGCCCTGAGGTACTACAACATTTAGAGGTCAAGGCGATAAAAGAGAATCAGCAAAAGACACTGAGACATAACTGCCAGAGAAGTAGGAGGAAAACTAGGAATACCCGGTATTCTAGATGCCAAGGAAAAGCAGTGTTTCAAAGAAAAGAGATGTTGTTGATAGGTCAAGCAAGATGATGACTAAAATACTGACTATTGGCTTTAGCCATGTATCTGTTATTGGTGACTTTGACAAGTGCATTTTCAGGGATATGGTAAGAGTGAAAGCCTAACTGGGTAGGATCAAGACAGGATGGGAGAGCAGGAATGCCTGAAGCATCTTGTGATACTAGAAAACTCAAACTCAGGCTTCCCTGGTTGTGCAGTGGTTAAGAATCTGCCTGCCAATGCAGGGGACACGGGTTCGAGCCCTGTTCCGGGAAGATCCCACATGCCATGGAGCAACTAAGCCTGTGCACCACAACTACTGAGTCTGCACTCCAGAGCCCACGTGCCACAACTACTGAAGCCAGCGCACCTAGAGGCCATGCTCAGCAGCAAGAGAAGCACCGCAACGAGAAGCCCACGCACCACAATAAAGAGTAGCCCCCGCTCGCAGCAACTAGAGAAAGTCCACGTGCAGCAGCCAAAAATAAAAAATTAATAAATAAATAAATTTATTTTTAAAAAAAGAAAAGAAAACTCAAACTCTGTGTCAAATATCACTAAGGTTGTGTCAAAAGGACTTAGGAGCAACCTTGAATAGGCTCCCACTGGCCAAAGATAGGACGATTTGATCCTCAAAAGGATAATATAGTAGATTGAAACCATCAAATATTTTTAAATCGATGAGCTCATAATGATACTAAAAAATTCTCTTTGGTCACTTTTAGAGAGTGCTAGGCAACCAACTCATTTTTTTTGAAAACTGGTAATTAAAGGGAAAGAATCAAACATTCACCCTATGCTTCCTATACAATCTACCATTCAGAGTAACTGAATAGTTGGTGAGAGAAGTTTCTTTTTATACAAATAGTCCAGTTAATAAACAAAGAGAGAATGACAGAATTAGGATATTATATTTTGCAATCCCTAATGAATTAAAGGATCTAGGGAATGATCACCAATGGCTGCTAATACCACAAAAAGAGAGACAATGGGACATTATATACCTACATCTGTCTTACTTGAGAACACTTGCACTTCTACTATACCTTCCTGATTCCATTCAAATTAAACCAGGTCTGCTCATGTCACATTTACCCCAATAGTAACTTTTTTTAAAAGGCAAAATTAATAGTCATTGAAGGAAGAGAGTCCTTAATTTGAGGCTGAAGAGTCCACATCTAAGGAATAAAAGCAATTTTCAGTGGAAAAGGTGACAGATCCAGTGATGAATCAGACATAGTCCTCCACCCCTGAGAGTTTATAAAGAAGCTAGAGAGAGAAAACTTGTAACATATAACCACCTTCAAAGCAATCCAAGACCAGCCTGGTTAACAATGATCTGGGTGCCGGCAACACACTTTGTTTGATAAACTGTTACCTGGAGACACCTCACACCTCTTTCCTCCTGCATAAACCAGAGGTGGTACTAAGAAAAGAGCCTTAGGAGTTGGTCAAGTCTGAGCTGGAGTCCTGGTCACGCCATCAATTAACTGTGTGACCTAGCAAAAGTTATCAATACTTTAACCTAAGTCTTGATTTTCTTATCTATAAAATGGAAATAATAATCTCTGCCTCCCAGTACTGTTGAGAGAATTGGCTAAGTTACAAGGGCTATGTATATATCAGCACTCTATCTTCCCCCACTCCACCAACACACACTCTCTCTCTGCCACCCACCTTCTCTATATATATACATCATCATAGTCTCCCAAGGAACCATGATGTGAAGAGGTGCAAGAGGAGGAAGAAAAGCCCCAGGCACTTTGGTCCATACCTCATCTAGCGCACCGTCTTTGTCCTGGCAGATTGCAAGTAGATAGATGGAAGCTCTGAAGACCACCAGTGGAGGGCATTCACCCTGGTCCTGCAGAGACAGGAGGAAGCTTCGCACAGCCATGAATAACTCCGCCTCTGAGACAAACCTGTCAACCAAGGAGAGTCTGAGTGAAAAAGGCAGAGATGGCTGTCCTGCCCTGCTACATCCTCCCTCAGCCACTGTCCTTCTGTCCCAGCATGTCCACATTCTAATGACAACTTGCACAAAGAGTGTGTTGTATATATTTAACAAAGCATCGTCACACATGCATAGCACATAATTCTGTGCTTTGTGCAAGGCTCTATTAGAGACCAGAGACTCCTCACCCACATCTAGAAGGTAAAGCATCAGGCAGCTGGACCGGCAGTGCTAAAGAGAAGGATGCTGCTTCTTGGGTTCAGGAGGCCCTGCTTTGGCAGCCAGTCCACCCTTCTCGTATTTATCATTAAACATTTCTGTGTTCAATGGGCTACTTTCTGGGGGAGGGAGACGTCTATACTTGTACATGCAAGGGAGATGGGGATGAGGAGGAAACTGACTTCACTATATACCCTCTTATATCTTTTAAATTTTCTACCCTATGTCTCACCTATCAGATTAAGACCCTCCAAAATCAAACATTTTTAAATAGGTAATACTAAATGCAATGCAGTATCCTGGATTATGTCCTAGAACAGAAAAGGGACAATAGAGGAAGAATTGGTGAAATCTGAATAAAGCTTAGTTAATAGTATTGTACCTTCACATATATCATCAAATGATTTTCAACAAGGGTGCCAAGACCATTCAATGGGGAAAGGACAGTCTTTTCAACAAATGGTGCTGGGAAAACCAGATTTCCACACGCAACAGAATGAAGTTAGACTCTTACCTAACACTATATTAAAAAAAAATTAACCCCAAATGGATCCACACTTAAGACCTAAAACTATAAAATTTTTAGAAAAAAACATAAGGCAAAACTTTCTTGACATTGAATTTGGCAATGAATTCTTGGTTATGACAACAATGGCATAGGCAATAAAAGAAAAAATAAACAAACTGGACTTTATGAAAGTTTAAAAATTTTGTGCATCAAAAGACTACCAACAGGGCTTCCCTGGTGGCGCAGTGGTTGAGAGTCCACCTGCCGACGCAGGGGACACAGGTTCATGCCCCGGTCCGGGAAGACCCCACATGCAGCAAAGTGGCTGGGCCCGTGAGCCATGGCCGCTGAGCCTGCGCGTCCGGAGCCTGTTCTCCACAACGGGAGAGGCCACAACAATGAGAGGACTGCGTACCGCAAAAAAAAAAAAAAAGACTACCAACAGAGTAAAAAGGCAACCCACAGAATGGGAGAAATTATTTGTAAATCATATATCTAATAAGGAATTAATATCCAGAATACATAGAGAACTCCTAAAACTCAACAACAAAAAAGTTGAAACAATCTGATTAAAAAATGGAGAAAAGATTTGAATAGACATTTCTCCAAAGAAGATATACAAATGGCCAATAAGCACATGAAAAGATGCTTAACATCACTAATCATTAGGGAAACACAAATCAAAACTATGAGATAACAACCTCATATCCATTAGGATGGCTACTATCAAAACAAAAATAAGTATTGGAGAGGATGTGGAGAAATTGGAACCCTTGTGCACTGCTGGTGGGACTGTAAAATGGTATAGCCACTGTGGAAAACAGTATGACATCTCCTCAAAAAATTAAAAATAGAATGACCAGATGATCTAGCAATTCCACTTCTAGGTATATACTCAAAATAATCGAAAGCAGGGACTCAGGGAGATAATTGTATACCTACGTTCACAGCAGCATTATTGACAATATATAATAAAAGGAAGCAACCCAAGTCTCTATCGACAGATGAATGGATAAGCAAAATGTGGTATATACATGTACAATGGAATATTATTTGGTGCAAAAAAGGAGGGAAATTATGACATATGCTACAGCTTGGATGAACCTTAAGACATTATGCTAAGTGAAATAAGCCAGTCACAGAAAGACAAATACTGTATGATTCCACTATAATTAGTACTTAGCATAGTCAAAATCGTAGGAACAGAAAGTAAAATGGTGGTTGCAGGGGCTGGGGGCAGGGGGGAATGGACTTAACTGTTTAGTGGGTATAGAGTCTCAGTTTTGCAAAATGAAGAGTGCTGGAGACGGACAGTGGTAATGGTAGCACAATATTATGAATGTATTTAATACTACTGAACTGTACAGTAAAAATAGTTAAGATGGTAAATTTTATGTTTGTGTATTTTACAATTTAAAAAATTGGAAAAAATAGTAATGTGCCAATGTTACTGTCTTAGTTAGATAAATGTACCACAGTTATGTATTAGGAGAAAATGGGTGAAGAGTAACTTTTCTGTAAATCTAAAATTACTCCAAAATAAAATGTTTATTTAAAAACTAAAAAGAAAATGGATAATAGCCATAATATAAATATTATGCTACCAAAAGAATAAGGTAGACCTATTAATACATATAGTAGCATGGAAAGATGTCCAAGATATACTGTTAAGTTAAAAAGCAAGTTGAAGACCTTGTATTATATCCCATTCTGTATATTAAAAAAAAAAAGTATATTTGTGTGTTTTTTGTTTTGTTTTGTTTTATTATTATTTTTGGCTCCGTTGGGTCTTCGTTGCATTCCCTAGTTGTGGCGAGCGGGGGCTACTCTTCATTGCGATGCGCGGGCTTCTCATTGCAGTGGCTTCTCTTGTTGCAGGGCACGAGCTCTAGGCGCGCGGACTTCAGCAGTTGTGGCTCGCGGGCTCCAGAGCGCAGGCTTGGTAGCTGTGGCGCACGGGCTCGGTTGCTCCGCGGCACGAGGGATCTTCCCGGACCAGGGCTTGAACCCGCGTCCCCCGCACTGGCAGGTGGATTCTTACCATGTGCCACCAGGGAAGTTCCTATATTCGTGTTTTTTAACACACAGAAGAGTTTATGGAGAGTACCCAATAGTAGTTAACTCTGGCAGGTGTATGGGGAAGTATTTTAACGTTATAGCCAATCATTTTTCTTGAGTTTTTACAATAAGCACGAGTTTTAAAATAAGAATAAAACTTTATATATATATATAAATTTATTTATTTATTTATTTTTGGCTGCGTTGGGTCTTCGTTGCTGTGCAGGGGCTTTCTCTAGTCGTGGAGAGTGGGGGCTACTCTTCGTCGCGGTGCATGGGCTTCTCATTGCGGTGGCTTCTCTTGTTGCGGAGCAGGGGCTCTAGGTGCGCGGGCTTCAGAAGTTGTGGCGCACAGGCTCAGTAGTTGTGGTTCACGGGCTCTAGAGCGCAGACTCACTAGTTGTGGCGCATGGGCTTAGTTGCTCTCCAGTCCAGGGCTTGAACCCCTGTCCCCTGCATTGGCAGGCAGGTTCTTAACCACTGTGCTACCAGGGAAGTCCAAAAAAAAACTTTTAAACTATCACATGGGTCAAGTGATGTTCAATGAGGGTGTCAAGACAATTCAAAGGGGGAAAAATTATCTTTTCAACAAGTGGCGCTGGAACATCTGTATAAGCCACATTAAAAAAAAGAAATTGGGGGCTTCCCTGGTGGCGCAGTGGTTGAGAGTCCGCCTGCCAATGCAGGGGACACAGGTTCGTGTCCCGGTCCGGGAAGATCCCACATGCCGCGGAGAGGCTGGGCCCGTGAGCCATGGCCACTGAGCCTGTGCGTCCGGAGCCTGTGCTCCGCAACGGGAGAGGCCACAGCAGTGAGAGGCCCACGTACCACAAAAAAAAAAAAAAAAAGAAGTTGGACCCCTACCTAACACCATCATGAAAGTTAACTCAAAATGGATCATAAACCTATATGTAAGAGCTAAAATTGTTAAAGAAAATAACTATAGAAGAAAATATAGGAGTAAATCTTCATGACTTTGGGTTAGAAAATGTTTTCTTAGAATCAACACCAAAAGCATAAATGACAACAGAAAAAACAGACATATTTCATCACCCCCCCCAAATTTTTAAAATTAGATTTAATAAAAATTTAAAACTCTGTGCTTCAAAGGATACCATCAAGAAAGTTAAAAGACAACTAACAGAACGGGAGAAAAAAAATTGCAAATCATGTATCTAATAAGGGACTTGTATCTAGAACATATAAAGAACTCTTACAACTCAGTTAAAAAAATAGGTCAAAGATCTGAATTTCTCCAAAGAAGGCGTGCAAATGGCCAAGAAGCACATGAAAAGATGTTCAAAATCATTAGTCATTAGGGAAATGCTAATCAAAACCACAATGCAAAAACCACTCCATAACCGCTAGGCTGGCTATAATCAAAAAGATGGACAACAAGTGTTAACAAGGATATGGAGAAACTGGAACCCTCAAATATTGCTGGTAGGATTGCAGCTACTCTGGAAAACAATTTGGAAGTTCCTCAAAATGTTAAACATTGTATTGCCATATGACTCCTCAATTCTACACCTAGTATATACAGAAAAGGAAGAGAAAAACAAGTACTCAAACAAATACATGTATACACATATTCACAGCATTACTATTCACAATAGCCAAAAGGTGGAAACAGTCCAAATGTCCAGCCATGGATGAAGGAATAAACAAATTGTGGTGTATATATACAACGGTATATTATTCAGCCAAAAAAAAGAATAAAGTACCAACGCATGCTACAAACATTATGCTCACTGGACGAATCTTGAAAACACTGTGCTAAGTGGAAGAAGCCAGGTGCGAAAGGTCACATACTGTATGACCACATCTATAGGAAATGTTCAGAATAGATAAATCCATAGAGACAGAACACAGACTGTTGGTTGCCAGGAGCTGAGCAGAAAAAGGAATGGGTAGTGACTGCTTAATGGATAAGAGGTTTTACTTTGGAGTGATGGAAATATTTTGGAACTAGATAGAGATGGTGATTGCACAACACTGTGAATGTATTAAATGCCACTAAATTGTTCCCTTTAAAACAGTTAATTTAATTATGTAAATTTTACCTCAATAAATTATTTTTTAAAAGCTTAACAGAAAATAGTCTTTTGATTTTAAATTTTAAAAAATTGTATAGTAATTCTTAAAACCAAAGTAAGGCACTGACATTTTTTTCTGGTGCGTGAACAACACCCTCAGGGATATCAAGGAACTCTCATTAGCATTCTAGGCCTCTGTCTCTAGACAGACTACCCACCTGTCTTAACCCCCTCTCCAACATGTGAGCCCCTGAGGAATATAAGTCATTTCTCACTTATCTCTGTGTCCCCAGTGCCCAGCACCAGGCTTGGAGAGGATGCCTCTGTAAACATTTATTGAACTGAACTTGGCTAAAGATGTAGGTTCCAGAACCAACTGTCAGCCACCAGCTCTGAGCACTGACCTGTCCTCGTGAATGTAGGCCAGGTAGAAGAGGAGCAGGATGCAGTACTGTCTCTGGCGAGTGGCTCCCTCCACATACTGGCGATCCGACAGGAAAGCAAGGCTTTCAGGGCTCCTGCTGCTTATCTGGGGCAGCCCATGCTGCAGAAGCTCAGATACTGCAGAGAGTTCTGGGGAGAGAACAAGCAGGAGAAAAATCACACAAAGGACAGAGGAGAGCAGGTAATGAGCACATGGGTGTCTACTACATACAGAGTGCTGCACAGGGCAGCAAGGATACACGCCAGATAAAAGGAAATCAGTCTCTTCTTCCTCTCTACCAGAAGAGACAAAAGGTAGCATGTGGAAGGACATAGATACATTCGTTCACTTGACAATGTCCACTGATTGGCTACTCTAGGCCAGGCTGTGAGACATGGGCCCTACCTCCAGTAGCTGGCAGCTGGTGGGAAAAAACAGATAATGAGACAGATAATTATAGGACATGTGATCAGTGCCATGTTCAAGCGTGGAAGAGAGAGTGACTCACGCCACCTGCAACGCGGAGGGCAAGCTCAAAGAGGAGGGAACTGTGGAGGGTGAAGAGAAAACAGGCAGAGAAAGGAGGGAAGAGACTCCCTGAGCCAGGAAGCAAGGAGTTCAGCAGCCTGGAGGCATAAGAGGAAGTCATGTATAAGGGGCAGGAAGGAGTTCAGTGTGACTGGCCCCTCAGTGAATAGATGTGGAGTGTTAGGGGTTTGGGACTGTGTGATGTAATTTGTAGCTAGACTGTGAAAGACCTTGAATGATGAGTAGAGAATATGGATTTTATCCTGAGAATAGATTCCTGAATTTCTTATGAAACTTCTGTTTCTTAAAAGAAAGAACATTTGATTACCAAAAGAATATGAAAGAAAAGGACCTCAGAGCTTAAATTATGAATAAAGTCACCTTTATGGAAAATTCACTACATTACCCTTATTTTCCAAGTTTCACCATAGACCAGAGAAAACTCCATCACTGTCTGACAATGCCCCACAGACTGATGTTTGGAGACAATGGCTGAAGGCCAGGGTAGTTGAGATGTTAAGGATAGATCGTCTAGCAGTCGGTGAAGACTGGTAGGAGGATGAGAGACTGCAAGCAGGGGGCCAAGTTAGAGGTCAAATGAAAGGGTCCACCCTGCCAGTGCAGTGGGCCTACAGGCAAGTGGAAGGTGACATGGAGAATGTCCCACTGCAATGTGCTAGCAGAGTCAGGTCAGGTTTCCTAATTCTAAGCTTAGGGCCTTTTCTACCAAAGCACACTATGACCACTGTGATAATAACAAAACTAATATCCTTGAGCTTCGCACATCCATATATAAAAGAAAGAAGCAGTCTGCATGTAAGTAAGGTTGGCTGCTCTTCCTGGTGCTCTGAGATATGACAAGATCTCAGGGTCTGAGGGGGCAGACAGTGGGGCCCCTCCTATTCCAACAAGAGAGGGAGCTGCCTGCAGCAGGGGCTGGTGCTGGTGAACACTAGAGGCTGTTGTGATGCAGCTGCCACCACGGTGGAAGTCATCATGTCATTTTCTGTGCAGGCCAGACCACACCTGAATAGGAGGCAGAGAGCTGGACACCAAGCAGAGAGGAGTGGCTGGTACAGTGAGAGAACTAGAAGCCAATCCATGTTGGAAGGAATGAAAATCCTCACCTGTGCTGCTGTCTCTCTCAGCATAGTGTCTGAGAAAGACAAAGGAAAAAGAGCGGTTTGGGAAGTCTGTAGGGAGAAGACAACATCTTCATAAATGTAAAAAGAGGAAACACAGCCAGCAGCAAATGTCACCCACAAAGAAGGCACGGTATTTGTTGAATGAATGAATAAAACAATGATTAAACTGTTTTATATTATAGCAAGAGGGAGAGGTCTAGGATAGAGGAACTCCTTAGGGCAGAGAACAGATCGTAATTATCACTGTATCCGCAGCTGCACTTAGGCCTCCCTGACATGCTGCAGAAGCTCAACTAATACTCAGCAAAAGGGAAAACCTCCAGCTCTCAGCCCTGCATCTGCTGCTCCCCCTGCCTAGATGGTGCATGGGACTCCTTGACCTCACTCAGACCTCCACCAACATGCCACCTCCTCACCTCCTCATGAAAACCCTAACGTGTACCTCCTCCTTCCATCACCCCCATCCCTTCACCTAGCTTTATTTTTTTTCATAGCACTCATCCACCCCTGACATTATATCTATGTGTTTATTGTCTGCCTCTCCCACTCCATTAGAACAGGACTTTGTATCCCTATTACCAGCTCCTTGAATAGAGTCTGGCACATAGTAGATGCTCAAGAAATATTTCTTGAATGAAGGAATGAAGAAATGAAACAGGCTGTTCAAGATATTTTGAGCAGGGCTTCCCTGGTGGCGCAGTGGTTGAGCATCTGCCTGCTAATGCAGGGGACATGGGTTCGAGCCCTGGTCTGGGAAGATCCCACATGCCACGGAGCAACTAGGCCCGTGAGCCACAACTACTGAGCCTGCGCGTCTGGAGCCTGTGCTCCACAACAAGAGAGGCCGCGATAGTGAGAGGCCCGCGCACCGCAATGAAGAGTGGCCCCGCTTGCCACAACTAGAGAAAGCCCTCGCACAGAAACGAAGACCCAACACAGCCAAAAATAAATAAATAAAGTACCTTCTAACTTTAACATTAGAGTACTCGCCATTTCCCCATTTCTACAACAAATACACTTCTGCATGAAAACATAGACTAGGAAAATCTCATATTAGGTTTAAAAAAAAAAGATATTTTGAGCAAAGGTATCTGGGGGTAACAGGCAGAGAGCAAGAGGCCTGGTGTGAGGGACAATGCAGAGAAGTTGGTCACGGGGAGGAACTGGACTTGTTGAGCTTTAGAGTCCTTCTCAACCCTTAAGGTCTAAAGGTCCCAGAGGCTTGGATTCCACTGTTTTCTGATTTATTTATTATCTCACCTCCCTAGGAAGCAGCCTACAGTTCCATCATTCCATGATTCCATGGTTCCTCTGGGTAGCTTCAAGCAAAGGTTTCTTATTACTGTACTGACTCACTACCCAGCCAATCAGCAAGGCATCCAGACTCTAAAAGACCACCACAGACCTCATGAGTGGTCAAACTACAGCATCTTACCTTCTTGGGAAGGTGGTCCTGTCTTCTCTGGAGCTGAGAGGAGGTTGATGCACATGTAGTAGAGGAAACTGGAACACACCTGGTTTAGGGCTGAGTGACTTAGTGGGAGAAGAGGAAGACAGAACAAGAGAGTACATTGCTACTTTGGCTGGGACAGCATTATCCCTGCTGTGTACTGGGGCACCACTGCTTTGTGCCAGAGCCCAATGAAGTTCTAACCATGGCCCTGGTAGAGAAGGTCTAGAGGTAGCTGTGAAAAGTAAATATGGAACCTGCTGCCCACAGATGTAACTTAGGCACTTGGCCCATATAGGCATTCACTAAAAATTTCCTGAAAAAAATAAATCAAGGAGGGCTACTAAGCTCCAATTTAATAAAACATATAGGGCTTCCCTGGTGGCTCAGTGGTTAAGAATCCGCCTGCCAATGCAGGGGACACAGGTTTGAGTCCTGGTCCGGGAAGATCGCACATGCCATGGAGCAACTAAGCCTGTGCGCCACAACTAGTGAAGCCCACACACCTAGAGCCTGTGCTCCGCAACAAGAGAAGCCACCGCATGAGAAACCCGCGCACCGCAATGAAGAGTAGCCCCCACTCGCCGCAACTAGAGAAAGCCCGCGTGCAGCAACGAAGACCCAACGCAGCCAAAAATAAAATAAATAAATTTATTAAAAAAATAAAATAAAATAAAACATAGAAACAAAAAAGTCCTCCTGGGTCAGGAAAGGGCTGAGGAGTACTAGAAAAAGAGGAAGCTGTTGAATCCAAAATGGGTAGCTGAGGAGAACTACAAAAAACATCTAAAACTGTGACTCTGAATCCAGGTGGATCCCTGTATTCCCTCCTGAATGTTGGTGTTCTATTCGGAGATATGGAAGGAGAGCTAGACGCTGCACTGAGGTCACCCTGAGGACTGCAGGCAGTAACAAGTGGAATCTGCTGAGTAAATGCAGACAGGTGGCAAATCAAAAATGGGAAGGCACGGAATGCTGTCCTAGAAGCCTAAAGAGACAGACTGAGGCAGCAACCTCTCTACTTTGAACAAGAGAGTCTCTCCTCTGGAATTGCTGGGCTGGCAGCAACTAGAACACGACTCTCTCTTGATGGACACAGCATCGATTACCCTGTGAGGGCCTTGGTTTCCTTGTTTGTAAAATGAGGGGTTAGACAAATGATCTCTAAGAGCCCTTCCAGTTTTGATGTTACAGGTGCCCATCCAAGTATCACATGGAATGAAAGTCGTATCAGAACCAGACAAGTAAAAGCTACAGGAGCCCATCCAGCTCGTACCATCAGCTGCTGAGCAATTCCCACACTGTGTCAATCCCCCCCAAGGTCCTATGACTAAACCACACCAATCAGAAATTTCCACTTGTCCAGTCAAGAAGGACACTTGTCCCCTTGGGACCATACATACCTCAGGCTGCTGCAGAACCTGGCCTTCAGTTCCAAGGTCAGTTGTATGAAGGATGAGGCAGCTTGGGAGAATTGAGAAGAAAGCAGAGAGCAATTTAAAGTAGACTTTTTAAAGAGACTCCCAAGTCTGGGTGGTACTAGTTCTGGAGTCACACAGACCCGGGTTTGAAATTTGCTCCATCACTATCTAGAAATGTGGCTCTGGAACACTTATTTAACTTCTCTGAGACTCAGTTTTGATATCTATACCTCGAACGTTGTTGTGAAACTAAGTAAAATAAATGAATATAGAAGATCTAACAAATACTTAGCTCAGAGTAGGTACTGAGTAAAAGTTCATCTTCCTTTCTGATGAACAGTCTACATTAGCTGGTGACCCTGGCCCAGGCCCCTGCACTGTCTGGCTCTCCTAGTTGCCCCGCTCCCACCCCGCCCTGCCATGCAGCTCTCTGTCAAAACTGACCTCTGTCCTGTCCATCCTTGGTCCCTGTAAAAGCAGTATTCTTGACAAAAGCTCCCACTACACCAGCTCCAGGGCTGGGGATAATCTTATTCTATTGCAGGGCTTCTGGTAGGGAATTAATCCCTCAGTTTCATAGTAACTTTCCAGGACAGCGGTTTAACCCATGGCTCCCTCAGCAGGGGAACGCCCAGTTTGCCTGCTGGAAGGGTTCCTCGTAGTACAGACTCTCAGGGATCCAGAGTTTCTCCACCCCCGACTTCAGGTCTCTACCCCCTCTTGGCTGGCAGTGCCTGCTTCCCTCTTTTCTCTTGCAGTTTGGGCCCTGACCCTGTTCTCGCTGGCTTCAGGCTACATAGACCTCCCTGTAATCACACTTTCTCTATATGCCTTGCGCTCTGCACCACTGCCCCACCAGAGATCTACACTTCTGAAGCTGTACCCATTCAGCACCCCAAGACTGGATTCTCTTGGCTCTTGAAGTATGGCAAGCAGAAAGAGCAGATGAAGGGAAGGAAAGGAGTATACGTCAGTTGTCACAATGACTAAGAGGTACACTCATTCAGGAAATCTACATATGTTGCCTCATTTCACTCCCATTATTATCACCATGTTCTAGTTGAGGACATTGCAGATAAGAAAATTAATTTGCCCAATGTCAATAAACAAGGGATGTTTATTACACAACCTATATGTACTAATCACAAAGGTCCTACTTTTTCCCCTCTTCCACACAGCCTCCTACCGTCTCCTAGAAGTTCCTCCCACTTCCTACATGGAATAGCTTCCTAAGGGTTTCCTGTACTCTGTTCTTTTCCTGGAGAGAACAAAGATACCTCTGAACAGCGACAAGGGACCTCTCCAGGATGACCCAGACCATCAATCAGAAACTCCCTCAAAATCCCACATCAAATATACAGACAACTGCAAAAGGTATGCCCCTCAACTCCCCAGCTCTGGATCCTGGCTCCTCTCCTTTCCAAGGACCTTGCTCTGCTGAGTACCCCTGCATCTCTCTACTGCTCCTTCATATACACTGCTAACGGAATAAGTGTTTCCAGTCTTAGGGGGTACTAAAATCCTTCGTAACTCCATTTCCCCTTCCAATTACACCCCCAGTTCTCACCTCCCCCCCTTACACCAAACTTATGGAAAGATTTGCCTATTTTGTCTTCACTGCCTCACCTTGCACTCACTCTTCAACTCACTATAGTCCGGCTTACACCCCAACCACGCACAGCAACTGCTCTGGCCAAGGTCACCAACAGCCTACACGATGCCAAGTCCAATGTACATTTTTCAGTCCTTGTCTTACTTGACCTCTGGGATGCATCTGACACTCATGACCACTCCCTCATCTACAAAACTCTCTTCACTTGGCTTCCCTAATGTCATCCCCTTCTGGGTTTCTTCCTACCTCTCCAACCATTCCTTACCAGTGGACTTTGGAGTAATCTGTTTCGCCTGACCACTAAATATTGTACTTTATTTTGTCTTGGTCCTTTGATCATCTCATTTTACACACTCACCATGAGGAATCTCACCTGTTCCCCACTAGAGACTCAGCCCCACAAGGACAGGGGTCTGTTTTGTTCACTGCTACATCCTCTGCCCTAGGACAGTGCCCTTCATGTAGCAGGTACCCAATAAATGTTTGTTGAATGATTGAAAGGCTGGATGATGAAAACTTCTATATTTATTGTAAAGAAAAAAGTGCTGCCTGCTATTCCAGTTCTACAAGGATCAAGCCATTAGCCAATGCAGTTGCTCAGCCCACCAACAGTGTACCCTGAGAGGAAGTCAGGATGGGGAAAAACAGGAAACATTCTGCACTTTGGATATACTGGCCCCTAGATAGTTAAGATGGCTATCTAAGGGAAATTTTCAAATGACCCCAGATTCTTGCATCTTCCCATACACAAAAAAAGGCACTAAAATCATTAACTTGAGATGTCCGTTTTTTGTGACTAGCAGTAATCTTTTTATGATTGACTACACGTTTTCCAAGCAAAAAAGTTCATATATATTGTGGCTTCCTGCTTACCTCTTTGGAGCAGTTCCTCAGAGCTATCTGAGAGGCTGTCTCCCAGGCTATAGTCCTCAGCAAGGTCCCCAAATAAAACTTAACTTACAACTCTTACATTGTGCGTTTTTCTTTCAAGTGACACTATATTTAAGACCAGATGTTTCCCATGACCTCAGACATAGTCAATTACCGACCTAAAAGCTCCACTGGGACATCTCACAGGCACCTCAGAGGTACCCTGATCCAAACTGATCACACCCTCTACTGCTTTCCCAAACCAGATCCTCCTCTAGGGAGCCTCCTCTCAATAAAAAACACCACCACCCACCTAGACGGCAGCCAGAAGCCAAGGCATTACCCTAAACTATTCCCTCTCCCTCATGCCCTACATCCAATCATTCCACCACAGCCCACCCCCCACACACACACACATACTACCTTAGTTCCTAACACCAACCTGAGTTAATGCAAGAGGCTGAACTTCTTGCCTCCAATCTCGCCTCCCTCTAACTCATGGTCCGCACTGTTCCAAGAAGGATCTTTCTGAAACAGCAATCTGAGCCTGTCACTCTCCTTCTTTAAGACTCAGTGCTCCCAAGATAAAGTCCAAATTCCCAACCTGGTCAACAAGGCCCTTCATGACTGAGCCCTGGCTACCTCTCCATGGCAGACTTCCCACTGCATGCTATGTGACAGGAATAAAAGAAAAGACAGTAAATGATAATGATAAGGGGCAGGTATAGCATAAAGATTAAGAAAGCAGGCTCTAGAGCCAGATTAGATTCCCTGAGTTTGAACCCTGGGCACACCACTTCCTGTGTGACCTTGGGCAAGTTGTCCAACCTAAGTGTCAATGTGCTCATCAGCAGAATGAGGATAGTCACAGTACATACTCCTTAGTTTTTCTGAGAATTAAATGAATGAATACATGTAAAGCACTTAGAACAGTATCTAACACATAGTAAGAGTTTGATATTATAAATGTTAGTTATCATTAGTTATTAATTATTACTACCATTCTCTCTACTCCCTTTTCTGCTTTTGGCTATCTCCCCTTCCCATTCTCACCATCACTACCACTTTCTGAAGAGGATAAAGGAGACTCTGACTCTGATTCCTGGGCTTACTCTGCAAATTGAGGTATTTATAGGATGAAAACCGAGACGTGGGAAAGGAAGGTTTATATTTTGAAGAGAAAAAATGACGAGTGAGGGAAGAAAATAAATACATGCAAGAAGACCTGGAGAAGGCTGAAGGAGTCAAGAGCCACTTGGGTTCAATTTTAGGAAGGCATTTCACTATAGTATAGTTAGACAGCACTTTCACACAGAGTGCTACCTCTCTTCTATAAGGCACTTGCAAGTACACAGGACATTTTTCAGTTGTCACAATGACTGGGGATACTTCTGTCATTCAGGGCTCAGGAGCCAGAGACACTAAACATCTTGTGAGGTCTGAGGGAATGTGGAGGATGAGAGTAATTAGGGGAAGGAGGTCTGTTGTGGGCTCTGAACTGGAACCTTCTTGACATTCTCAGAGAAGTGTCAATTAATTTGAGAACTGCCTTTAAGGACTTTTGATTGATGGATGATATACCCTTCCACTCAACACTAGGCAGAGTGTGGATGTTGATTCTGAATGAATACGTAAGCCTCCCATCCACAGGTTATGCACTCTTTAAGTACCCTGAGCAGCTGCCTAAGGCGCCTGCCTCCCTCCCAACTTCCCCACTTGCCTGCTGCCTACCAAGCTTCTTGGAGAATTCCTCCTTCATATGGGGGACGATGACAAAAAGGCTGTGCAGAACTGAGAGGAAAACCTCCATCAAGGCTGGATGAGTGGCCTGTTCCGAGTACCTCTGCAAAGAACCAAGAGGGAGAGCACAGTCCTCCAGGACTGAGCCTCTGAAGAAGAAACAGCATCAGCAAAAACTGCATCATCTAGCAATGGGAGACTAAATTCTTCCATTTCACGGGCACAAGAAACACTAGGGGACCTGAAGTCACAAGCCTGCATCCAAGGCTTACATCTTCTGCCACTTGATAAACTGTTCAAGATTCATTACCGCTCTGGGCCTCTACCAAAGAGTAAAACAGAAATAACAAGTCCTACCTCCCAGAAACAAATGATATCTCATGTGTAAAAGGCACTTTCTAAACTGTAATGCAGAGTGACGCTCATGCTTCTAACATATAATAACTTAGTTTACAAACTTCCTTCACGTTTCTTTTTCATGTGATCATTGAACAGAATCATGAGGCAGCCTGATATGGTAGACAGAGCTCTGGATTAAGAGTAGAGAAATCTGAGTTCTATTTCAAGCTCTGTACGAAGTCGCTGTGTGCCCTTGGGTCAGTCACCCCCTCCCTTCTCGCTGTTTCAGTTCCCTGTGTATAAATAGGCAGGGCCTCAGGGACATGGTTCTTACAGATACTTTTCATTTGGTTTTCAAACCAAGTTTTTTTCGACTAGAAAAGTAATACAAGCTCATTAAAGAAAATGTGTAAAATACAGAAAAGTAGAAAGCAAGAATAATACAGTAATTCTATGATCTAGCTCTAGATCTAGCTCTAACGCTCCATAAATCTAGGAGGAAGGCAGAGCAGGTGAGGAAGGGCTACTGCTAGTGCGAGCCAGTCAGGGCTGCAATCCCAGGCTCCTGAGAGCTACCCACCTGAAGACCCTGGCACGCTGCCTCAGAGGCTTCTTCAAGAAAAAGAGGCTCTCCTGTCAGAACCAGAGGATGCTCCCCTGCTGCCACCTACTGTTCCCAGTGGGTATTTTGGAGGTGTCCTTTCCCAACTAACAGTGGCTCCTCACAGGCTCACAGGATATCCAAACCTCAAAGAGGACAAGACTCACCCAAGGTCATCTGGGCAGTCAACAGCTCTGGACCCCGCTCTTCCTACTATCTCCATCTCAAGTCAGCTCAAACCCAGGGCTCTCTTCAGGTCTCTCACCTGTCATTTTACAGAACTCACATATGTGCTCCTTAGTGAAGCCTAGATCAGACATTGACTGCTACTCTTTACTAAGCAGAAAAACACATAGGTTCAAACCTCAGAACTGTCATATACTTGCTTTACAACCATAGAAAAATGACAACCTCATCTTTAAATTGGGGGAACTGATAGGACCTATTTCACAGGGTCACTGGGAGGGTTAAATTATGAATATAAGGCATTTATCACTTCATAAACATTACCTATTTATTATTTTATTATTACTGCTTTCTACTTTTTAAGAGGCATCTATTAATCTATTATTTACAACCAAACACTGTACTGTGATTTTAAAACCAAAGGAAAAGTGGCTGCAAGAACAACACTGCTACGACTCTCAGAAGGTCCAGCTGAGCAGTCGAGTCACCGTCTTGTGCCTCTCAGCCTGGCTTGCTCTCACATTCTTCTCCTCCCCAAGCTTCATGCTGTCCAAGGCTCAGGAAAACCCACCATCACCATGGGGATACACAAGGAGTCACAGGCACTGAGAAGAAATTCTGAGAAGGCCTCCAAGGTGTCTTCTTTCTCAGCACTGGGAGCTGTGAATGGATTCTCCTGGGCCGAAGGCTCGCTCTGGAATTCCACAGCCAACCTAAGAAATCAATGTGTGGGTATATCTACAACTACCTATGCAACAAAAAGGTTAGAAGCATCCTCCTAGAGGGATACCTGAGCTCAGGGCTCAGGGAAAGTATCCCAACCAGCAGATCTGGAGAAAATTCCAGACGCCTCAGTGAGGGAGAACCTGGTCTTTGGTCACCTCTTCAGCTTCGTGCTCCCTACCCTCTCTCCCATAACACATGACTCATCCACCCTACTACATGTATTTCCCTGAATATACCATGCTGTTTGCTGTTTCACATCTCTTTGCCTTTACATATGCTGCTCTCTCTACTTGGAATGCCTTCCCCAGGTTTGTGACAACGTAATGAATTCCACACATATAAACAAAACTGTCTCTTTCCCAGGAGACTGTGAGCTCCTTGTGGGTAGGAGCTAATCTGACTTACCTTTCTACTCCCACTGTCTAGCACCAGGCCTGGCACACAGTAGATACAACAAATATTTGTTCATGTGAACTGAATTAATCCAACAAGCATTCAGTGAACACCTATAGCACTAGGTTACTTGGGAAGAGGAACAAAGCTGAGTGAGATACAACCTCATTGCACAGTAACAAAAACTTCGTCAGGAGGGAATCTTTAGAAACCTCCTCCACATACCCATTCCATACCCCACACGCATCCCCAGCCTCCATCCCAGCCAAAGTCCTCTCACTACGCAGCAAAGCATCAGAAACCAAGTGTTGCTTCTAGAGCTTCATCCTTTGTCTGATTCCTTTCTACACCCACCCTCCATACTACTACCTCATCAGACCACAGAGGGCCCCTCACCTGCAGGCATTTCTAAATCCCTCCAGAGTGCTCAGGAGGAAGCTTCCTCTTCGAAGAATGGTCTTCTCCGAATCTCTACTGGAGGCATGGCCCTGAGGTGAGAAGGAAAGAGGAAAACCTATTGGTCAAGTACCTACTCCGTGTTCTGGTCTTTGCTTAGAGGACTACAGACTTCTTCCTCTCACACTGGAGTCTGGCATTCCCATACACCTAACAATTTCCAGGGGATCTTAGGTACACCTCCACAAATCCAGCCATCTAATAGCTCCTTTAAAAAATGGTAGAAGAGGGGCTTCCCTGGTGGCGCAGTGGTTGAGAGTCCACCTGCCGATGCAGAGGACACGGGTTCGTGCCCCGGTCCAGGAAGATCCCACATGCCGCGGAGCGGCTGGGCCCATGAGCCATGGCCACTGAGCCTGCGCATCCGGAGCCTGTGCTCCGCAATGGGAGAGGCCACAACAGTGAGAGGCCCGCATACCGCAAAAAAATAAAAATAAAAAATAAATAAAAGACAAAGTGGGTAGTAGGCTTGGGTACAAACACCCTGGGATTTACTATCCAAACTCAGGTCCTTGCTAGCTTTGGACCTGAGAGAAAAACTATTTAACCCCTGCGACTTCAATTTCATAATGAGGATAACGATTATTAAGTCCCACAGTTCCACAGTTAGGAAAAAAAATAACATCTCATTGTAGGCGTGTGTGCATGAGAAAAACCTATAAAGTAGCATATAAAGGTAATGCAATGTACTAATTATCTTCCAAAAACACATTACAGCATGATCTCCAGAAGAAGCGGGCTGTAGTGCACTGACCAGGGGCCTCCAGTTCAACGGGATCTGGGAAAAATCTGCACACCGGCTCAGCATGGCTTTGAGCAAGGCCTGCAGCTCCTTGTACAGCACAGGTAGAGCACTCTGATGATCCTTCCTGCACCCAGAGAGACAAAGGTAAGCCTATGGTGAGGTAAGGGTACTCCGAGGTACCCTCAGGTTCTCAGGCAATGGGGGACAGGTGGTAGATCAGAACACGGGTCCAGGATCTGATCTGATAAAAACCCTTGCTCCAACATATATCTGCTGCATGACTTCGTGCACATTCCTCATCCTCTCTAGCCCTCAGTTTCTTCATCTAGTCAATGAAAGTTAATAGTACTCTCCTCATAGAATTATTCTAAGGATCAAATTGGATAATGTATGCCAAACACTCAGCATGATGTTTGCTAGTTAGTAAGTCCTTATAAATGACAGCTAAGACTATTATTATTGTTATTAAAGATACAGAAGGTTTTCTCACTGAGAAGGGCCTCCCAGTGAAAAAAGTACTATCTAGAACAAAGGTGGTCACTGTTCTCAAATAAGTGATAAACTGTCTTGGGGACGAGAGATCAAATTTGCTTTCTGTTTCCTTGATGAGGAAAATCAGGATCAATAGGTAAACGTTATCAAAGACCCAGATCTTATTTAAAGAATATAAGGAAGAACTTTCTAAGAGTCAAAACTCTATAAAGGGGGCTTCCCTGGTGGCACAGTGGTTAAGAATTCTCCTGCCAATGCAGGGGACGTGGGTTCGAGCCCTGGTCCGGGAAGATCCCACATGCTGCAGAACAACTAAGCCTGTGTGCCACAACTAGTGAGCCTGTGCTCTAGAGCCTGCGAGCCACAACTACTGAAGCCTGCGCGCCTAGAGCCTGTGCTCCACAAGAGAAGCCACCGCAATGAGAAGCCCGCGCGCTGCAACAAAGAGTAGCCCCCACTTGTCGCAACTAGAGAAAGCCCGCGCACAGCAACAAAGACCCAATGCAGCCAAAAATAAATTAAATAAATAAATTTTTAAAAAAAGAAGAATGAAATAATGTCATTTGTAGCAGCATGGGTAGACCTGGAGATTATCATACTAAGTGAAGTAAGTCAGACAGAGAAAAACAAATATCATATGATATCGCTTATATGTGGTATCTAAAATAAATGATACAAATGAACTTATTTACAAAACAGAAAAACAGACTCACAGAAAACAATCTTATGGTTACCAGGGGGAAGGGTGGGGGGAGGGATAGATTGGGAATTTGGGATTGACATATGAACAGAGAGCAATCTGCTGGGCCTTCTAACAGGCACTCCGTTAATTGTATATAGTGAAGGCTTGATTTCCCCTTTCCCTCTTCATTTCTGGAAGCTCTAACTTTCTGTCCTACATTGACTGTCAAGCCCTGGTTCTGCCATCTTTAAATTCTTTCAGCAGTTCTCACTTTTCATTCCTCCTTCCCGTTGTGCTCCCCAGAGACCCTCTGAGCCACTCCACCTCAGAGGGACCACCTCAGTAAAAATTCTGAAAAATTAAAGTCAAAAGTAAAATTATCTAAGGATTAATAACCAGCCCCCTACCCACAGCTCTCCACAATTCTGACACAACCAGCTTTCTGGCTTCTTCATGTACTACTCCCCTTCACACAACCTGCTGGCCAGACTGGCTACCGTACCCTCAGTAATCCCTAAATTTTCCTACCTACATGTTTTGGCCAACCCTGGTCCTTCTACAAATCTAAATCTCTCTCATCCCTCATAGCACAGCTCAAATACTACCTCCTGCCTGAAAGGTGCTAAAGGTGCTACCAGTCCCCAATAACACTGACCTCCTGGGAGATGTCCAGCTCTGCATGGGAACTTCTGATTGACTCTGGCTCTTACTCTATGTCTTTGTTACCCCGTTGGTTTACTCATCTCACCCTTGTTGGGATTCATGCCCCAGATTTAGAGATTCAAATCCAGGAAAGGACAAAAGGGGAAAAGAGACAAACTGAAGCCATTATAATGTAAATGCTATTCTTTTATTCAATTTTTAGAAGCAACCAAGAGTCAAGTGATGTAGACTTAAATATAGTTACAGAAGAGACTATAAATGTTAACAAACTTTACAATATAAAATTAAAGGTATAGGGAGTTCCCTGGTGGCGCAGTGGTTTCCACCTGCCAATGCAGGGGACACAGGTTCCAGCCCTGGTCTGGGAAGATCCCACGTGCCGCGGAGCAACTAAGCCCGTGCACCACAACTACTGAGCCTGCGTTCTAGAGCCCGCAAGCCACACTACTGAGTCCATGTGTCACAACTACTGAGCCCGCATGCCACAACCACTGAAGCCCACGCACCTAAAGCCCATGCTCTGCAACAAGAGAAACCACCGCCACGAGAAGCCTACGCACTGCAACTAGAGAAAGCCCGCGCGCAGCAACGAAGACCCAACGCAGCCAAAAATAAATAAAGAAATTTATAAAAATTTTAAAAATTATAAAATAAAATAAAGTCCCCAATGGACATTTCACTCCCCAGATCTTCCTTTTAAAATAAACAACTAAATAAAATTAAAGGTACAGCTGACATTGAGAAGTAGACGGTAAGGAGGAGAAGGGAAAGAAAGAGCTGGGGTGCTAATATACTCAGCTAACGAAGTAGGGTGTCAAGAGATACTGCTTCAGGTTGAGGGAACAAGAAACACAAGTTTTAAGTATATTATTTAAAATTTTGAAAACATAACATCAATTAACATAAAATAGTAACTAGGAAAAATGCCAAGGAAGTGTAGAGAAGACAAAATAATGTGACCTAAGTCTTGTTTTTCTTATTGGCAAGTCAATGAATAATGTTCTAAATTGACAAATAAAGAAATAGCATTACAAGCATATTGTTTAGATTTAGGGAGATAAATCACCAGAACTAAAACCAAAATGAGTTAAAATTAGTTTCCTTTAGGAAGTGGGGACAGGGGGCTGTTCCTTTTCATTATAAACCTTGTGCGTATTTTATTTTTTATCGCTTAAATACATTACTTTGTTAGATTTTAAAAAGGGAGGGCGTGGAAACAAAGTAAAATTTTCTATATAAATAAATATGGGTTATCCTCCATTAGTTTTTTCAAGATATCAAGCATCTTACTAAGGAATGATTTCCCATCATGACCCTAGGATTGCTTAGTCTCACCATCCATTTTAACATCATTCATATACTGAGTATCTATTAGGAGTGAGGCATATAGCAGTGAAAAAAATGACATGGTCCCTTATCTCCTGGAGATTATTTTATATAGTGGAGGAGACACAGAACAAATGAATAAACAAGAACTGTCAAGTGTCTGGTAGCTGCTGTAATAGCCAGATGGGTCAGTTAGGGAAGGACACTCTGAATGAGACCTGAATGATGGGAAGAGTCCAGTCATGCAAAGATTTCAGGGAAGAGTATTTTGGGCAGAAGGAAAAATTAGTAGAAAGGAAGTGGGGGCAAGGTCTGGACTAAAACAAATGACCTAGTTTTAAAAAGTTACATCCACAAAATAAATACAGAATAAAATCCTATTTTAAAAAAACATGCAGAGAATTGGAAAGAACTCTTCCAAATTAAAAATATGAAAGCAGAAATAAAACACTCAATAGTAGAGTTGAAAATAAAGTCAAGAAAATCTCCTGGAAACTAGTACATAATGACAAAAAGATAAAAAACTGTCAGACAAAGAAAAGAAAGAGATGACCAATCCAGGATGCCCAACAAAAATGGCAGTTCCAGAAGACAGAACAGAGTAAACAGAGCAGTGGAAGAAATAATTCAATGAAATTTCCCTGACCTAAAGGACAAGTATCCCCTGGAAGCTGCTCTGGCCTTGACAGGCCCTCGGGTACATGCAGGGGTGGAAAGTTCAGCCTGTCTGGGTCTCTCACCTCAGAAAGGCAGAAATGGCCTTCACTGCCTCGGCAGCCACCTCCAGCACAGGGCTGTTCACTGCCTCTTGGAGGGCACGGCCAGCATCTCTGCACAGGGCTGAGCTTGGGAACAGCTTGATCTCCTCTGGCTGCCTGAGAAATTGTAAATGAGAAATGAGTGTGTGAACTCCTATCACTGACCCCACCAGGAATAAATACCTCACTTCTTTCCTTCTCCAGTCTGGCCCCTACAGGCCTGACGCGTCACTACTTTGCTCACCGAGTCAGGATCTGAGCAAAGAGCAGCAGGCCCTGCTTGTGCAGCTCGGTGTTGTTCATCCTCAGGATTCCCTGTAGGCTCCTCACCACTGACTCGATCCCTAACACAAAATGACATGGCAGAGGCCAGGGATCAGGGCTTGTTGGCTTCTTTACTGCCTTCCCAGGAGAGATGAGAGGCTCTGGACAGCACATATTTGCTAGCAGCCCTCATGGAGCAGTCCTGACAAGTTGAGCTGATGGGACAGGACTGTGAGATCTTTGAGGGAAGGCCCTTATCTGATTCATCTCTGTCTCCCCAAACCCAGCACAACCCAAAGCACGACCCTGGCATTCGAGGTATTTAGTCAATACCTACCGGCTGAGCTTCACCTTCTCTACTACACGCACTCCTATTTCTCCTCAAAGAATAAGGTAGGACATCCACTCCTCCAGGAAGCATGCCCTGGTCCACTCAGGCAGAGCTGTGGGCCTCTCCTGAGCTCCTACATGTCTTGTACCTCCCCTCTTGCAGTCTTAATAAGCTTGCTTATATCTCCCTCCCCTTCCAGAGGACAGGGACCACATTTTATGTATCTCTAAATCTCTAGGTTCCAGCCTGGTGCCTGGCATAGAATAAGAACACAGAATATATGAGTAACTAAATGTGCCCAGTCTAAAAATCTAGATGTGATATAAAGTCCCAGACAAGAAAGGTATCACCAGGAAAGAAGAAGAAGGGACAGTTTCAAAAAACTTTGAAAGGATAAATCAGCAAAACTTGAGGACTAACTAGATGGATAGATATCTGGGGCACAGGAAAAGACTGAATCCAAGGCTGAGTAAAGTTGCTCTTAAGGTGCAACAGGAATTCATTTAGTGGCCCTTCTCTTGCTAAACATATATACTGCCAATCAATGAAGAACAGAACTGTTTGGATATCACTGCTTGCACGTGGAATCTGGTAATGAGTTTGGGCTGATGGAAATGACCAGACCAGCACCCCTCTCCAAGGTGTAGGCTGGCCCCCTGTCACTGCTGTTGCCACCTAACTTCGAAGTGCTGTCCACCTGAGCCAGAGCTAGTAGAGGACCCACAATACCAACCATACACCGTGTGGCACTTGGAAAAGAAGAGTGGCTCTTCTGCCAGAAGTATCAAGCAGTTGTAGCTGGACCAGACAAGCACTTCACTGGAAGAGGAAAGATGCTCAAAGAGGAACTCTGGCCAGGGAGAGAGGGAGAAAACAATCAATGACAACTGTGTAATCATGATCCCTTAACTAATGCTATGGTCTTGGATTTATTCAGCATCTCACACCTGTCACTTCATCTGTTCACACACCCTCTTGATGAGACATGATCATTCATTCACAGATAAACCTGGAAAATGCCCTCAGACTTATGGTGTAACCTTATCTTTTTAATAGATGGGGAAACTGAGACCTAGAGAGAAACAGTTGGTGGTAGAGGCGGGACTGGAACTCAGGTCCCCTAATTCTCAGGACGGGCAGCAGCATGATACAGAGAAAAGAGATTTTAGAGCCAGACAGCCTTGATTTTGTATCCCTTCTCTGCCAATGCCGAGTCTTGCTGATTTAAACCAGTTATTTCCCTTCTCTAGTTCAATTTCCTTATTCATAAAATAGCAAAGATGAGGACCTAAATGTGGCAACATTTGCGATGCACCTCAGGGCATATTTCCTGGCTCATAACAAACCTTCAAGACACATTAGTTCCTTTTGCCTCCCTGGTCCATGGGTCTTTCCACCACCCCACGCTAGGTGTTTATTCCTAGATGGTCAAATTAATGACAAAGTTCAGTGACAAACTGCTCAAGGTCATATTAGAAATCTGTAGCAAGAGGATTCAGACTTCATGAGGTCTATTTCCTAGAGTCTGTCATATACAATGAACATGCCACCAACCATCCCTCCAGTATGCATATCAAAGAATTCCCAACAAGACTGCTGCTGCTGCTACTCAAGGGTCTCCAGGCACAACTCTGGGGTCCTCAGAGGAGAAAGTTAGAAGGGGCCTCCTACCTGGGATGTCAGCATGGATGAAGGCTGGGGCGTGCTTCGCTGGCGAGTGGACCAGTACTGCAGTTATACAGTGGGCGCTGGCCACCTGCAGAGTCTCATCTCTGGAAAGGAGAAGCTGGAGAAACAGGCAGCAAAATGTGTCACAGTCACACCACTGACAGGACCAGAGGGAAGCAGCCTGAATGCCTCAGGGCAGGAGCCTGATTTGTCTCTGAATCCCTCACACACTACTGGTGCCAGGCATAAGGATGGTGCTCGGGGAGAGCAGTTATAGATTATGGAAAGGAGTCTCTGTCAACAGCAGCAGGAGAGAAACAGAACAAAAGAACACAATGGCACTCAAAGAACACTAACATCATCCCCAAGAAGGGCTCAGGCCTTCATTGGCAAAAGTACTTTCACAGCCCTCATCTGGTTTTGATGTTTCAACAAGCCTGGGACATAAGGGAAGGTTCTGCTATGAGCCTTGCTTCAAAGAATGTGCAGAAAAGAGTTAACATTGCAGGCCTGAGACTGTTATCCTTAGAAAGTCCTGCCTGCAAGGTTGGCCACTCACTGGGTTTGGGAAGTTGAATTTCAGGAGGGTTCCCAACCCTCCAAGAACTGGTAAAAGTGGCTCACTGTCACTAAACTATTTGCACAAGCAATGCAGTTTATGCTGAACCCACCCCTACTTTCTTTCTGGGAATCTAGAATTTTGGTATGTGCTAGGCAGAGGGTGCCTCTATAACCAGCCAGCTCCCAATTAAAACCTAGGGCACAGGTTTTAACTTATCCTTTCATGACTGAAAGAAAACCAACTTTGAGCCTTCTAATAGCATATTGTTTTGGCCAGTAAGAAAATACTTAGGAAATCCTGGATAGAAGGAGTGGTAGATAAGGAAAAAGGCCCAGGAAGCATTCAGGTTCCCTTGTTATTGAACCCAGAGACCACGAACCACAAGACAACTACCTTTTTGAGCACCAAAGGCAGTGAGGTCTCTCCTGGTGGCCCCTCAACACTCTCAGTACTTTCCACCAGCGCAGATTTGTTCATGATCATGGACACAAAGAGGTCATACTTTAACAGCTGCCTCAGCAAACCTAGAAAACAAAGGGGATGGGAAGTGAGGCAAGAGGAGCATAGGCACCAGAATACACCCAAGGCAGCTCCTCCGACATCCCCTAGAAACTTCTTCATGTCTCCATAGATATTCCTAAGTATTTTATTTTTTTTAATGCTATTGTAAATGGGACTGTTTTCTTAGTTTCTTTTTCATATTGTTTGTTGCTAGTGTATAGAAACACAAGTGATTTTGTATCCTACAATTTTACTGAATTCATTTATTAGTTTTAACAGTTTTTAGTGTAATTTTTAGGGGTTTCTATATATAAGGTAATGTCATCTGAAAACAGAGGCAATTTTACTTCTTCCTTCCTTTACTTCTGTCTCTTATTTCTTTTTCTTGCCTAATTGTTCTGGCTAGGACATCAAGTACTATGCTGAATAGAATCCCACCTTTTTCTTTGCAATCTCCACGAAAGCATGTACCACAATGGACTGTGTCCACATCTGTCCTCCACATTGGGCTATGAACTCCCACAGATGAGAGTCTGGGTTTGATCATCTTTATGACCCCAGAGCCCAGAACAGGGCCTGGCTCAGAATGAACACTCTCTATGTGTGGCTGAACTAGTCATAACAGAGCTCTTGGCCCAAACTGTGAAAAGAAATTGTTGTTACCCACAGACCATGCTTTTCCCTGTAGCTCCTGCTCTGAAACAGGTCCTCACCCAGTCACCAATCACAGTGCCCATTTGCTCTATCCAAAATACGAAAGCTCCCTGCTCTAAAGCATTTGGTAGATCTCGTGTATTTATGTAAGGAAGTAACAGGAGAGGCTGAAAGGGTACACTGAGCTTCAAATAACAAGCAGAGAAACTTGGACTTCACTCTGGAGGCCAGAGGGAGCCATAGATGATTTTCCAAATAGAAGACTGACAGGATGCAAGCTATGCAGTGTGAAGATTAATTTGGCAGCAAGTACAGGATGCACCAGGGCATGCAGTAAAGACCAGAGGCAAAAAAATTGCTGTCACACTTTTCTTCCTCTTCTCCTTCCAAAGATGACGTTCTTTGGATACCACACCCAACATTAGGCATCTTTCGCAGTCTGTGCCTCTTATCTCCCAAACCCACAGCTTCTATCCTTTGCAAAGCAGCAAACCTCCCCACCACTAGTGAGCCAATATCTCAAATCCTCAAGCAAAACCTCAAAAGCTTTCTCTTTTCTCTCCAGTCCCATGTCTTACCCAAGCAGTTGATCTTTAGCTCCTTTGTCTGGGCACCATCCATGGTGGAAAGGAAGAGAGGACACAGTTTCTCCCGGAAATGGCCCAAAAGCATCTCGGCTGCAACTGGTGAGGAGTACAGCTTCCCATAAAGGTAGCAGACAGAAGCTTGCACCCCCTCACTGGGGTATACTAAACCTCTCAACAGATGTTCCATCAGGTCACCTATCCAGAAAACAACCAAGGGGCCAGGGGAACCTCACAATGTCAACTGCTAGATGACACTCCAAACTGTTGCCCTGAATGGAATAGTGATGGTAATCCCCTACAATGCCCCACAATACATGATTTCTGGGAACTTAATCAAAAGGGAAAATCAAGGCTTAGAGAAGTTAAGTGATTTACCCTTGGATAAATACTCTGTGAGATATTTATCTGCTTTTACTGATAGAAAAAAAGTGCTTCTATATTCCAGAATTAATTCTTCCTCCCACCTGAAAGGAAGGCTCATAGTAGGTACTTAATTCTTTTGTGTTAACAAAATGAATTGAAGGAGCCCAAGACCAGAGTTGAGAAACACTTTTTTTCCAATTGGCCAACATAGAACAGATTTTGCAGATGGGGAAACTAAAGCCTAGAGAAGGAAAGTAATGACTTCCCAGATGTACACAGTGAATGGACCACCCAGATGGAAGTGTGATCAAAACAGGTGAAAGGGTAGTGGTAGCTCTTCCCCAGAGGTCACTCACTGTGCTCCATCACAAGCTTGTCTGCCAGAGCAGGGATCGCATCCACCAACTTGCCGAGAAGGGTCAGGGTGGCCAGGCTGCCTCGCATGGAGGGCATGTTACAGAGCTACAGAGAGTGAACATACCCTGCTCTATAAATTAGGATCAGGACAGATCTCCCACCAAAATTCATCTTGCCCTATCCACACCAAACCCTGTACTGCATGTGTCTCTCACCACAGTCAGTAATCAGCCTCTTTAGCTAAGTGTCTATATCCCCTATTGGACTGGGAAGTCCCGAAGGAAAGGGACTGAGTCAGATTCCTCTCAGTGTCCTCAGTACCTAGCTCAGGACATGTTTGTTAAACTAAATTAAAATTAGTATATTTTGCCTCCTATGGAGCCAGAAACTGGGAGGTGAAATTTGGGAACATCATAAAGATGGAATTCTAGTTCATTCCAAAAAAAATTGATTATCATCATCATTATTATAGCTACTATTACTGAACATTCTATTTGTCAGGCACTATGCTTGATGCTTTACAGGCAGAGTCAATAGTAAATATTTCACCTTTTCTATTGACTAGCTGTAGTACCTTAAGTAAGATTCTTAACTCTTCTGGTGGGAATTAATACGAGGACCAACTTCATAGGGTTGTTGCGAGGACTAAATGAGATAGTGCATGTAAAGCGCCAACATAGTGCCTAGCATATAGAAAGTGCTCAAAATGTTAAGTGGCATAATCATAATGATAAATGTTGATATATATAATTATAAATTCAATCATATGTTAACCACATGCAAAGTAATTATAATGACATGATTATTTAACATTATTTCTAATTAAATGTTGCTCTTGATGGTGTTAAATGAGCATTTGTCTTCCTTTTGCAAAAAAAAAAAAAAGTGACTCTGATTTTTTTTTTTTTTTTTGTGACTCTGATTTTATTCCTAAATCTTAAACACAATGCAGAAGCTGCTTGTTTAACTGATATCTATGACTACATTGAAGAAAGCTGGTTAAATATACCTTCTCAGTGTTTACCTTAGATGCTGATAAAAGCAAATGCCTTCAGTACAAAATAAACCAAACAAAAATACTAAGCCAAGACATAGTGAACATATTTCCTTAATAAATTCATCAAGGAAATCTGTATTATATTTAGGAGGATATAGAGAATGGCCATGGATGATTACGCCAGAAAATGGACTTCAGCACATGGAGGCAGCATTTGGGAGACTGAAAAGGGAAGGAAAGAAGCTACAAAGAGTACTGGAGCAGAAGACCCAGGCCCTAGCTCTGGCTCTGCCACTGACTCAGTGACCTCAGGCAAAGTCCCTTTTCCTCTCTGGATTTCAATCTCCCCATCTATCCAAAGAAGGGTTGACCCAGCTCTGACATCTGAGGATTCTGAGGGGTACTCAAGAACCAACAGCTACTTTACTGACCTCTTTGTGACACTCATACAGCAGGCAATGAATGGTCTGCTCTAACTTCAGCTGAGTTGTGAGCTGGATAAGGACTGAGAAGACACAATAACATTACTAATCAGAAGACAACCCATGGCCCAGAGTTCATTTTTCATAGTCCTTCTAATCAAAGTCATTTGCTTGTGGTAATCGGCATTAGTCTTTTCTATCTCCCCCATTCTTCACTGTTTTTTATCAATGGTTGACAACTAGGCTATACATTAGAATCACCTAGGAAGCTTAAAAAAAGAAAAAAAAAACTAACACCCAAGTCCCACCCCAGACCAATTAAATCAGAATCTCTAGATAAAGGGTCTAAGCATCTGGATACTTTTTTAGTTTCCCAGGTAAGTCTATTGTGAAGCCAAGGTTGAAAACTACTATGTTATTTCTACCTTTTTCCTTCCTCAGAATTTGCTACTTCATATATGAAAAGAACAGAATTAGGAGTTAGTTCCTGTGCCAATAATTGGCGATAATATTATCACTCAACCCCAAACCTGCCCTTCTATACAATTGTTTGTGATACTTCTGCTGGTGTCTTTGAGGAGGAGTAAAGAAGAGGCTGGCTCTGCAAGTCTGGGGAAAGCTGCAGACTAGATCTGGCTGCTGCTGAGGGAAGGCTCTGCCACCTCCAGGGTAAAGAAGCATTCTAGGACAACACTCACAGAAACAGGAAGCCAGGAAGCAAACAGGAAAGAGTAAGGAAGGAGCAAGTCCTTCTCCCTCTAGCTTTGCAATCTCCATCTAGTATCCACCACCTCAGTGAAGTTCCTGGGATCTGATGAGGGTTCTGCAAGCTATGCTGGTACCAACCAGGAGCAGATGGCTTTAGGATTATAGCCCCACTCAAGAGTGGTCTTGAGGAAAATGGTGAAGGGAAATCTCCCCACCCCTGCCAGTCGTCGGACCTTCGAGGGGTACATCTGTTTGTCCACATTCTCTAGACTGAGAGATGGGCAAAAGTACATACAGATCATATTGACTTATCTGTCACAGCTAGCAGTTACAGCTGCTAACTGCGTGCCTGGATAGTCATGGACCCAGCAGCAGCCAAGCAGCATCCTCTCCTCAGAGGTCTGTGTTTCATGTATGGGGTCCTTCCTCCAAACTTGTAAGTCTTAATAATTCCAACCTCTCCCTTTGTTTCCCTATCCCTAGGGGTGGAAGCTGTTTTCAAAAATTGCTACCTCGGTAAAACTTGGTTCGCTTTTGCCTTCAGTTATCTAGTCAATAATTCTTTAAAGGTTTTTTCTGTTCAAATAACTTGTGTGGTTTATGTTTCGTGACTATATTCTAAATGATACAGTTCTTGCTCTTTCGGCAAGAATCCTCTCATCCCAGGGACTTCCCTAGTGGCGCAGTGGTTGGGAGTCCGCCTGCCAATGCAGGGGACATGGGTTTGAACCCTGGTCCAGGAAGATCCCGCATGCTGTGGAGCAACTAAGCCCGTAAGCCATGGCTACTGAGCCTGCACTCTAGAGCCCACGTGCCACAACTGCTGATTCCACGTGCCTCAACTGCTGAGGCCCGTGTGCCTGGAGCCCATGCTCCGCAACGGGAGAGGCCACCACAATAAGAAGGCTGCGCGCTGTGGCGAAGACCCAACGCAGCCAAAAATAACATAAAATGAAATGGATAAGTTTATTTAAAAAAGGGAAAAAAAGAAAAGAATCCTCTCATCCCAATGCTCTTGTCTTCCTTCTTCTTGAGTCCTTTATAGGTAAACCCAGGCACTTCCACAGCTTTAACCACCACCTATGTGCAGACAACTTCCAACCAACCAATATGAATGTAATAAAAACAGAGTTTTGTACATGTCTCTGTAACAGCACTCATCAGCCCTTGTTATTTACCAGACAATCTCTCTTCCAGATTGTAAACTCTTACAGGATAGGGACCATGTCAGATACAACCCTAGTGTCTGATACAGTACGTGGCACAGAGTAGGTGTCCAAGAAAGAAATGCAGAATTAATGATTGATAATTGAATTTTCTTTATCTGTCTCTAAAATGGAACATTTCATCAAGGTCTCAAATAATCAAAGCTGCAATTCAGGCTAATATCCCCGGCTTCAAATGCTAGGTACACACAGTTTAATCTTACCTTCAATACAGAGGTCTGTTATACTCCCATCCTCCACATTGCATAACAGTCCTTGAGCAGAAGGAGGTAAGAGGGGGATGGTTAACAGATAAAAGAGAAACAAATCCAGAAAGGCACACTGTGAATTCTAAGACTAACAGCAGCTTTAAGCAATGTCCCAGCTAAATTCTATCCTCAGCACCAAACCCCAGATTTTCAGTAACCCACTCTGGCTTTGAAAGGATAAAAATAGTCAGTATGGCACAGCACAAAAACTGTGTGTTCTGGAGTCTCTAACAGACCTGGAGTAAAATTCCAGTTCTGCCAGCTGTTAGCTGAGACCTCCCTGAGCCTTGGAGATCATCCTCTCTCCCTTAAAAGACTGCCCTGGCAGTTAAAAGCCTGAAAAGCCTCCAGCAGAGAAAAGCACCCAATTCGAGTTAGCTCCCTTCCTCCCTAAAAGGGCTCATTCCATAGGACATTATAATTGTATTAAAAGAAGGGACCTTTTGGGCTTCCCTGGTGGCGCAGTGGTTGAGAGTCCACCTGCTGATGCAGGGGACATGGGTTCATGCCCCGGTCCGGGAAGATCCCACATGCCGCAGAGCGGCTGGGCCCGTGAGCCATGGCCGCTGAGCCTACGCCTCTGGAGCCTGTGCTCCGCAACGGGAGAGGCCACAACAGTGAGAGGCCCGTGTACCGGGGGGGAAAAAAAAAAAAAGAAGGGACCTTTTAATCCATCTCATTTTACACATGAAGAAACTAAGGTACAGAAGAGAAGAAGTAACTCAATCAGGGTCACACTCAGATCAGCAGACTCCAGATCTGACCTCTAATCCTGTTCAAAGACCACAGAGACTGGACGTTTTGAAAGATCACACATTTCCTACATTCATCTTCACACTTTTACTAACCTCTGAGCTGTGGTAAAGCCAGTTACCATACAATGCATCGTGTATCTTAGAAAGGGGACAATTTCTTCATTATTATGACAAAACAACTTACTAGTAAGTTAAACTGTTACATCGCAAAAAGTCTAAACTATGGTTCCAAGACCATTTCTCCAAGACCCCAAAAGCAAATGTACAAGGTATACATGCAAAATTCATGCCAAGTTTTCCTTTCAATCTCACCGAAAAGCATGCTTATGAAGTGGATACAGACTCTCTGATCCTGAGCCACCAGCTGCATGACCAGGGAGGCATGCCTCATGAGAGCATCTCGGAAGCCGGACAGCATGTGCTTCTTGCGCACCAACTTGGAGCAGATGAAGAAAAATATTCAATAGCAACCAAGTCTCAGCCATTCTGAACCCAAACAAGTGTAATTTCCAAATATAATTACAAGATAATACTGGTAGAATCATCTAAACTATGGAGTATGAAAAAGGGCATCATTTACACACAGGAATCCATGTGTTCAAACAAAGGATTATACAAGAGTGAAGGTTCCTAATAAAGTATATTTACATAGCACTTTACTGTTCACAAATCACTCATTTGTCGACTAGCTCATTTAAGCCTAATGAGTTGGTAAAGCAAGCAAAAACAGATATTATTATCACCATTTTGGAGATGAGAAAACTGAGGCTCAGACACCTTCCCAAGGACTCAAATCTAAGTATCCAACCAGGTGTTGTCCAAGGTCAGGGCTCTTTCCACAGTCTGTGAGAGTGATACTGGGGGCCATTCATGAGCCTCACTGAGGTAGGTAGAGAAAAATTCATTCTTCCTTTCAATGTAGATATAAATCTTCACACTCAATTCACCTCCCTATACAGGGAACTGGGTAGCAGCTGTGCAAAGTACTCAAGACAATAGCAAAACGTAGGTCAAAAAAGGGGTGTGCACCGAGGATAGAACTGGAACATGGGTACAACTGACTACATCACCCCTTCGACTGGTGAAAACTGAAGCTAAGAAAAGTGTGTTCAATAAAAGGTGGAAAAGTTGCATCTCTTATTGCCTCTAAAGTGTGTAATTCTCCTGTTCTCCTTCACCAGTTCCTCCCACATAATGCATTAAGCTAGTGATCTAAATGAGTTACTCAAAAAATTTCCATGACGTCCCTTCACCTGACAGATTAAATCCAAGCTCCTTAGCTTGGACTCAAACTCAAAGGAAGTGATCTCAACCCTGGCTCTCCAATCTCACCTCCCTCAACTGCCCTTCAAACACATTCTGATTACCTCCCCAAACTCATCCTTGCTAATCCTTGCCTCCTGGAAGAAGCTCCCCCATTTCCTCTAGCCCAAATCTCACCCATCTTCTCAAGCGTAATTCAAATGCTTCCTCCTCTAAAGAACCTTTCCTAATTTCACTCCTTAACCCACACAGCACTTGACCACAAATATGTCCACCTTCTAAATTCCCAGGAATGCGTTCTCTTATTTTCTTCCCTACTTCATTGTCTTATTCATCTCTATCTCTCACTGTCCAACAATGGCAGCCTCAGAACTCTAGCCTCAGTGATACTGCAGATGTTACCAGCTAGCCCAGCGGTTCTCAGAGTATATAGTCTTTGGATCCCTGAGGGTGCCCAAAACACTTTCAGGGGATCCACAAGATCAAAATTATTTCCGTATAATACTAAGTTGCTATTTGCCTTTTCCACTTATTCTCTTACAAGTATACAGTATTTTTCAAAGGGGGAATGTCACAACAGATAAAATGCAGAAATATATGAGAACCCAGCTGTCCTCTATTAAGCCAGACATTAAAAAGATTTGCAAAAATGTAAAACAAAGACATTCTTGCACTCTTTTTTGTTTTGAAAATAGTTATTTTTATTTTTTAAATCATTTATGCCACAGAACTGTACACTAAAATAGTAAATTGTATGTTATCAATACCTGTATTTTGCCAAAATAAAAAGGATTATATTAATATGTAATGGACTATTATTTTTATAAATTTATTCATTTATTTTTGGCTGTGTTGGGTCTTCGTTACGGTGCACGGGCTTCTCATTGTGGTAGCTTCTCTTGTTGTGGAGCACGGGCTCTAGGCATGCGGGCTTCAGTAGTTATGACACGCGAGCTCACTAGTTGTGGCGCACAGGCTTAGTTACTTCACAGCATGTGGGATCTTCCCGGACCAGGGATCGAACCCATGTTCCCTGCATTGGCAGGTGGATTCTCAACTACTGCACCACCAGGGAAGTCCTATTATTATTTTTAAATGAATACTTTAAACTTTTGTTATTTTTAAAACAGTAAATAAACAAAAGCTCTTTGGGGGTCCTCAACACTTTTAAAAAGTGTAAAGCCAGACTTCCCTGATGGCACAATGGTTGAGAATCTGTCTGCCAATGCAGGGGACACAGGTTCGATCCCTGGTCGGGGAAGATCCCACATGCCGCGGAGCAACTAAGCCCGTGCACCACAACGACTGAGCCTGCGCTCTAGAGCCCGCGAGCCACAACTACGAAGCCCACATGCCACAACTACTGAGCCCGCATGCCTAGAGCCCATGCTCCCAACAAGAGAAGCCACTGCAATGAGAAGCCCGCGCACTGCGACGAAGAGTAGCCCCCCTTGGCCGCAACTAGAGAAAGCCTGGTAGCAACGAAGACCCAACACAGACAAAAATAAATAAATAATTTTTTTAAAAAAAAGTGTAAAGCCATCCCTAGAGCAAAAATTTGAGAACCGCTGATCTAGCTCATCCCCCACCCACCCACGGCAACAATTCCAGCCCTGTGACTCTGAGAGAACAGTCATCTCCCAAACTCTTCTTGGAGGTCTCCGCGGACAAAAAACTCGCTGCGAAGGTGGGTAGGCATTGAAGGTACAGGCAGCCCACGCTTCAGCCACCTCTGCCTCTCAGAAAGCTCCTCCCCTCACCCCACTCCTGCTGGGCCCTAACTTCCACTCTTCCTGCCGCCACTGAGCCCAAGGAGCCCCCTCCTCCCATTCGCACAGTCAGAAAGCGAAGGAATAAGCCCCCAGGGTGCGCGCGCCTTGCCCTCAGGCTGAGCAGGGACTCAAGTGGGAGGGAGCCTGAGTGAAGGCTAAATCCTGGAGAAGTGGTGAGAGGGTCAGCAAAGGGCAGGGCAGCTGAGAGAAGGGCTTACGGGAAGGCGGGAACGCGTGCCAGTGAGTCTAGGCTGGGGGCCCTGGGAGCCCCGGGTTTAGTGCGGACAGGGTAGGCCCACTTGAGGCGCAAGGCCAGGGTCTGGGCCTCCTTTGGAAAGGGGATGCTGAGCGGTCTGCGGGGTAGGCCGCCGTGGCCGGTAAGGGGGTGGGCCTGTTTAGGGGCTAGATTTAACGAGGCGGGTGGGCCCGGCCTAGTTTCGGGGAAGGTGCGCCCGGTTGAAGGGAGTTGCTCCCGCCCGGTTGGTGAGGGAAATGCCAGTTCGCACCGATACGCTAGGCTCCGGCAGCAGCTCCAGCGCGCAGGCCAGGCAGAGGCGTGGGGGCACGGGCAGCAGCCAGCGCGGGTCGTGCCGGTAATGGGCCCTCTCGAAGAGCAGCGCCGCCTCTTCGTCCCTCCCGGGCCCGGGAAAGCCTGCCGTTGGCTCCCTCACAGCCATCTCTCCGCTTGCGTTCTACCACTGCAGCACCTTTTCCC
This sequence comes from Delphinapterus leucas, assembly GCF_059928025.1. Classification (NCBI taxonomy): domain Eukaryota; kingdom Metazoa; phylum Chordata; class Mammalia; order Artiodactyla; family Monodontidae; genus Delphinapterus; species Delphinapterus leucas. The sequence continues at coordinate 95,410,035 of NC_143139.1, read as the reverse complement.
GCTCAGTTCATGCGCAAGCGCACTTGGCATAGCTCGACGCGGGCGCGTGGGGAGAAGGGTAATGCGCCTGCGCGAACCGAATGCCAGCCAGTCTCAGGAGAGCAGCGGCCCCTGTGGGCGGGTGACGCGCCTCAGGAGTCGGAAGAGCGTACCTCTAAGCCCCAAGTTGTTTGCTCTTGGAGCCTGCAGGAATTCGTCTTTACCACGCCGAAGGTTGAAAACCATTTATAAAGACTCTGTTATTAGCCTTGAAAAAGTAAGAAAAGGAAACAATCTATTTCTGGTATTTAAAAAGTAAACGATCTCAGGGATTCTTATCGAAAAACTATCAGCTCTATTATTTTAAATTTACGTGGCACCTTTCAAATAATCTAAGGTGACACCTTTCTTTCAGAGATTCTAAGATGGTCCCCTTAAAATATCGTCTCACAGAGGGCTGCACAGTTCTTGCGATTTTGTGAGCGCAGAAGGTATACTGAAGAAAATATAGTTTGTTGTTAAGTGTATTAACAAAACCCGTCAATCTACAAGTATTTAATTAGCGCCAAAGTGCCCAGCAACCGGTTAGTGTTAAAGGAGATAAGTTCAAGAGATGTTTTCTACATTCAGAAGCAGTGTGACGGAGTAGAAAAAGTGCTTTCCATGGCAAAATAATTTGGAAAACAATGGTTTATTATTATTTTTTTTAATGTAGTATCATGAACTGATTCTTGAGAAAAGTAGATTTAACATGGAAAAATCCTCGTTAAAATGCTAAGTGTACAAAAGATGCAGAATTATATACATAGGTATGTAAAATAAATAAGCAAACATTTATTCAACACCATTAAATTATATTATAGCAGTAATATATGTTCAGTGAAGAAAATAGAAGAAAAAATAATATTTTGGTATATTTTCTTCTAGTCTTTTTCTATACCTTTTTACAACAGCAACATACAAAGGTGTGTAAACTTTTCTCAGAAAAAATATATCATGTACATCTTCCATATAATTAAACATTATTCTATGTTTACTTTTTTAATGTCAACAAATTATGTATTCTTTTAGACAAAATTTGGAGCCAGGAACTCTGCTATGATCTAGAGGATTCAAAAGTGAGCAAGAGACAGTCCCTGTCCTCAAGTAACTAGAACTAGTCAAGGAGAAAGAGAAGCAAATTATTACAATTGGGTACATTTGTATTAGTTATCTATTGCTGCATAACAATCCATGTAATGGATTGAATGGTGACCCTCAAAAAGACACCTCCATGTCTGCTGTGGACTGAACTGTGTCCACCAGATTCAGATATTGAAGTCCTAACCCCTAATGTGACTGTATTTGGAGATAAGGCCTTTAAGGGGGTAATTAAGTTTAAATGAAGTCATAAGGGTGACATGCTAATCCAACAGGATTGGAGGCCTTATAAAAAGAGGAAGAGAGAAAGATCTATCTCTCTCTTTATGTATAGGCATTGAGGAAAGGCCATGTGAGGACATAATGAAAAGGTGACCATCTCTAAGCCAGGAAGAGAGCGCTCACCAGAAACCAAATTAGCCAAAACCTTGATCTTGAACTTCTAGCCTATAGAACTGTGAGAAAATAAACTTCTGTTGTTTAAGCCACCCATGCTGTATTATTTTGTTATAGCAGCTGGAGCAAACTAATGTAACGTCCAAAATCCCCACAACCTGTAAATTACCTTTTTTCTAAAGGATCTTTACAGTTGTAATTAAGGATCTTGAAATGAAGATATCATCCAGAGTATCCAGTGGGCCCTAAATCCAATGATAACTGTCTTGAGAAGAGACACACAGAGTAAAGGAGGAGGCACTGTGACCACGGAGGCAGAGATTGGAGTGATGGTGCCACAAGCCAACAAATGCCTGCAGCCACCAGAAGCTGGAAGAGACAAGGAACGGATTGCCCTCTAGAGCCTTTGGTAGCAGTGTAGCCCTGCTGACATCTTGATTTCATTCAGACTTTCGGCCTCCAGAACAGAGAGAATAAATTTCAGTTGTTTTAAGCCACCAAGTTTGTGGTAATTTGTTACAGTCGCCATAGAAAACTAACACACCCCAATATTTAGCAGCTTAAAACAACAAACATTTATTATCTCATAGTTTCTGTGGATCAGGAATCCAGGCATGGCTTAGCAAGGTGACCCTGGCTCAAAGTCTCTCCTGAGGTTGTACTCATCTCAAGGCTCACTAGGGCCAAAGGATCTGCTTCCAAGTTCACTCAAATGATTGGTGGCAGGATTCATTTCCTCAAAGGCTGCCGGACTGAGGGCCTCACTTTCTTGAGGGCTGTTATCCAATGGCCGCCTCAGTTCCTTGCCACATGTGCCTTTCCATAAGGCAGTGCACAAAATGGAAGACAGCTTCCCTCAGGGAACAAGCAAGAGAATTGAGAGAAGGTACCCAAGATGGAAGCTACAGCCTTTGTAACCTGTTCTCAGAAGTGACATTCCATCATTTCTGCTGTATCCTATTCGTTGGAAGTGAGTCGCTGGATCCAATCCACACGCGAGGAGAGGAGAATACACAGGGCGTGAATACCAGAAGGTAGGGAGCATTGGGAGCCTTCTTAGAGCCTGCCAACCCCAGTATAACTGCCGTAGTAGTGGTAGGCAACACATAGGAAGAAAAACATCAAAACATTAACTGGGTGATGGGATTATGGATTGTTTTTCCCTTTTTTGAATTTTCTAAACTCTCTTTAATGAGCATGTATGGGTTTGACAATGAATTTAAAAATAGGAAAGCTAAATGAAAGGGAAGAAAGGAAGGGAGAAAGGAGAGAAGTGGGGGAGGATAAAGGAGAGAGGAGGAGAAAACCTGAATTGAATTTTCTGAATTAAATTTGAGTTCTGTGAATCTGCTTCAACCTGCTGAAGCTGTCTACAGAAGTATCACAACACATAATGCCTTTTAGCTAAGAAGTTTCAGACTTTGATTGAAAAAAACAATTAGCTCCAGGATGTCCTGGAGGGTGAGGTGAGGGAAAACAACAAGGTATTAGGGTTGCCAGCGCTTGAGAATTGAAGAGGTGGAAATGGTTTTTCCGTGAAATCTGTTCACAGGCAGCAGAATCCCAGCAGGGCAGATACTCAGTGATCAGCTCCCTTCCTTGTGACTGAAAGGACCTGAATAATAGTGTCCGGTGCAGAGCACCACCCCTCCCACAAGCAGCTGAGGCTACTTGAGCATCCGACCTCAATCAGAATTAGCTTGGAATAGGACAGGACTGAACTATGATAGAAACTTCAGTAAACCCTCCTCTGAGGAACTGGAGAGGGGAGGTGTTAGGAGATGGCATTGGGCTGACCCACATTCCCTGAACCTTCAAAACCATAGAGTAGAAGTAGCTTCTATCCCACCCACAAAGTATCCCAGACCCCCAAAGGGGGGCACTCATAAAACGTGTACCAAAGAAATCAGAACCCCACAGGGCCCAAATAACCAATTTTATTAGAGGTTATTTTATCATCCCCTTTGGGAGTAAGCAGACCACTCTCCTGCCTTCTCTGACGTGTTTTGAGGATTCTGAACCCACTGCCTACTTCCTAAAGCCATGCTGGAGCAGGAAACCCCTCAAATGCTTCATAAGACCAAACTTTTGGGGGGCTGGTGGATTCCTTGGGGCCCCATGTGGGTTCTCAATTTCCTCAAGTTCTTCTGTTTTGGGAAGAGCAACCCCAGCACCGCAGTGACCTGGTGGCTGAAGGTCCCTCTTCAAAGAAGCGTGGTCTCTGATGCTGTCCTCCCTTGCATGTGGGTCACCCACTTCGGGAAGCAGGATAGGATCAGGATCCCTCACAGTCAGGTTGGGGGCTAAGTGCTGGGGCTTGGCCAGGTGTGGGGACCAGGAAATCCGCTTCAAAAAGCTCATGCTCAGCCTTGCTGCAGCAGAGTGCAGACTCCTTTTGGAGCTGAAGGTGTCTGTGGAACAGGAGGAAGGCTGCTGCCCAGCCCCTCTGCCTTCCTCCGGCTCCAGGCTTCCTCTTCTCCTGTGTGTGGGCTGCTGACATTTGAATCTGGGGGGCTCCTGAGATGCGTGCTCCTTCCTCCAGTGGTCTGCCCCAGAGTATGAGATCCTCGCTCTGCCGGGAGCCCTCTCTGCCATCTGGGAGACCCCTGGCCTGACCATTTTCCTGCTCCCGCTGTTCTCCCTGGAGGGTTCTTGGACGCTTTCTTGGCCACACCAGCTACTAGATTCTGCTGCAGGCCTGGGGCTCCTGGGAGCAGTGAGCTTGGCCCTGGGAGGAGCCTCTTTCTGGACATCCTGTCGTTCTCTGAGGCCCCCTGGTGGTCTGACTCTCTTAGGCTTTTCAGGATGGATAGAAACGCCCATTGGCTCTGTCTGGTGTGGTCTACGCTTCTCCAGAGCTCTGGCCTGCGTAGGACGTTTTGAGCTTTTCCTTTCTTGGCGCCGAACGCTCTGGGACCTCTCTGGGGACTTAAGGCCTGGCCTGGGGCCCTGGGCCCCACAATGCCTTTCCTGCTGCCCCTGCAGCTCACAGGCCTTGTGTAACCCAGGGAGCCTCACCCCCTCAAGGGGCAGTGGGCATGGTGCTAAGAAGTTAAAGTGCAAGTAGGATTCTAGGATCTGCTGGGAGAGGCCCCACTTCAGGTGTGCAATCTTCGGCTGCATAAGGGACTCCAGGAGCAGTAGCTGGCACTTCGTGAGGACTGGCCACTTCGGCAGGATGGTGAGGGCAGTGGGAAAATCCACCAGAGCTGTGGCAGCTTGGGGGGTTTGGCCACATGAGACAGAGGGACAGGCAGAGGGCAGGCCCAGGGCAGCAGCCAAAGACTGTGGGTTCCAGAGCTGTCGAGTCAGGCCAGAGGTCTTCCCTGGAACCACTCCTTTGTCCCTTTGTCGGCTTTTCTGGAGTTTAGGTTGGGCCTGCCAGGAGGCTGGAATGACACTGTGCTTCCTGGCAGTGGCCGTGCTCTGGCTGGCCAAATGCTCTCCCTCCCCACTGGCAAGCAGGAAGAGTTCATTCTGGTGGGGGAGAGCCTTCATCTCAGGGCAGAGAGCAGAGGCCACAGCCTGTTCCTGGTCCATGGCCCCATATCCAGAGCCAGTGAGGGCTGGGGGCCCCTCACCCCCAGAACAGTCAACTCGGAGATTGCCTTTAGCAGCATCCTTTCCTCTGACTTGGCCCTTGTTTCTTCCCCTTAGTACTCGAAGCCTTCCAGCATCCTCAGCTCTGCACTTTCTCTGGCTCCCTACATCCTGGATTTCTGCAGCGTCCTCATCTTCACCCTTATTCTGGCTGCCTTGCCCTTGTATCTGGATCTCTCCAACGATTTCACTTCTTAACTCTCCCTGATAATCTCCCCCAGGAGCCTGGGTCTCTTTATCATCATCACCTGTGGTCCCTCTCAGGTTTCTCTTCTCTTGGATTTGAAATTCTGCACCATTCTCACCTCCCATCTGCTCCTCTTTCTTCCATTCTGCTGAATGAGTTTCTACATCAATTTTACTTGCTAATTCTCCCCAATTCTCTGCCTCAGATGCCTGGGCATTTGCACCATCCTTGCCTCTAATGTGTTCCTGATTTTTCCACTTCGGTATGAGAATCCTTCCACTAATTTCACTGTTTAACTGATGCTGGTTTTCTTCCCCAAGTTCCTGAGTCTCTTTACCATGTTCACCTTTAACGCCTCTCAGGTTTCTCTTCCCTGTTGCCTGGATGTCTGTACTATTCTCATCAACAAACTGCTCCTGATTCCTCCTTCCTGGTAGATGGGTCTCTACATGAGGTACACCTCTTAATTGTCTCTGGTTCTCTGCCTCGGGTGCCAGGATATTTGCACCATCTTCATCTCCGTTCTTTCTCTGGTCTCTCTTCTCCAGTGCCTGAATTTCTGCTCTATGTTCACCTCCAATCTGGTCCTGATTCCCCCAACATGGTATCTTGAATTCTCTGCCAATTTCACTTGCTACTGGCTTCTGGTCTCCCCAGAATCGCGCCTGGATCACCACCCAATCCTCCTCTCTTATCTCCCTGAGGTTCTTCCTTCTAGATATCTGGCTTTCCCCAGAATCCTCACCTGTTTTCAGGCCTTGATTTCCCCACCCCACTTGAAGTTCATGTCTTAGTTGTTTCTGGAACTCTACCCTAAATACTTGGACCTTCCCAGCTTTCTCACTTCCGTTTTGATCCTGCATCTCCCACCCTGGTGTCTGGATCTCTGTAACATTCTCACTTTGAACGCATTCCTGTTTTCCCCACGCCAGGGCTTGGGTCCCTAGGCCATCCTCTTTTTTCACTTCCCCCAAGTTCTCCCTCCCAGATATCTGAATTTGCACAGCATTCTCACCTCCAACCTGGCCCTTTCTTCTCCTCTTTTCTGCGTGAATTTCTATACTAGTATCACCTTTAATCTGGTCTTGTTTTCCCCACCCTGGCAGCTGGGTCTCCCCACCATTCTCAGTTCCAGTCTGGCCCTGCTTCCTCAACCCTTGGGCCTGGGTCTCCCCTTCATCCTCTCCTCTGGCTTCTTTCTTATTCTTCTCAAAAGACTGGGTCTCTATAGCATCCTTATTCCTACTCCTATCCTGGGTCTCCCACATTGGCGTTTGGGTCTCTGCATCAATTTTACATCTTAACTGTTTCTGTTTCTCTCCTGTTCGTGCCTGGACTTCAGGAAGATTCTCACCTCCAGCATCCCTCCGATTTCTCTTCCGTAGTTTCTGACTTTCAGCTCTATTCTCAACTCTCACCTGGTCTTGATTCTCCCACCATGGTGTCAAGATCTCTCCAACAGCTTTACTTATTACTAGTCTCTGTCTCCCCAACTCCAGGACCTTAGGCTCTGCCTTGTCCTCCATCCCAAAGTTTATTGGGAGTTGCCTTCCAGATGCCTGAATTTCCCAAGCATCCTCTCCTCTTCTCTGTCTCTGGTTCACCCACCCTGGAGCCTGGGTCTCTCTACTATCCTCTCTGCCTAGTGTCCGGTTTTCTCTCCCTGGTGCCCAGGCCTCTCGTGGGCAGCGCCAGGACTTCCAGATGGGCATTCCCACTTGTTGGTTGGAAGGAACAGGTAGGAACTCTCTGGAACAGAACTGCAACCTCTGGGCTGATGGGAGGTTTGGGCGAGAGGCCATGGAGGTGGGGTGGCATCTCATGTCGACAATATGCTCCAGTGGTACCGGTTCTTCTGGGGAGTGGACCAACAGCTGCTCCATCCTTTGGCACATGTCCAGAGCAGGGGGCAGTGGCTTGCAAATCAGGTGAGTCTGGTCATCACTACGACACCTGGGTACCTGCCACGCTTCCCAAGAACTGTCCTGAGCTAGCATACAGGTGCTTGAAAAGGAGGTGGTGCAAAAGATGTGTTCCAAAGGTGTGTAGGCATCCCAAGGTAAACCTTGACCTGGGTGCTGACAAGAAAGCAGATGTTGGGTCCATGAATCCTGGTGGCTCCTCCAGTATTCCCCTCTCTTATTTTGGGCCCATTGTTGGGCATCCAGGCCCCTGAACTTGCCAGGACTGAAGGAGAATTCAGGGGTCAGCCCAAAACAAGTGTCATGTCTCATGGAGGGCACTGCCCTCTTCTGCGATGGCACCTGTAGGTGAGAACAGAGAAGCAAAATTTTGCATTCACATTATCTCATCTAATCCTCAGATCAGGATTGTAATCCCCATTATCCAGATGAGGATGCTGGGGCTCAGGAATGGGGAGTCAGTTCTCTTAGGGAAAACAGTATTCATTCGAGAAAAAAAGATAAAGAGTTTACTCCAGGCCAGGCACTGTTCTAGGTGCTGGCGGTACCAGCATGAACAAGACAGAAAACGTCTTTGTTGGGAGCTGTCTTTTAGACATGGAAGACATAATAACTAAGTATACAACATAATGTTAGGTGTTGAAAAGTGTTTTGTTGGTTTGTTTTTTTTTTTTTTGGCCACGCTGCATGGCATGAGGGATCTCAGTTCTCAGACCAGGGATCAAACCCGTGCCCCCTACAGTGGAAGCGTGGAGTCTTAATCACTGGACTGCCAGGGAAGTCCCCTTGAAAAGTGTTCTAATGGAAATAAAAGCAGAGTGGGAATGGGGTTAGCTCCTTTAGACATATTGGTCAGAGAAGGCCTCTCAGAGGAGGTGACGTTTGAATGGAGACCTGAATGAAGCAAGGGACAAACCAAGTGACATCTGAGGAAAGAGCATTGTAGGCAGAGGAGACATGAAGTGCAAAGGCCCTGAGGATGGAACTGGGTCATTTGTACAAGAACAGCTAGGAGGCCTGTGTGGCCAGAATGGAATGAGTGAGTGACGAAGACAGTGCTAGGGGTGAGGTCAGAGAGGAACGCAGGGCAGATTATTCTGCGCCTTGGAGTTGTGGTTAGGAGTTGGATTTTATTCTGACTTTGACTGGAAGTGTATCCATCAGAGCCATTGCAGAGTCTTGAGTGGCAAAGTCCTGTGATCTGTTTTTTTTAAAGTTGGTTCTTGCTCATGAGCATAATGTTAGGCTTAAGCCTGGTGCAAAAAAATACTTACTGTATGATTCCATACAGACAAAACTAGTCTATGCTATTAGAAATCAGCACAGTTGTGTCTGCAACCTTCTGGGCTGCTGGTAGTGGTCTGTTTCTTTTTTTAAAAAAATTTTTCTTATTTTTTTAAAAATTTTTATTTATTTATTTTTGGCTGTGTTGGGTCTTTGTTGCTGCGCGCACGCTTTCTCTAGTTGCGGCAAGCGGGGGCTACTCTTCATTGCAGTGGCTTCTCTTGCTGTGCAGCAGAGGATCTAGGCGCGTGGGCTTCAGTAGTTGTGGCACGTGGGCTCAGTAGTTGTGGCTCACGGGCTCTAGAGCACAGGCTCAGTAGTTGTGGCGCACGAGCTTAGTTGCTCTGCGGCATGTGGGATCTTCCTGGACCAGGGCTCGAACCCATGTCCCCTGCCTTGGCAGGCAGATTCTTAACCACTGCGCCACCAGGGAAGTCCAGTGGTCTGTTTCTTAATCAAGTGCTGCACCTGGATGTGTTCAGTTTGCAAAAATTCATTGATCTATACACTTATAATCTGTATATGTATATTCCCTTGGATTAACATTTTTTAATATAAATTTATTTATTTATTTATTTTTGGCTGCGTTGGGTCTTCGTTGCTGCATGCAGGCTTTCTCTAGTTGCCTTGAGTGGGGGCTACTCTTTGTTGCAGTGCGTGGGCTTCTCATTGTTGTGGCTTCTGTTGTTGTGGAGCACAGGCTCTAGGCGCGCAGGCTTCAGTGGTTGCAGCACGCGGGCTCAGTAGTTGTGGCTCACGGGCTCTAGAGTGCAGCCTCAGTAGTTGTGGTGCATAGGTTTAGTTGCTCCACGGCATGTGGGATCTTCCCAGACCAGGGCTCGAACCCGTGTCCCCTGCATTGGCAGGCGGATTCTTAACTACTGCACCACCAGGGAAGTCTGGGTTAACATTTTTAAAAAGAGAAAGAAGAAATTCATTCTGTTGGCTGCGTGGAGCACTGACAATGGTTGGGTGAGAGAGAAAGCAGGAACCAGGCAGAAGGCAGTACCTACAGTCCAGGTGAGCCCTGAGGGTGGCTTTGCCCAGGAGGGTGAAGTGAAGTTTTAAGAAGTGATCAGATTCGGGGCTTCCCTGGTGGCGCAGTGGTTGAGAATCTGCCTGCTAATGCAGGGGACACGGGTTCGAGCCCTGGTCTGGGAGTATCCCACATGCCACGGAGCAACTGGGCCTGTGAGCCACAACTACTGAGCCTGCGTGTCTGGAGCCTGTGCTCCGCAACAAGAGAGGCCGCAATAGTGAAAGGCCCACGCACCACGATGAAGAGTGGCCCCCGCTTGCCACAATTAGAGAAAGCCCTCGCACAGAAATGAAGACCCAACACAGCCAAAGTAAATAAATAAATTTAAAAAAAAAAAAAGAAGAAGAAGTGATCAGATTTGAGATATGGGTTGCAAGTAGAGCCCATAGGACTTGCAGGTGGATTGATCCTGAGGAGTGACGGAGAGAGAAGTCCAGGGTGACCGCTGGGTTTGGGGCAAGATAATGCTCTTCCTGACCAGTCTGAGTTCATCTCTGATACACAGGGCATAGAACAGGGTCCTTGTAACAAATGACTGAGACAATCATGGTGTTGAGGGAAGGAGGTGTGTAGGATCCCCTCACCTTGATGACCTTCCTCATGCTGGAGTGGGTCCTGGTGATCTGGTGCCAGTAGTTCTGGACCTGTCAGATCAGAAAGAGGCAGAGGACAAGCAGGTTGCCGCAGCACCGAGGGTCCCTGCAGCTGTGATTCTCGGAGAGCAGGCCCCGCACTGGCTCCCACTCAGGGCCCTGGAATGGCCCCACCACGGCACAGGCGCCCAGGAGGGGCAGCAACATGACACAGCTTAGGTCAGGCAGGTGGTGTTCAGGAGTTGTAGGGCAGGACTGGTATGGCTGACCCAGCCACTTCAGGGCGGGGTAGCCCCTGCCTCATAGCACCCCCGTAGCTAAGGCCACCTCACAAAGGCTTCTGATGCTGCAGCCTCAGCTCCAGCTGCTGCACCTGGCATCAGGGCTGGATAACATGCCCTCAGTACAGGTGAGGGCAACATCAGGGAACTGCCCAAAAGGAATTAAGAGGAAGAAGAACTTGTTTTAAATATCCTGACCTCTGGAATGGAGAGATTAAGTTCCCCTGTGTATGATGGAGGGATGGAAACTGCAGTCTGCTTGATTTCTTTCTTCCTATTTGATACTTTCATCCATTTGTCCATCAGGCTATCCAATATCAAACATTTAATGAACACTGTATTGAATGTGTGTTCTTGTTTAACCACCCAACATATCCTGATTTTTTGTTAGGGGATTACTTTCCCATCTCAAGATCACTGTTTGTAGGAGTATAAATGCTACCCTGGAGACTTTCACCCAAAGGTTATATTCAAAATATTGAATTACAGAGCAGGCAGGGTCATCAGCCAATCAGAATGGGCCACGCCTTAACCCTTTAATACCTGGGTTGTAAGTGGCCCCTGGGGTCCCAGTAGAAGGGTATCACCTATTTACCAACCAGTTGGGAAGTATTTCTCTACTTTAAGAACCCAGGGACTTCCCTGGTGGCATAGTGGTTAAGAATCTGCCTGCCAGTGCAGGGGACACAGGTTTGAGCCCTGGTCTCGGAAGATCCACATGCCACGGGGCAACTAAGCCTGCGAGCCACAACTACTGAGCCCGCATGCCACAACTACTGAAGCCTGTGTGCCTAGAGCCCGTGCTCTGCAACAAGAGAAACCACCGCAGGGAGCAGCATGCCCACTGCAATGAACAGTAGCCCCCGCTCACCACAACTAGAGAAAGCCCGTGTGCAGCAACAAAGACCCAGTGCAGCCAAAAATAAATAAATAAAATAAATAAATTTTTTAAAAAGAGAACTCAATATACCACACAATGTATCTTGGTTAAATGTTACCCCGGCTAATACCTGATACTCTTTCACAGGCCCAGGACAGCCAAGGAGTGGAGGTGTGACCTAAGTTTGGCCAATTGGGCCCTCTCTTCCAGGGCTCTAACTATCAAGGTAGGGATAGGAAGTTGGTAAAAAAAAAAAAAAAAAAAAGAAAAGCAGCCCATGGCAGCTAGAAACTGGCCCAGCTCTATCAGTTAGGCCTGATGTTGCTAGGAGCTGGCCTGACACTCATAGCTGAGCCTTGGTGTTCTCCTGTTGAACATAAAATACTTCATAGAGTGTCAGCATCAGACAAAACCACTCTAACTGTGATAATCAAGACAAAAACAAGACCACTCTTTAGTCATGTCTGAACACAGACAAAAGCGTGAACGTTGTCAAAACCACAAAAATAACCAAACACCTTACCATCCTGGCTAATATCTATTTTGTCACCAATTATAGCTTTAGCCTCACTTCATTCCTTCCACCTTGTAGATAAGATTTACTAGGATGCCCAATCATACAATTACTCACACTTTCTAATAGCGTCTAATCCAGAGCAAACCCCATTTCCTTGAACCCTCCCGAAATCATTTGACACAAGGTCAAATCCTATAGTAAATCCAAACACCCTCTTACTGAGAAGTGCCACAGTTCCCGATGGTATGTGTTCTCCCTTGTTGCAATGAGTAATAACACTGTAGAGGTATGTGCCTGGTGGTCTTTAGCTAAATTTAGGACACTGGCGTAAGATTTTATGTCTGGTCCTGCTCGCACAACCAGCTCCCCTTGAGCCTCCAGGCTCCACTGCAGAGTCTTTTCCCAGATTCCTTTTTGCTTGCTTCCCACCAAAGATCCCTAAGTGAAAAAGAACTTCCTTTGGATCAGGCCCAGTGCCAAAAGATAGATATCCAAAGTGTCCAAGGCATCTACCAGCCCTGCTCTCATAAAGCTCTCAGTATGGTTGGAAAGGCAAACACTGAATAAGGACAGAGTTGATGAAGGCTACAAAGGGCAAGTACAGGGGGCTTGTGTGTGCATCCAGCAGGGGTAATTACCTGGTCTGGATGATCAGGGAGGCTTCACTGAAGAGGTGATGAATACTAAGCAGAACAGTGGAGCACATCACATCACTCCCAAAAGAGAGTGAGGGATGGGCTTGGGGAGATTGGGGTGAGCTCAGGGTAGAAAAAGAAGGTGGGTGGGGCTGTACCATGCGGATGAGGAGGGGGGTACTGGTGGGGAGAGGCCTAGTAAGCCACGGCAAGGATTTAGCATTTTAAGCACAGAACTGTGGTAAAAGACAAATTTCTAAGACAAATTGATTCTGAGCCTATGTTAACATTTATCAACTAACTAGCAAGTGAAATAGCAAGATACAAGAGGGTGGGCTAGTTCTGTGAGAACATGGAAACTGAGTTATTATATAGTTGGGAAACAATTAATTAGGTAGAGTATACAGTCTCATTACTCGTGGTCATAAAAACATCAAGCCCCTATCAGTCATTACTAGATCTGGGATATAATGGTCCAAGATGACAGGTAGGCCAAATAACAACCAGACATTATTATAAAGGATATCAAAAAAGCAAATGATAATGACACATCTATGACTGTAAACTGGAATAATAAGGTTTCATTCTCCCACAGTGGTAGCTAATAGGTCCAATTAATATGGAAATATGGGGCTTCCCTGGTGGTGCAGTGGTTGAGAGTCCGCCTGCTGATGCAGGGGACACAGGTTCGTGCCCTGGTCCGGGAAGGTCCCACATGCCGCGGAGCGGCTGGGCCCGTGAGCCATGGCCGCTGAGCCTGAGCGTCCGGAGCCTGTGCTCCGCAACGGGAGAGGCCACAACAGTGAGAGGCCCGTGTACCGCAAAAAAAAAAAAAAAAAAAGGAAATATGAAACAGGATCTGAGAAAGATGAGGAGCAGTGTCCAAATCACAGGTTCTACTCTTTTTTTAAAAATATCTATTTATTTATTTATGTATTTGGCTGTGCCAGGTCTTAGTTGTGGCATGCAGGATCTTCGTTGTGGCATGTAGGACTGTAGTTGCAGCTTAGTTGCTGCACGCGGAATGTGGGATCCTTTTTTAGTTGCGGCATGCGAACTCTTAGTTGCAGCAGATGGGATCTAGTTCCCTGACTAGGGTTCGAACCCGGGCCCCCTGCATTGCGAGTGTGGAGTCTTAGCCACTGGACGACCAGGGAAGTCCCCTCAGGTTCTACTCTTAAACAGGAGCCATCAGTGGGAATTTCTTAATTTGGAGACAAAATTTATTTTTTGACAAGTCATAGATATGCATGGATGAAGTCTGATGGGGGGATTTTTCATGTAATAAATGTTCAGTCCTGGAGCCACTTCAAACCCATCTGGCTGGGTTTTCAAGCATAGCAACCAGATGTGGTGGAAGTAACCCAAGCCGATAGCCAAAATTCCCAGGGTCCAGTTCTGGCTCTGCCACTGCCTCATTCTGTGACTGTGGACAAGGAGCTTCCCCTCTCTGGGCCTCAGTATCTGTAGAATGAAGGGGTTGCACTGCGTGATTCCTAAGGGTCCTGCTACGTCTCTACTTCTAGGTTTCCAAAGGAAATAACTGGAACTGGCCCACTACGGTCTAGTTTTGGCTAGATCCAAATGGTCCCAAGAGGGAATTCCCAGGCAGTCCAGTGCTTAGGACTCTGCGCTTTCACTGCCAAGGCAATCCCTGGTTGGGGAACTAAGATCCTGCAAGCTGAGCGGCGTGGCCAAAACAACAACAGCAACAACAACAAAATGGTCCCAAGATATGCCTGGCATCATGCGAAGAGAGATGAGTAAGGGCCATAAGAATCCAGGAGGACCTCTTGGAGGTGGTGAGGCATGAGTGTAGCCTTAAAAAATGGAGATTTGGAGCAGCATAGGGAAAAAAGCACCACGCTAAGCCAGAAGGAATTGGGTGTCCTAGACATTTCCAAACTCAACCTGACAAACTCAGCCCCCATCCTCAAACCTGCTGTTCTTCTTGAATTCCCTACTCAATGGATTCCATTTCTGGTGGACTCCACCCCCACCAGAAAATTTAACAAAGGCATCTGAATGTGAAGGAGAACATTTAGGATTACCTATCATTATCTCCATACCATTCCTTTACCAGGGTAGAGTAAAAAAGATGATTTTAAAAGCACAAAAATGTGCTAAAAGATAAACTAGCAAGGGAATGACGACACCCTTGAAAATCTTTGTTTTGGTGTGTTATTTTTTGAATGTTTAACTCACTGTTTCGGCCAATAATTTATGGTAGAATAACAGTAAAAACAGCAAAATACGGTCCCTCGCCCAAAACTGGCGTCATTCCCCGCTGGTGCCTTTAAGGGGCGTGACCCGCCCGCCTCTTGGTGACGCCACTTCCGCTTCCTGCCGCACGCTGCCATTTCCACTTCTACCGTGCGACTTGCCTCAGCCGTGAGGGCTGCATCTCTGACGTCGCCTGTGCCCCTTGAAGAGTGACGGTACCACGGAACCGGAGCCATGGTGAGTGCGTGCTCGTGGCTGAAGGGCTGGGAAGTGGGAGACGGGGTTCCGTTCTCTCACTAGCTTGTCGGGGGCTTAAAACGTGCGCCGTCTCGTCCGCCCGGCCCGGGCGGCCGCGTAGCGCCAAGCACTGTCTTCTCTCCCGGCCCGAGGTTAGAAGTCTAGAGGACTCAGGGTCTCAGGTGCTGTGCTGGGGCTTCTTTCCGCAGTTTGTGCTCCTGGCCGAAAGCCTCCGGTGAGCAGAGGGGGCATGGCCCAACCTGGGAGAAAGAGACAAACCCACGTAGGAGAGAGTTGAAAGCTGGATGGATGGGGAAACTTGGCTCCATCGGTTTTCTTTTTCTTTTGGGGGGATCGCTAGAGTATGGGGTGGAACCCTGGATTTGGATCAGCCCTCCCCTACCCCGCTTTCTCCATTGCTGATGTTCAAGAGAGGGAGCTCTCCATGGGTCTGCGCACCTAGTGTCTGCCGCGAGTTACATGGGCCAGGGATTAAAGTGGCCTTTGGCGTTTGGGGGCTGTGGGGAACGTGGAGTGAACCCCAGCCTGGAATGCAGGAAAGACTCTTCCTGCGAGGCGGTAGCCTCTGAAATCTGAAGCGCTGGTAGCACCACGTGCGGCTCCTCTAAAACTCTTGGTGGTCTCCAACTTTTTAGTCAGATCTTGTGGCCTGGTAGCTAGTTTTGGTTGGCACTTAGTAAGGAGGGAAGAGTTTACAAAACACTGATTTCCGTAATGAGGTTTAATCCTTTTAACGGATTTTGGATCCCAGCGGTATCTCCCCTACTGCCCGCCCCGCCCCCATTTTGAAGCTAGTACGTGGCTGAGTCTAGAATTTAAAGCTTCTAAACCAGTGCTCATCTTTCGCAGTGCCGTGAAAAGTTTTGGAATCGGTTGATCTCAGTTTAAATGCATTTAGTAGACCTAACGCTTGGTATGGAGAGAGTGAGCATGCACTATTTGTTGTTAAATCAAAACCTTGTAGGTTTCGGCTGTCTGGTGTATGGGGAAATCAAACGCATCAAGCTACGGGTTACAGTTGCCTAGCAGTAAGATTTCATTCATTCAGTTAGCCCTTGGAAAAATTAAAAGGTGAATAAACACACACTAAGCAAATTTCAGTTGCTATTTATAAGGTGGTTTGGTTTTAAAGTTGAGTGGAATTTTTGTTGTTGTTGACTTTTATTAAACCAATAAAGTGACTCTTCTTTGATCGTGTTGGATCTCCTGAAGTCTCCCCTTTTGTGCATTTTATGTTTATTAAGAGTTGAGAATCCTAATTTCCAGAGATGGGCTATTGGAAACTGCAATAAAAATATCTGGCATTTTAAAAAGTATATTTATGAGGAGTGATAGGAATAAAAGTGTTGCTGGAACCTTTATTGTTTAAGAGGAGGGTGATATTATTGAGCATTAGATTTTGACAGACATAAGTTGTGATTTCTCAGATAGCCACCAAAAGAATATAGATAAATAACTCCAAACCACTAGAGGGGAAAATAGTGGGGAGAAAAAACTCAAAGGAAGGAAAGAGAGAAAAGGAAACGGAACAGGTGGGACAAATAGAAGGCACAAAAGAAGGGAGATTTGGACCCAATATATCAGTACTTAAATAAATATAGGAATGGGTTAAGTGCTTCAGTTAAAAGACAGGTTGAAGTAAAAAGAACGGGAAAAAAAATCAGTAAAGATAGTGGCTAAAAAATAAGGTACAAGTAAAATGAAAATGACATAATTACAAGAAGAAATAGACAAATATGCAATTATATAGCATTTAATTGATCGTGAAGCCAAAACATCAGTGTGGAAATAGAAGATTAGAACAGCACTATGAATAAACTTGAGCTAGTGGTCGTAGTGAAACCAGTGAATACTTTACCTATCAGTTATAGAAGACACTTCTCAAGCAGAGAACATTAATGAAAATTGGCCACCTACTGGGTCATAAAGCAAGTTAAACAAATCTTAAAAGATGATAATAATGTAGACCATGGTCTCCCAACCAAAATACAAATGACTTAGAAATCAGAAACAAAGTATTTAGAAAGAAGGTATAAAGAACTCGTGGGTCAAATGGAAAATATATAAGGGAAATTTGAAAACAACTGAACAATAATGAAAATACCACATATTGAGAGTATGTAGGGTACAAATGAAGCACTGGAACCTAAAATGCTTGGTGAGGGAGAAATAACGTGAAAAGTCCCTTCTGGTGAGATTAATCAAGAAAATAAGCAAAAAGTTATAAACAAGGAGTAACAAACTTGAAGGAGATATAATTTGCAAACATTGAAAGAAAGGATATTATGAACAATGTGATATCTATAAATGTAGAAATTTAGATGAAATGAACAAATACCTGAAAAAATAGAATCAAAACCAATTCAAGTAGAAATAGGACGGCTGAATAATAATAAAGAAACTAAGTTAATGTACCATATGTTAATTATAACTCAATAAGAAAAACTAAAGTTCTTTGACATGAAAAAACTTTACACCTACTTTAAAAAATAGCTTTATTGAGATAATTTGCATACCATAAAGTTCCACTCTAAAAGTGTG
The DNA here is from genome assembly GCF_059928025.1 of Delphinapterus leucas. Lineage (NCBI taxonomy): Eukaryota > Metazoa > Chordata > Mammalia > Artiodactyla > Monodontidae > Delphinapterus > Delphinapterus leucas. The sequence goes on along the minus strand of NC_143139.1, from coordinate 95,392,560 downwards.
TAACTCAATGGTGATCATTTTGTAATGTATAGAAATATCAAATAACGGTGTTGTGTTTTGCACCTGGAACTAACACAATATTGTGGTCAATTATACATTAATTTTAAAAAACAAAACCAAAACAAGGTGGTAGTAGAAAAAAAGTGTATAACTCAGTGGGTTTTCTTATATTTACAGAATTGTGCAACCATCATAAGAAAATATTAAAATTGGTTTTATCTCGGGAGTGTAAAAGTGGTTTAACATTAGAAAAACTTTAAGAAGAAAGGTCTAATTCATCCAACTCAGTACAAAAAACATGACAGAATTCAACATCAATTTTATTTATAACAGAAGAAATTCTTCGTATACTACGGAATAGAGTGAATTTTCTTAAGCTGAAATATCTTAAGAGTAAGTCTAAAAGATATTAAAACTTTTGGAGAAATTACAAAGCTTTATTTAAAAGCACTAAAGGTAGATACATGTGTTTGAATGGGTTGACAGATTCTGTATCCTAAAGGTGTCTTATCCTAATTGGGATTACTTCAAATCTACAAATCAGTCCCAACAGGCTTTTTTTGTACACCTTGAAAAAGCTGATTCTAGAATGTATGAAGAGAGCAAATAATTAGAGGTCTCCTCCAGCCCTTGCCTAATTCCTCACCACCCTGGGACCATGACAAATTCACCCAGTGCGATGTGTTGGTATTAGGGAACAGGCATCTTGGTGCAATCAGGTTATTGACGCCACTTCCCCTGACGTCACTTCCTGCTCCTCTGGGGGTGGGTCATTTCTTTGTCCTTGCGGCATCAGGCAGGAGACCGCCGAGGCGGACTCAATGGTGAGTGTTCCCACTGGGCCATCACCCATGGGTCACCACCTAGAACCGCTGTGCCGCCGCGGCACCGCACACATGTAAATCAGCAGCCTCCAAACCCAGGGTTAGACGGCAGCGCTGCGGGCGAACTGCTCAGTGCTCAGGAATGGTAACGGGGGCTGCACCCGGGTTATGTCTATAATAAAATATATATTTGTGAAAAGAATCACAGGGAAAACAAATGAGAAATTAATTAAAATGGTTAAAGTTGAGAGGTGAAGATGGGGTAGAAGGAATGGAATAGGCCAGGCACCACCCAATTTGTTCCCTACGTGTGTTATTTTGAAACGGATCCACTGAGGTAGGATTTTTTTTTTTTTTTTGGTACGCGGGCCTCTCACTGCTGTGGCCTCTCCCGTTGCGGAGCACAGGCTCCGGACGCTCAGGCTCAGCGGCCATGGCTCACGGGCCCAGCCGCTCTGCGGCATGTGGGATCCTCCCGGACCGGGGCACGAACCCGTGTCCCCTGCATCGGCAGGCGGACTCTCAACCACTATGCCACCAGGGAAGCCCGAGGTAGCATTTTATCCATAGGTATTACAGCATGTGACTATAAAATAAGGATTTTCAACCACTGCAATGCCACTACAATACCCCAAAATTTAATAATTCCTTACTATCAAATATCTAGTATTAGAATCAAAGGCTGGGACTTCCCTGGTGATGCAGTAGTTAAGACTCCACAGCTTCCACTGCTGAGGGCGTGGGTTCGATCCCTGGTCGGGGAACTAAGATCCCGAATGCCCTGCGGTGCGGCCAAAAAAAAAGAATCAAAGGCTGGATCATATTTTTTCTTAGCTCTCCGCCTACGCCCCCCACCCCAAGACAGCTTGATCACAGATGTTTTGTTAAGAGGGGCAGTGGTCACATGGTATTTTTTGTGATGTTGGTAGCTATTAAAATCAATGTCTGGATCCATTAATTTGGATTAAATTAGTATGGGTTGCAAGATGGTGCTATTTAATTGTATCATTCTTTCTTTATTAGGTGGAATACAGGAGAAACTTATCCTCGCTATTTGGTTACCTAGTAATACAGTCTGTATAGGAAAGGCAGGATAAATGCTCTACAGTTTACCTTTACCAGTTTTCAAAATACTGACTTTGGAACCATGTAGATGTTTTATGTATTTTTAAGAATTTTTTTAAAAAGCAAACTAAATATGAAGGAGCCCTAATTGTATATCAAATTGATAACCACAGGAAAAAAATCATTTGAGTAACTTTTGAATATAATACTCTGGACGGCTTTAGTCAGATATATTCTAAGAATAAAAAGAAATGTTGACCTTATAGTTGGTGGAGGTAGTATTGGTATAGCAATTCTGAAACAATTTTATATGTATTGTAGGGTAGAATAAATGAGAAAATATTTTGATGTTTTGGAAACCGGGATTCTTACTGAAAACAGAAGAAGATTCAAATATTGAAGGGAATAGAGGGAACTTTGTGCTAGGTTTCTATAAATTATACCTTAGTTTAGATTTAGTAAATTCAGGGTGGAATATGGAAATCCAAATTTAGAGATTACCCCATGTGACTGAAATGGGTACTGAGCCATGGAAGCCTGTAATAATCCATTTGCAATAATATTAGCAAGCATTAGGCTAAAGAGGCAAAAATACATAAGCTTTAGTATACATTATTGGATTATGTAATTACTAATTTTTTTTTTCTTGAGCCTAAAATTTCTTTTTTCTAAGTTGAGAGTGGGCAGGCCAGTGTCAATTATTAAATGTGTGTGTTTGGAGGGGGGGAGCAGGGAAGCTGACCATTGTCTCTCTCAATTGTTGATTGAAGTATTTTGTGACTTGTCTGGAACAACTTCTAGTTCAGTTTGACTCATGCTTTGATTCCCCCCCGCCCCATAGACTGAGGCTGATGTAAATCCGAAGGCCTACCCTCTTGCAGATGCCCACCTCACCAAGAAACTATTGGACCTCGTTCAGCAGTCATGTAACTACAAGCAGCTTCGAAAAGGAGCCAATGAGGGTAAGGCAACCAGAGAGTGCTCCAGGAAGAGTGCTAAAGGCACTGTCCCTGTATGGGGTCTCTGGACTAGATTTCCAGTATGGAAAGAGGGCTGGATGCTCTTGATTAGGCCCAACATGAGGACCTAAGAGCAGCAGAGTGTGGTCCGTGGGCTAGCACTGGGTCACAGAGCTAAGCAATCAGGAATAAGCATTTGAACAATGCAGTGGTGCATTGAACTTGCTCGGTGAGTTGCATGTGGTATGAGCTTTCCAGAAGTATAGATCGTGGCAGATTGGGATGGTAAAACCCTGATCCTTGATCACAGAGTTTGAGAAATGCTGCATTGCACTGCTTGGTGCTGGTAGAGGTTGTGTGAAAGCTGTTCGAGTCAACCAGGCAAGGGGTGGTGGTGACTTGGATGAGTGTGGTAGCAGAGGACAGGAAAGAAGGGCTCTGATTTAGGATGTGTTTGGACAGAATTGATGGGTTTGATGTAGGGTTTGAGAAAGGCATTGGGGATGAGTAATTGGTGCTTGGCTCCCTATCACTTCCCAAGGCCACTATGGGGCACAGAATTGCTTAGTCCTGGACGTTTTGCCCAGTTTTCTTGCACCTGTTTCTTTTCCTTGGAAATGGCTTTGTTGTGGCTTCCCTGCCCCAACCCCACATCACCTGTTGGCCTCATGTTCTCTCTACAGCCACCAAAACCCTCAACAGAGGCATCTCTGAGTTCATTGTGATGGCTGCAGACGCCGAGCCCCTGGAGATCATCCTGCACCTCCCACTGCTGTGTGAGGACAAGAATGTGCCCTACGTGTTTGTGCGCTCCAAGCAGGCCCTGGGGCGAGCCTGTGGGGTCTCCAGACCTGTCATCGCCTGTTCTGTCACCATCAAAGAAGGCTCACAACTGAAGCAGCAGATCCAGTCCATCCAACAGTCCATTGAAAGGCTCTTAGTCTAAACAGGTGGCCTCTGCCACACTCCCTGCTGCTGACTCCTACCCCAGGGGTTATGTATCGTTTGTCTGTTAGCATATAGTATTTCCAGCTACCTTCTATTGTTATAAAATATTTTAGTGCTCAATTTGGTTTTTGTATTTTTGTATTGTTTTTGTCTTGTTTTTAGGTTGTCATCTCCTCCCCAGCCTCTCCTGTAATCTCCACTTCCACTCTCTCTCTGCCATCTTATCCTCCCTTTTGGAAAATGCATGCCCAGAACAGGTGGAAGCAGGGTGGTTGATACCATTCAAAGGCAGGGAAGAGCCAAGGTAGAGATTTGGTTCCAGCCTTCAGGTGCCACCTTTCTACTGTGCAGGGCATGATGGAAGTAAACACTGTCCACTTTGTATCCCTTGTGCCCAGCATACAGGATCGTGTTTGAATAATCAAGGGGTTTCCTTTGCTCTCTAGGACATTATGTATCATTTGGGGAGGAAGCATGTTTCTGTGAGGTTGTTGGGTGTATGTCCCAAGAGTCAGTTTCTGATGTACCCCTGCTGTTTGCTTTTGGTAATATATTTCCCCCCAACTCCCACCTATGCCTGAGGGTGGCAGGGCAGCAACATACCAAAGAGATACGCTGCAAAATTCCAGAGGCACCTTGGTGAGTGAGACATGGGACAGTTGACCTAGGTCTTGAAGGTGTGGCAAGAGGTTCTGGAATGGAGGATTCTGGGCCAGTCATGGAGAACTGGAAGCTACAGCAAAGATGATGGAATTCAAGGGAACATCCTTGCTTTGGTGAATGGAGATTTCTTCAGTAGACACTTGGTACCAGCTCTGAGAGCCCTTACCCCTTGCCTATTTCCTGCCATGATGTGGGTCAGATGTATGTATTCTCTGTCACATCAGAAGGACCGTGCTAATGTGTCATTCTTGTGAGCACCCTAATAAAGAACACATATATTCGTACTCCAGTTTAAAGAAGGTGTGATTCTTGTTAGGAGTCCAGCTGGTACTTGAATGAAGCGTTAGAATGGTTACTAGTCTCTTGAACTTTTCACCAAGAAGGTGTGGAAAAGCCATGACCTCCACCAGATGATTTCTGGTAGTTCAGAATGTCTTGTTCAGTCATTGAGGTGTTGCTGTCACTCTAGAGCAGTATTTCTCAACCTCAGCTGCCCTGTATGTTGTAGAATGTTTAACAGCCTCCCTGGCCTTTACCCACTAGATGTCACTAGCAATCTTCCCCGTCTCCCCAGACATTGCCAGCTGTTCCCTGGTGGCAGAGTCACCCCTGGTTGAGAATCACTGTTGCAGGACGAGGGCTCCTAGCAGTCTTCCACAGGTGCTAGAGAGCGGGGGAGCCGGTATTGCTGACTGAAGCTGCTGCCGCCTCGCCTGCCGCATTACTCTCTATCTTAAGTACCATGAGAGCCTGACACCTCCTCTACCTTCAGAAATTTTCTTCCAAAGTACAAACAACTGGATACCATAATGGTCATATTGATGAGAATGGATTACATTTAGTTTACTCTTGGCCAGCTTGGGCCAGTGTGACCACGCCAGCAGTGGGTTCCTAGGGAACCTAAAATCACCCTGTCATGCTAAGGCCTGTCCTGTATCTACTGAGCTCATCACCTCCCCAGCTCACTCCAGTGTTTATATACCCCGCCCCAACTCCCACCCCAAGCAGTTTTCTGTCTATCTGTGGATGGTGGAGTCTGAGGTAGTACGTACGTTCTTTTGTTGTATATGTATCTTTACAGTCATACTCTAAAAGACTGAAGTAATTTGGGGATGGAGGGAGATCAAGTAATCCAACCTCAGGAATTCCCTGGTGGTCCAGTGGTTAGGACTCTGAGCTTTCACTGCCAACGGCCCAGTTTCGATCCCTGGTCAGGGAACTAGGATCCCACAAGCCATGGGGCATGGCCAGAAGAAAATAAAAAAGGTAATCCAACCTCCACTTAGATGGAAACTAGGGCATACCCACCAGAACCCTGAGAAATGGGGTGGGGCAGGGCTCCTGGGATCTTCATCTCTAGGGTCCACCTGGAGTGTTAACTCAGTTCCCACAGCTTCATCGTAAGCCTTCAAAGGACAGGGCGTCGATTTGTGATCACCCGAAAAAACTCCATGGCTCTTTTCCCTGTTCCTAATGGCTCTGCTGTGTGTCTTGTGTCTGCCTCTCTGGCATGTTCTATCTTTGCTCAGTGTTTCATATTTGGTTTCTTGAACACTTCAAATCTGTTTCTCAGATTCTTTGTACTTGGTATTCCTTTACTGCACTAGTGGCTTTCTCCTCATGCTAGTCTTAATTCAAGTACCACTTTTTAAGGGCCTTTCCTAGCTACATCTCATGTTTCCTTTACCCCTAGCACTGTAACATTCTGTTTTTTAACTTGTCCTTAGCTAATATCTGAGGTTGTTTTCTGATTATTGCCCTCGTTAGGAACTTGTGTTACTGTGATCCCCTAGCACCTGCAGCAGTGCCCTAACACTGATGCTCCAAAAGTGTAGAATGAATAATTCCTAAAGCCTAGACATGCAAGCAAGAAGGAAATCTAGTAATTCCATTCAGCCACCTATGAAGTAGGTTGCAAATTTTTGTGTGTAAACATTTTATTTTGGAGAGAGAATCCATTAGGCCTCAAAGGGTCCTCTGACCTCAAACACTGGTTAGGAATTTCTGTTTTAGAATAAGTTTCCTGAAACTGTTTTCTCAAGAGGACCTATGATTAAGGAATATTTTTACATTAACAGTAATGGTCTTGTTAAAGAGATTATTCATTCTGTAGTATTCTTAAGTACTAAACAATGCATTTCCATTATCTTTAATCCCAAACTGATGTGACAAGGAAGGGAGGGAGAGGAGCTTGTTCTAGGCACTTAGTATCCCTGGGTTCCTCTTCTCAGTGTCAGCTAAGTTACATTTTGAAAAGTCAAGAATGTGCTTTAGCAGATATATCTGCTTGAGGGAGGTGGGGGGGTATAATTGCTTGTTTTCTGAAGGAAAAAATTTTTTTAAGTAGCAAGTCAGTATTTTCCATGATACCTTGTGGCAACCAGCCTCTAAAATGTTCCCCAGTGACACACACAGCCACCCCCTAGAATTCATGCCCTTCTGTGTGAATGCTCTGAGACCAGTCTACACCAACTCAGAGCTGGTCTAGCTGCAGGACTCAGTATTATGGAATGACATGTGACTTTCAAGTTTCTATAAAAGACATTGCAGCTTCTGCCTTCATGTCTTTGGATCACTGACTGTGACAGAAATCATAGCCATGTTATACAGACTTCTAAGCAGCCTGTGGAAAGTGCCTTGAGGCCTCTAGCCAAAAGTCAGCACCAACTACCAGCTGTAGGAAATGAGTCTATCTCATCTGTACTTGAGGGATTTTAATTCATAGAGGTGACAGAGTGATGACATGGAGAAGTTGGTACTACTGAAAGAAGAATTTATTACTTTTCCCAAGAGAAGGGTGCTGGTGTGCCATGCAGGACCACAGGGAAAACAGGTTTTGGTCAGGCAGCAGAAGCAGGAGCAAGGGGAAAGCTTAGGCCACAGTCTTTATTGGGGTTTCTTTGGCAAAGGCAAGGCAGGGCAGAGTAAACAGCTTAGGATTGGCTAGTTTGAAAATTTCTGGTGGGCTTTGGGCTATAAGGGTGGTCTCTAGTTGCCTGGTACCCTGCCCTGATAATTTAAGGCAAGGGCAATACTGGCTTGGTGTGTGACGTAGATAAAGGAGGTGCTTGGCTTGCTTGAGAGGTATGCTCCCAAGTAAGTTTTTAACTGTCTTTAGTAACTAGCTAGCCCTGGGAGGAGCAGTCTCTCCATCCATTTGTAAGGCCCCGCAGCTTATGTCAAAACATAAAATACAGAAAATAAAAAACGTGATTAATACAGCCTCCCTGCAAGTGGATCCTCCAGCCTCAGTCAAGCTTTCAGATGACAGCAGCCCTGGGCAACATCTTGAATGTAGCCTCATGATTGACTTCAAGCCAGAACCACCCAGCCTCTTCTTTCCCAAATTCCTTATCTACAAAAATGGTGAGAGAATATGTGGTTATTGTTGTTTTCAAGCCAACAGTTTTGGGGGTAATTTGTTACACAGCAATAGACAACTAAGGTTGGGAGGTAGATGATGAAAAGCTGAGGCAGTCTTGGCAAAACAGCAGCAATAAATACGACCATGTCAAAATTGCTCTGGTGACAAAGAATGCCGGAAGTGCTAGCAGGGCCCACAGGTGAGAGGGTCCCAGCTGCTTGAGTACCCAGAAGTAAATTCTAGGTAGGACTGGCTTTCATATATGAGGCAGTCAGTTACAATGAAGATTACACATTCAGGGATAGTTTGGGCTCAAACCAGAAAGGCTGGATAGTCATCATAGCTGCTGGTAGAGAATAACAGGTGTGTGCTTGCCCTCCAAAACGGATTTGAGGTTGGAATTTCTGTTTGAGGGGGAGGGAGAGGAAGTGGATGACTAATCTCTCCCATATTTCATGGTCCTGCTTTACCTTTCTTCTAATTTTTTAATAAGACATTACATCTAAACATTACAGGACTTCCCTGCCTGCCAATGCAGGGGACATGTGTTTGAGCCCCGGTCTGGGAAGATCCCACATGCTGCAGAGCAACTAAGCCCGTGCACCACAACTACTGAGCCTGTGCTCTAGAGCCCCCGAGGCACAGCTACTGAGCCCGTGAGCCACAACTACTGAGTGCCACAACTACTGAGCCTGCGTGCCACAACTATTGAAGCCCGTGTGCCCAGAGCCCGTGTTCCACAATGAGAAGCCACTGCAATGAGAAGCCTGCACACCACAATGAAGAGTAGCCCCTGCTTGCTGCAACTAGAGAAAGCGCTCCTGCAGTACGCAGCCAAAAAATAAAAATTTAAAAAACAAAACAGGACAAAAAAAACTAAACATTAAGGGACATCCCTGGTGGCACAGCAGTTAAGACTCCACACTCCCAGTGCAAGGGACTGGGGTTTGATCCCTGGTCAGGGAACTAGATCCCACATGGATGCCGCAACTAAGAGTTCACATGCCACAACTAAGGAGCCGGTGAGCTGCAACTAAGGAGCCCCCAAGCTGCAACTAAGACCCAGCGCAACCAAATATTTAAAAAAAAAATTACAGATGTTCCCTCTGCATTCAGCCAGGAGGCATATGCACCTATGCACATATGCTTGTTTGGTGCAGTTTTGGCCAAACATCCGTCCGTGCTCTCCAGCTCTTGCCCTGCCCCCGCCCCCGCCGCTGGCCGCTCAGAGGCGGATGCACCTCCCTGCCCTTCCCTACCCGCGCGGCTCCTAGCCGCCAGGTCTGCGGCGCGCATGCGCAGGCCGTTTAGTCCAATCATTGGCCGCGCGTCACCAGCACCTGCAGGAGCGAAGCGTGTTTACAGCCAGAGAAGTTAGAAGGATAAGAGTTAGTGCCTATTGAGCACCGTGCCCATTTACGTGTTTTCTCATTTATTTTCCATATTCCACGTTATTATTCTTATTATAAATATGATGAAACTGAGGCTTGAAAATGCCAGGTAAATTGCCGGTGGTCACTTGTACGTATGTGATGGAACCAAGATGCAAATTTACTAAATCTGACTTGTGAGTTTACAAAAGCCCAACCAGATTATGTCTGGACATGATGTTTCTCTCCTGGGGAGCTCAAGAGCAGAGAAGGCAAACATTATTAATTTACAGAGAATCTGAGATCACACAGTTGCTCTTTATCACAGACCTCAGTGGTTATTTTTCTAACATTCATATTACTGGTGCTTTGTTGGACCCTTGAACTCTTTCCTTCTCTCCATTTTGTAAATAGGAGAACAGAGGAGAAGGAGCCTAGACTTGGGTAAGGTCCTGCAGGAGTGCACAGAGAAGCCTGGGACTCACTAGGTTTCCTCCTCAGTAGCCAAGAAATCCAGGCTTGAAAACAAAGGCCCAGCAGTGGTACTCATTCTTACCTTCCTACTTATGGTGACTAGCCTGATTCTAATCATTTAACGGGGATGGTCTTATTTCTCAACAACAAGAATGAATACGTACTATATTAAATGGTTTTGCATTATTTTGCTGTATCCTCAAAGGCATCTCTTCTAATTGAAGAATTATTTTCCCTCTCCCCCAGATAAGGAAAGAAATCCAAACAAGAACATAACATCTCCTTTCCAAACAAAAACAAGCAAAAAGAAGTTAAAAAAAAAAAACTTACAAATAATCAGAGCAAAGAATCCAAAACTGAAAAATCTCTTCCAAGACTAATCTGACCCCTCCAACACTCACCTCATGAGATGCTCATTCTAGTTTTGAAAGACACGGGACCTACAAGCCATCCTCAGAGGATAAAAACCCTTCCATCTCCTTCCTTCTCTCAGGCTAATTCTTCAAAAGCAATAGCTGCAGAAAGAGCAGGAAAGGGGCAGGGAGGATAGAGGGATGGGAAGGGGAAGAAAACAGAGACACTCCCCTCCTCTTCCTCTTTTCCTGACACTAGGACCCTTCCTTTTTCCCTTCTCCCATCGAACCTCTCTGTATCTTCTTGAACTTCCTACAGCACCCCTGAAAATAACAGGAATAACTCATTTCACTTACACTGCAACCCAAACTCTCAGGGCAACAGAAAATGTGTATCTCTTCTTCATATACTTGAATGTCACATTAAAAAAATACAACATGAGGGGGGGTTGCCATTTACTCATGAAGCAAGTGGTACCAGAATTAGAAATGTTGCCTCCTTATTCCTTCTGAAATCTGATCTTTAGCTCTTCATATGACACATTTAAAGGAAAACAGGTGGGAGGACAGAGGATCAGGAGAATATAACCTTACTAGGGCTTGTCATTCCTAAACTATGTTCACCTGTCCTTAATTGTCACACTCTTCCCTACCCTCATCGATATTTGTTTCCATTGTGATGAAATGCGTTCCCAGTGGGAGAGAAAATTAAGCTAACAGCCAATGGCATCTTTGGATGCAAAGCAGACACATCTTTCTCTTTTATACTATAGAACAATATATAGTACAAAGTTAGGGCTCTTTATTCAGACAGTAGAGTAAGGCACAGCAAAGTGAGATGGCAACGCTGTCTCCATGACAACAGAAAGTCTCATAAACAAAGTCCTTGGTTTCTGTCAGCCAGACTCTTCCTGGCTCAGGAGAAACATGTTTTAACTTGATAAAAACAAAACCAGGCCACCTGGCTGCAATGTGGAAGGATAACTGGCTGTATGGTCTCTGGTCAGGCCTTCTGGAAGCGCTTGGTGAGCGCATCCAGCAGCTCCTGCTTCTTCGTCCCGCTCTTCAGCCCGTACACCCTGCAGGCTTCCTTCAGTGTGGGCACAGTGAGCTTACCCAGTGTGCCCTTGCTGACGTGGGCCTTCAGCTCCTCTTCAGATAACTCCACCTTGGGCCTTTTGCTTCCAGAATTTTCATCTCCTGGGGAAACAGGTCAGATGGGAGTGATTGGAAATGCTACCGGTGGGATCCCAGCTATACTGCACAGGGGCCCTCATATGATCTGGGCTGCAGTTAACCATCTTCCATGAAGCTGTGATGCCTACCTAGAACACCATGGGGAAGACAGGTGTCTTGATAAGGCAGTTAAACACAAAAAAATGTATTTTGTGTTTAATTTTCAGTTAAACACAAAAAATGTATCATGTCTAGGAGGGAGTTAAAAGTAGTGAATCCTATCAGTTTACCCGAAACTGCTGATCACGCTGGGTGAGCAAGTCATTCCTTCCTTCCTTTCTTCATTCGAAAAGCATTTATACTTTCAAACTATACTACAAAGCTACAGTGATCAAAATAGTATGATATTGGCCCCCAAACAAGACACATAGGTCAATGAAACAGATGGAGAGCCCAGAAATGAACCCACACTTATATGGGTAATAAATCTATGACAAAGGAAGCAAGAATATACAATGGGAAAAAGACAGCCTCTTCAATAAATGGTGTTGGGAAAACTGGACAGCTACGTGCAAAAGAATCAAACTTTCTCAGACCATATTTTAAAAAAACCTCAAAATAGATTAAAGATTTTTTAAAGATTAAAAAATAGATTAAAGATTAAATGTAAGACCTGAAACCATAAAACTTCTAGACGAAAACACAGGCAGTATGCACTTTGATACTAGTCTTAGCAATATTTTTTTGGATACGTCTCCTCAGGCAATGGAAACAAAAGAAAAAATAAACAAATGGGACTATATAAAACTAAAATGCTTTCACACAGCAAAGGAAACTATCAACAAACAAAAAGGTTGCCTACTGAATGGAAGAAGATATTTGCAAATGACATATCAGACAAGAGATTAATATCTGAAACATGCAAAGAACATATACAACTCAACACCAAAAAAACAAACAACCCAATTGAAAATGGGCAGAGGACCCGAAAGGCCATTTTTCCAAAGAAGACAATACAGATGGCCAACAGGCACATGAAAAGATGCTCAACATCACTAATCATCAGGGAAATGCAAATCAAAACCACAGTGAGATATCCTTACACCTGTCAGAATGGCTATTATCAAAAAGACAACAAATAACAAGAGTGGAGAAAAGGGAACCCTCATGTACCATTGGTGGTAATGTAAATTGGTTAATGGAAAATAGTATGGAGATTCCTCAAAAATTAAAAACAAAACTACCATACAAGCCAGCAATTCCACTTCTGGATATTTATTTGAAGAAATACAAAACACTAATTAAAAAGATACATGCACCCCTATGTTCACTGCAGCATTATTTACAACAGCCAAGATATGGATGCAGCCTAAGTGCCCATAAATAGATGAATGGATAAAGAAAATGTGGTACACATATATGCAATGGAATATTAGCCATAAGAAAGAATGAAATCTCGCTATTTGTGACAACACAGATGGACCTAGAGTGCATTATACTAAGTGAAATAAGTCCGACAAAGAATGGCAAAAACTATATGATTTCACTTATATGTGGAACCTACAAAACAAAACAAATGAAAAAACATAACCAAACAGAAACAGAGTCATAGATACAGAGAACAAATAGGTGGTTGCCAGGGCGGACTGAGGGGAGGAGAGAAATAGGTGAGGATGATTAAGAAGTATAAGCTTTTTTCGGTTACAAAATAAATGAGTCACAGGAATGAAATGTAAACTGTGGGGAATATAGTTAATAATTATGTAACATCTTTGTTTGGTGACACATGACAACTAGACTTAACGTAGTGATCATTTTGAAATGTATAGCAATATTGAATCACTATGCTACGTACCAGAAACTAACATTGTGTTGGAGGTCAATAATACTTCACAAACAAACAAACAAACAAACTCATTGAAAAAGGGATCAGATTTGTGGTTACCAGAAGTGGGGAGTAGGGGCAAGGAGAACTCGGTGAAGGCAGTCAAAAGGTACAAACTTCCACTTACAGAATAAAGAAGTACTAGGGATGGAATGTACAACGTGATAAAGATAATGAACACTACTGTATGTTACATATGAAAACTGTTAGGAGAGTAAATCCTAAGAGTTCTCATCACAAGGAAAAAAAATTTTTTTTCTATTTCTTTAATGTTGTATCTACATGAGATGCTGGATGTTCACTAAACCTAATGTGGTCATCTTTTCATGATATATGTGAGTCAAATCATTATGTTGTAAGGACTTCCCTGGTGGCGCAGTGGTTAAGAATCCGCCTGCCAATGCAGGGGACATGGGTTCGATCCTTGGTCCAGGAAGATCCCACATGCCACGGAGCAACTAAGCCCATGCGCCACGACTATTGAGCCCACATGCCACAACTACTGAAGCCCGTGCGCCTAGAGTCCGTGCTGCACAACAAGAGAAGCCACCGCAACGAGAAGCCCGTGCACAGCAATGAAAACTAGCCCCTGCTCGCTGCAACTAGAGAAAGCCCATGCAGCAGCAAAGACCCAATGCAGCCAAAAATTTAAAAAATAAATAAATTTATTTTTAAGAAAACCATTATGTTGTACACCTTAAACTTATACAATGGTGTATGTCAATTATATATCAGTAAAACTGGAAACAAAACAAAACAAAAAGCATTTACAGAGCACCTTGTCAGTACCAAGGCGCCATGCTAGGTGATAAGAACATGCAGGCTGAGTGAGATAAACAAATATATAAATCACACTCACGCAGGTGTGAAAAGTTATGACAGCACACAGGGCACTGGAGGAATCACTTCTGATGCAAAAGGGAGAAAGCGCAATGACCACAAACCTAACCTCTCATAGCTCCACTTCCTCATGGGTCTCGGGGGCAAGCAAGGCCCGAATTTGGCTTTACTTGAGCAAAGATAGCTAAAAGGATTACAACCTAAGACAGAATTATTCCCGAATGCTGAGGAATTCACAACGTGCTGTCCTGAAAAATGTGAGAGTCGCGGTAAAGACATTTTGTTTGGGTCCAGCAGTAAGAAAAAGGACAGTCTAGTAGGAAAAATGGTTAAAGCCCCAAACTGGGAGTTCACAGAAAAAAAAAGTCCAGTAAAACTACATCTTACTCATAACTGAAGAACTGCAAATCAAAACAGAATACATTTTCCCTCTATTATTTTTTTGTGAATATATAATTTTTAAAGTATATAAAGTCTACAGTTGGTGAGAGTGTAGGGAAACACACCAATCCCTTCTTGGATAGGGTATAAACTGTATCACTTTTTCAGAGGCAAACTGGCAATTCTTATCAGAATTTAAATGCCTACACCTTGACCCAGCAATTCCACTGCTAAGAATTTATGCTGTGTAACTGCTCACACCAGTATGCAATGGTGGTTCCTGTTCACTGCAGTATATCTATCCATCAGTAAAGGTCTGGTTGGATAAATTGTGTATATCTATCCAATGAAGTACTCTGTAGCCTTATTTTTTTTTAAGTAGGTAGATATGTGAGTGTAGATATAAATACCTGCCCAACATATATAGCTGAGTAACAAAATAAACTAGAAAACAATGTGCATATTGTTTCATTTGTGCTGAAATATGTTGTGTTTGTAAATATGTAGGTTTGTATAGCAATTTCTGAAAGGACGTTATCCTCTGTGATAGGACTATAAAGGCAACTTTAAAAAATAACCCACTGGGAATTCCCTGGTGGTCCAAAAAATAACCCACTGGGAATTCCCTGGCGGTCCAGTGGTTAGGACTCCACGAGTTCACTGCTGAGGGCCTGGGTTCAATCCCTGGTCAGTGAATTAAGATCCTGCAAGCCGCACGCGTGGCCAAAAAAAAAAACAAAGCAAAACAAAACCAAAAAAACCCCAAAAACCCATTGAACGTCCACACCCAGCTCCTTACCTTGTTTTCGCTTGGGAACTTTTTCCTCAGGATTGTAATCTGGTGGGTAGACAAGTTCCTTAAACTCATCCACCAGGGAGCCCAGTCTTTTGTCCATTACTTCAACCTTGGGCACTAGAAAATAAAAACACAAGAAGAGTGGCCTGTGAAGTCACAAGCCCTGGCTTCCTGTCCAGTCCAACTCTACTGGGACCGGAGGAGAAAATACTTAATTGCTGAGATGGGGGAGGGTCCGCAAGGCAGCTGAGCTGGCCATGAATACATTTGCTCGAAGTCTAACATTTACCAAGTAGCTTTTAACAATTGTACTTAATGAGCACTTTTGACAACCAGGCACTCTCCTAAATGCTTTAAACTTATTATTTTTATTTAATCCTCCTAACAATCTCTGGGGTAGGTAAACCTGTCTTCCCGTTTTACAGAGGTGGAAATCAGAGACGTTAAATGACTTTCCTGAAGTCAAACAGCTGGGAAGCGGTAGAGTTGAGAACCGGGCTAGACCCTGTGGATTCAAACAAGAGTCTGTACCCTCAGGGCTTACAGTCCACGCGCCATAAGGAGGTGGTAAAAACACCAATGCAATAGAGCTGCACAGTGCCATGAAGAAAGGACCGTACAGGGCACGCTGGAACACAGGAGGGGTCAGGAAGGACTCTCTGCAGCACAGTCTCGCAAGCTGAGTGTCCTTCCTCAGGTAGATACTAGTCTAAGCAGAAGGCACAGGGGTGAGAGACAGCCAGTGACACACAGCTTGCAGGCAGGGTGTGAGATGGGCAGGACCAGCAAGGAGGCTAGAAAGACAAGCATGGCGAGGTCATGGAAGCCTCAAATGCCTGCCCAGGAAGTAGGCCTATCCTCAAAGCAGTGGGGAACCTTTGAAGGTCTACGAGCAGGGGAGCGAAGTGATCAGATGGACGTTTTAGATCACCCTGCCTGCCAGCTGTGTAGAGTATGAATTGACGGAAGGTGAGACAGAAGGCTGAAGCGGTGCGTGTGAGTGGGGCGGCCGGGGGCTGGGGGGTGGCAATGGGACTGTAACTTGAGAAGTGACAGCACTGGCAGGACTTACGGATGGAATAAGAGGTGTGGGGGTGGGCGGGGGAGGAGGTGAGTGGTTGGGGTGGCAGGAACATTCCCCAAGGCAAATGCAATAGGCAAAGGAAGCTCTGGGGGAAAGATAATATTTTTATTTCCTTTCTTACAACTGTATAGCTTGTAGAGCTTTTGCTGAGAGCTGGGTCACATCAAGGGCAGGCGTGATGAGACGAATGTCTCATCTCCTCATGTGACCACGTTTGCCAAGTACAGAGGGGAGCTCCTGCCCTGTGGTGTATGTACCTACAAGACGGCAGAACGTCACCGTCAAACTGCGCTCCCGCCGTGTCAGAAGCCCCATGTTCCAGGTTACAGGAATCTCTACTAGAGCTTTGGTTCTCAACCTGGGGACTTTTAAAGAGTACTGATGCCCAGGAGATTCTTATTTAATTGGTCTGGGGTGAGGCCTAAAGAGCCAGATTTTCTTTTAAGTCCCCCAGATGAGTCTGCTGTATAGCCGAAGTTGAGAACCAATGTGCTAGAGGCAGTGGCATGTCTCAGAATCACCGGGAAGGCTTGTTAAAACACATGTTGCTGGGGACTTCCCTGGCGGTCCAGTGGTTAAGACTCTGAGCTTCCAATACAGAGGGCACGGGTTCGACCCCTGGTCGGGGAATTAAGATCTCACATGCCACACGGCATGGCCAAATACAATAAAATAAAACACACGTTGCTGGGCCTCAACCTGAGTTTCAGATTCAGTCAGCTTGGGGTAGGGCTCAAAATGTGCATTTCTGACAAGTTCCCAGGAGATACCAGTGCTGCTGGTCCAGGGACCACACTTAGAACCACTGATGTAGCCTGATGAGGCCATGCAGGGACAAGTGAGAGGACAGAGAAAGATGGCGCCCAGGATCACCCAGCACACTTCCATGTTAGAGGAGAAAAAAGGGAAGCAGGTCCAGCAAAGAAGTCTTAGGGTCTCCAGAGGCATAGGAGAGAAACTAAAACAGTATGGTGTGACAAAGCCAAAAGAAGAAAGAAAACAATTTTGAGTCTTTGATAAGGTATTTATTAAAAGAAAGCCTTATGGCTTCCCTGGTGGCACAGTGGTTGAGAGTCCACCTGCCGATGCAGGGGACACGGGTTCGTGTCCCGGTCCAGGAAGATCCCACATGCCGCAGATCGGCTGGGCCCATGACCCATGGCCGCTGAGCCTGTGCATCCAGAGCCTGTGCTCTGCAACGGGAGAGGCCACAACAGTGAGAGGCCCGCATACCGAAAAAAAAAAAAGAAAGCCTTATTGTGTCACAGAGAAGCAGACACATTTGATTAGAAATGAGCAAGGGATGTGAAAGAACAAAGAGTCAGAGGGGTCACATGTTTGAGCAGTAGGATACCCAGGGCCTTCAATAGATGTCACCTGGGCAGCTGGAAGCTTTGGCCAGAGCTTAGAGGAAAGGACAGGGCTGGAGATACAGGTTTGGGGGTTGTGGGCATGAGGTCATACTTGAGGCTATGGGAGTGGATAACATAACCAACAGAAAGGAGAGAAGAAAGGGCTAAAGACAGGAACCTGAGACATTTAGCTTACAGGAAACACTACAGCAGCCAAAATTGTTTTTGAAAAATAGAAGTAGAAAGAGAACACAAGACTTTCTCCCAAAAAGTATAGGGCCAGAAGAGAGAATGCAAGAGGCTGGGGCGCTAGTAAGTAGAGCACAAGGCTGTGGAATAAAGGAGAACAACTGTGTTCTGAGCACCTTCCCGAGTGTCAGGGCGTATATTTTGTTAACACCTTGTAAGGACAGATCATTATCTCCATTTTACCAATAAGGAAACTGGGCTTCAGTGAGATTAAGTATTGTTCCAAGGCCACACAATTTAATAAGTGCCAGAGAGCTGGGATTCAAATCTACCTACATCGGGTGTTTCCAAAGTCTGTGTCCCTAGCCATCTTGCTAGAGACTAGGCAATTGACTTCCTGATCTGCCTAAAGGCCATAAAGGAAGAGATGGGCTGCCTCACTCAAGGGTTCTTCTTCTGCCAGGCCCAGCTGACAGTCACCACCATGACACACGTCCAACAACTCATGCTTTTAATGCTGGCGCTAGCATGAAAGAGATCAATAATAACTGGGAAGCTAAGCAGGCCGAACTAACTCTTCTGATCTTTTCAACCTCTGTCAAGAGTCTTTATTAAATCCAATCTGTTTCCCAGTGGGTATTTACTTACATTGCTAAACTTCATGCATCCTCTTATGAAGTACATGAGACAACCACAATCCAGGAAGGGACCAGCAGGGAGCTCAGAACACCTCAGCCTGGGAGGCCAGGCAAATGTCCTCCATGCTGGGTAATGAGGTTCATTTTCTCAGGGCAGAGCACGCCGTCTGATGGAGCAGCAGTAAGGTAAGCATAGTGGTTCAGAGCAAGGGCTCTGGGCCAGACTCATTGGATTCTGCACCAACAGCCACCACTTACTACTTAGTGTCAATCACTCCCTTCCCTGCAAACTAGGGACAGTAACAGAACCTACCTCATAGTCACGCAGAATAAATGAGTCAACACACAGGACAACAAGGCCTGGCACACAGTAAGCACTCAATAAATGTTGCAGATTTTTGTTTTTAACTTTTACCAACATGTAGTCATGGATGGTCTACTTCAGAGGCAGGTCTCAGAAGCCTGGCACTTCCTCCTCCTCTTACTGCAGAATCGGCCAAACCCGTTCCCAGGCAATCTAAGCTGGTCTAGGAAACCTCTCAGGCAGAGATGATCTGGACCACAAGGTTGTGTACTTAGAGGGTGCTAGGAAATGCATCCATATTACTGGTCCAGAGTAAAATCGACACGAAAGCCTCCCACGAAAAGAACTTCTCAACTCAGTCATGGCCTCCTTACGTGTCAGATCCACGGCTTGTTCGGGCTCCATCAAATCCAAAGCCAAGGCCTCCATGTTCCTAAAGTGCTGCTGCAGCACTGGGTTCTCAAAGCTGTCACTTCTGTTAAAACATTAACAGTGACATGAATAAGTTAAAAAATAAAAATTTAAACATTTAAAAAATAAAATAATAAAGTTAAAAACTCAGCTGAGACAGTGAAGGCCCAAGGTCAGCTGAGAAATACACCCCAGGTAAAACAGTTGGGAATCTTATCTCTTGAATCAACTTCTCTCTTTCCAATTTTCAGTTTATTGTCCAATGCTAGGGATCCAGAAGCAAATTTTAAAGCAAAACAATACCTGCCCACCTGTCTGTCACTGGAAGCTGTGGACAGAGACAGAAACAGAGGAGGCAGGGCCAGAGGAGGTAAGTACAGAGAAAACACAACAGAGGGATGGTGGGAGGTGAGGAGACAACGAACCTGAGTATTCTTTCTTCCCATACTCGATAGAACATGAAAGTAAAAACAGAAAGAATCTAGAGGCATACAGTCCTACACTTGAATCCTGGCTCCAGTTCCTTCTAGGTGGGTGAGTCTCGGCAAGCTGCCTCACTCCTCTAAGCCTCAGTTTCTTTACCTGTAAAATGGGCACCAAAACTTTCAGGGTTCTCATGAAGAATAAATGAGATACTGTTGGAGTTGTATCTAGAACAGTGCATGGCACATGGTAGAACCTTAACAATGCTTCCATTTGCCCAACAAAGGACTACACCAGGAGGTTTCCTTTGGAGAAAGAAGGTCACTTTGCCCACAGGTAGGAAGAGTTAGGGAAGTAGCCCAGAGACAAAAGACGAAATGTGAAAAAAATTACGTTTGGTGTCACCTTATGCAGGTTCTGGGAGATGGTCTATGTGCATTATATAATCATTTTTTCAACCCCATGACAATTTACACTGGATTTACTTGCTCTTACTCACCATGTGACAACAAACAATCAAGGAGAAGGCCAACCAAGAATCTTCTCCTTACTGCTGCTTTGCGGAGCTTGTTCAACTAACCAACCTGGCTTTCTAAGCACAACACAGCAGGTCAACCAGCTGTGAACCCTTAGCACAATTCCAGAGCCTTCAATAAAAGAACTTCCACTCTCCCTATAGCTTCTAAAGACTAATTATCTATCAGTTAATGGAAAAGGATACAATCACATTCTCTTGGTTTATGCTTAACTCAAATCTCCAGTACGATCTTCAACTCAGGAGGCCGTTCCAGAAGAAAGCCTGTGAATGACCCATCACTCACCTGTACTTGAAGTGGAGCTTCTGAACAATAGCCTTCATCTTGTCTATCTGCTCTGGGTTTGCCATGACTTTTTCAGTAAAGGGCACCTTCCGTTTGTCATCAGCATAGGGCAAGAAGATGAGCTGGAAGCCTGAAGAAGAAAGAAAAATACGTTTTCGGAGATTTGACTCAACGAAAGGTTTCAGTCACTGAGCTATCGTTTTAATTCCTTTTTTAAAAAAATTAATCTATTTTATTTTTGGCTGCATTGGGCCTTAGTTGAGGCAAGCAGGATCTTTGTTGCAGCACGGTGGGCTTCTCTCTCATTGTGGCGAACGGGCTTAGTAGTTGCGGCACACAGGCTTAGTTGCTCCGCAGCAAGTGGGATCTTAGTTCCCGGACCAGGGCTCAAACCGGTGTCCCCTGCATCAGCAGGCAGATTCTTAACCGCTGTGCCACCAGGGAAGTCTCCTGAGCTGTTGTTTTTTTCTCAGCTCCAATTCACCCTTCTGCATGCTGTGCTGCTAGAGCTGGGACCCTGCAAATCCCATTTCTCCTTTACCAGCTGATTCCTGTTAGCATCTGCCTAGCAGACTCCCTTTGGAGTCTCCAGAGGGGGACCAGAAAGGAGACTTCTTCCTTCCTTCTCAGGTACTTCCTGTTCCTGCCAGTGTCGCCCCAGCCAGCTTCCAGCCACCAGCTTTTTCCATACACCCAGAACCAGGTGGACAGTGCCCCTCCCTGGAGGGCTACATCCAACTCTGTCGGCCCCTCCTCCGAGCTTCAACCTCTCCCCTTTGCTCCCCAGTCCCCACCATGTGCTAGAAGGGAAGAGGTAACGGTTACCAGCCTGACCCTGTCCAGTTGCTGACGGGCTCTAGAAAGACTGAAAAATCTAGAGACTGGAACCCACTGCTGCTGCCAGGTGAAGAGCCCTTGCTGGCAATGCCAACAGCACTGAGCAAGAGGAAGTCTCTTAGCTCTCCACGGCCCTAATGTCTCCCTCTAGCACCCACTATTGACAGAGCATCACCGAGAGCCCGCTGGCAAAGGAGAAATGGGGCTTGGAGAGCCTCTGCTTCATCAGCACAGAGCTGAGAGACAAAGCGTCAGAACTGACATAAAAGGTGTTCCTGAGCATTCACATGACCAGGGTTGGAAATATAACGCATTCAAAGACTTACTTTATAATTTTTATTAGCATGGCTAAAGAGGAAGGATGGGACTCCCTGGTGGCGCAGTGGTTAGAATCAGCCCACCAATGCAGGGGACATGGGTTCGAGCCCTGGTCCGGGAAGATCCCACATGCCGCAGAGCAACTAAGCCCGAGCGCCACAACTACTGAGCCTGCGCTCTAGAGCCCACGTGCCACAACTACTGAAGTCCGCGTGCCTAGAGTCCGTGCTCTGCAACAAGAGAAGCCACCGCAGTGAGAAGCCCATGTACCGCAACGAAGAGTAGCCCCCGCTCACCACAACTAGAGAAAGCCCATGCGCAGCAACAAAGACCCAACACAGCCATAAATAAATAAATATTTTTTAAAAAGAAGGATGACTAGTAGTCATCTGTTGGCTGCTTTGTGCTAGGCACTTATCTGTTTATTAACTTATTTCAAATGTGAAGTGACCTTGAGAGAAAGGTGTTCCAGAATTCTCATCTTTGCAGATAAGGAACATAAACAGAAAGGTTAAATTATTTGCCCAAGGGCTTCCCTGGTGGTGCAGTGGTTGAGAGTCCGCCTGCCGATGCAGGGGACACGGGTTCGTGCCCCGGTCCGGGAAGATCCCACATGCTACGGAGCGGCTGGGCCCGTGAGCCATGGCCGCTGAGCCTGCGCGTCTGGAGCCTGTGCTCCACAACGGGAGAGGCCACAAAAAAAAAAAAAAAAAAAAAAAAAAATTATTTGCCCAAGTTGGCCAACTAACAGGTGGCAGAGAAGGGTCTAAAACAAAAGAAAGTGAGCTTTCAGACACATAAGTGTAAGACAAAGTCAAGTGTGACTTCAAAACCCACGGTCATGGGACTTCCCTGGCATCGCAGTGGATAGGACTCCGCACTCTCAATGCAGGGGATCTGGGTTCCATCTCTGGTCAGGGAACTAGATCCCACATGCGTGCTGCAACTAAGAGTTCGCATGCTGCAACTAAGGAGCAGGTGAGGCGCAACTAAGGCGCCCTGAAGCCGCAACTAAGGAGCCCTGGAGCCGCAACTAAGGATCCCTAGAGCCACAACAAAGGAGCCCACCTGCTGCAACTAAGACTCGGTGCAACCAAATAAATAAATAAATATTTTTTAAAAAAAGGGGGCTTCCCTGGTGGCGCAGTGGTTCACAGTCCGCCTGCCGATGCAGGGGACATGGGTTCGTGTCCCAGTCCAGGAAGATCCCACATGCCGCGGAGGGGCTAGGCCCGTGAGCCACGGCCGTTGAGCCTATGCCTCTGGAGCCTGTGCTCCGCAACGGGAGAGGCCACAACAGTGAGAGGCCCACATACCACAAAAAAAAAAAACAAAAAAAAACCCACAGTCATTCCATGATACCTCACTGCTTTGGTGTACACAAGAGATAAACCAACCATTAAATATTACAAGGGTACCAAACAATGGTTTTTAGTAAAGAATGTGTCAGCAGTGAGACCGCATGAACTTATGCCAGTAACCTGCAAACAGTCCCTATGAAGTCAATTTTCAACCCTGGCTGCAGAGCTGCCTTGTACAGTTGTACATGCTGTGCACTGCACAACCATATTTGACAGACTTACCTGGCTGTTCATCAAATTCACCTGTGCAATCTTATAAACACACATTTCCCAGGCCCCACTCCTGGAGACTCTGGTTCAGCAGGTCTGAGTTGGTATCCCAGGAATGACTCCAAGGCTAAGCAAGGTTCAGAAGCACTGAAATTATCTCTTTCACATACCTGGGGGAGTCACCTGAATTTTCTGGTCATCCAGCTCCTCTTCCTGTGGCATCAAGGCCACAAAACAAGGGGGGACATTCTGGCGGGGTGTGTATCTGCACACTGCCATGACCTCCTTCTCCAGACACTTGGTGAGTAGAGCACTGAATAGGGTTGAGCTCCCTGGAAAACAAACATCCCAGGGATCTATATCCTAAAGATGTCTCCTCCTTTCTTAGCCCACGTTATAAACCTACAGTTTCTCTCACATTTTTTAAAAGCATTTATGATACTTTGATAGCTCAGGGGTGATGGACCCAGAGGTGAGGGTAAAGTGAGGGTAGCAGAGGCATAGAAAGGAAGAGAAAGGAAAGGGCACCTCAAATACTCCATTTAGGGGTGTGAATTATTACTGTCAGTTCACTTTTACTATCATTAGGCTAATGACATAAGCCCTAGTTGCTAATGAAAACCAGTCAGGTCAGATCCGGGAGGTTCATTAGCTATAGCACAGAGGAATATAGGTCTGGACAGCACAAATAAACCCAATGGCCAAGTTCATATCATCCTTAATCGCAACA
This sequence comes from Delphinapterus leucas, assembly GCF_059928025.1. NCBI lineage: Eukaryota > Metazoa > Chordata > Mammalia > Artiodactyla > Monodontidae > Delphinapterus > Delphinapterus leucas. The sequence continues at coordinate 95,368,784 of NC_143139.1, read as the reverse complement.
CTAGGGAAGAAGCCAGGTTTGTTTTTTAGTTTTTCCCGAACTCTTTTTATCTGATGCCTCAAAGAAAGAATTTCATAGCAACTAAGTTTTAAATATGCTAATTCCATATCCCCTCCTGGATATTCACAATGCTATCAGTATATTATAGTTCCTAAAGAAATCTCTTTAACTTTGTTTAGTCCCACGTTTCCAAAATTTATTTGAGCGTGAAACACTTTCAAAACACCCAGTAACACATCCTATATAGTTTCCAGGAGCAGCCATTTAGGAATGCTGCTCGGTAAATTGCCTTCTGCGTCGCTTATTCGTTTATCCTTGGTTTATGCCCCTTACCATTTATCAGGGACTCCTCGGGGTACACGAACAGGGAGGGCCTCAGGTAATGGTGCTTCTTCAGCATTATCAAGGGCTTGAAACCGATGAGAATCAAACCTGGTTCATCAAACCGTTTAAGCTCTTCTGTTTCCTCTTTCTCTAATACAATCTGACGACTCCCATAGGTCTATAAAGGGGAACAACGAGGGCCACATAGCGAGGATACACAGAGATGCGAAATGGTTGCCATATGACACTAGCAAGTTAAAATCAGCTTTCTTCTAAGGAGCAGGAAGAGGGCTCATCAGAGGCATCTTCCTCCTATCAACAGCAATTGACATGTATTGAGTGCCAGCCAGGCACTTTACTTTTGCCGCCCAGTTTATCATCTGTAACAATCCTAGGCAGTAAATGTTAAAAACTCTGTTTTACAGATGAGTGAACTGAGGCTCTATAGTTAGTAACTTGCTCCAGAGTATACAACCGAATTGGGCTTTGAACTGTACCACATCTGTCTGGTGCTAAAAGCCATGCTCTTCAGGCATTTGTTCCTTCCCTCATTTAATGTGTACTAAACCCTCAGCATCATCCCTGACACACAAAGGATGCTCAAACCTTACTTACTTATTGAGAGGACCTACGTCAGGTATTGTGCTAGGTCTCAGTGTAGGAGGCTCACACACACACACACACACATACACACAGACTGCTTCCAAACTTTTAACATTTGCATTTTGATCCTAAATATGCGATTAGTAACAGAACTTAGTAAAGGTCAAATTTGGGTTTTATAAACAAAGACAGAGCCCTTAAGGCTTTTCGTAGGCACAGTTAATCAAGAAAGAAACTTAGTAACCGGAAGAGCTACTGCCTATGAATAAACCAACATGGAAAACTAGCTACTTCCAAAATGGAAGGAGAAATTTCTTGTCGTCTTCTCCTCCTGAAAAGTAGGGCAAGACACTCTGGCCTGAAATTTGTGCTCCAAAAGACATCTCGAGGGTTGAATCAAAATAATATTTAATTTTAGTCACTTAGTTGATCCTTCTAGGTCCTGAACTTAGGCAAAATCGCTCTCCCACGTTTTGCGTAACTAAAAAGGAAGGATGACTCACTTGATTTTAATTTCAGATATCAAATCCTTCTATAGGGAACTACATTCAATATCCTGAGATAAACCATATGGAAAAGAATATTTTAAAATGTATATATATATATATATATATGTATAACAGAATCACTTTGTTGTACAGCAGAAGTTAACAGAACTTTGTAAATCAACTGTACTTCAATTAAAAAAATCCTTCTATAGATTGAACAAAGGTGAGAGGATGAGGAGAGATAATGTTCTGCATCCTTAGTCTGTCTTTCAGATTAAGAAAGGCATGAGGGGGGCTTCCCTGGTGGTGCAGTGGTTGAGAGTCCGCCTGCCAATGCAGGGGATACGAGTTCGTGCCCGGGTCCAGGAGGATCCCACATGCCGCGGGACCCATAAGCCATGGCCGCTGAGCCTGCGCGTCCGGAGCCTGTGCTCCGCAGTGGGAGAGGCCACAATGGTGAGAGGCCCACGTACCGCAAAAAAAAAAAAAAAAGGCATGAGGGTACCATTTCAAGGCACAGGAAAAACTGGTTAGTTTGGCAAAAAAAAAAAAATCTCTCCCTAAAACGAGGGCACTTCACACCTAACACACTTTCTTTCCCTAGCTCATCTCCCTAGTTAACTATAAAACAATTTCTGCCACTGTACTGGAATTAGACTGTTAAGACTCAGAGTAGCATGTGCTGGCTGATCACGGGCTGAAGTTTTCACTGACACCTCTTCCAAATACTGGCTCTAACTTTCTAGCTCCCAAGGTATTACTGATCTAGATGCCATATTCCAAAGGGTAATGACAACAACTTTCTAGCTTGGCTAGAAAGATGCGCACATGAAAGTTATTTAACTAGTTAGGCTGATCATGTCTCCCCCTCCCTGTTAACTCTTCAACAGGACAAAATTCAGTAAGAAGGCAGAGACCTACCTGGGACCTCTTGGTGTCGCTAGGCAAAAGCAAACTGCCTGTATTTACATTAAATGTCCGGGTCTTGGTTTTCACTGGTTCATTTGTTTCCCGATAAAGCCTCACTGGAGAAGGTTTGAGAGCCTTCTGGACCATATTATAAATGCCAACAGTGAGCGCTACATCTTTGTTGAGCTTAAGCTTCAACCTGAAGGAGAGAAAAATTTTTTAATTTGGACAGAAAGAGTATATTTTCCTATCTAAAATTCATTCATGGCACCCAAGCCCTGATTTGTTTTATTCTCTCCAATAACCTAAGCTTTTCGAATACAAATATAAAGCTTTTTAATAATACAATGGAGTTTGCTGTAATACATCTCAGCGTCTATATTGCACAATATTCGTCTCAGAATGTACTGTTAACTCCTTAAAATAATGATAAAGAATGTACCGTAATAAAAATGATTTTTAAAATAAAGCCTAGCAATTTATTAAATCACTTTACAGTTATTCTCTCATTTAATCATCATAATAATCCTATAAGTACTATATTATCTGCTGCTTCTGCTTGTCTACTATACCTTCCCTCTTATTTTAACAATGAAACCCCAATTTTTCTTAGGGAACCACCCTTGCCCCACTGCAGTTTTAGGAAAATGTTCATCCAGGTGCTATGCTTTACCCTGACCAAGAGATAGGCACATCTGGCCCAGGCTCAAGCCATCAGACTTATGCTCCTGAGAATCTGGGTCTTAAACAGTGACCAAGAAAGGACACGGTTGGAGGGGATGCTTGCTGACAGTGGTACCCCAAAGACACTGTCAATAATTCTTATTTTCTAGATTCCTGGTGCCACCCTGGTTCCTATACTACCCAGTTTTAATATGCTGAAATTAGTCAAGAGTCAGTTTCTGTTACTTGCTACCCAATAACCTTATTGTTGTCATTTTTACAGATGAAAACACTGAGGCTCAGGAATGTTATCTAACTTGCCCAAAGACATACAACTAACGAAAACTGGTATTCAAATTCACGTATGTCTGATTCAAAGCTCAGGTACTTTTCCTTTATAACATTTTGCTCCAGAGTATTTATATCAACATCTTAAGCACAAATAGGACCTCTTGAAAATATGTTCTATAATAAAGACAACATGCAAAAATATTTACAATACAATACTGTGGGGAAAAAAGGGAGAACAGAAAACTAACCTGTGCTACACATTCTCTTCAAGCACACACGGAACATTCTCTAGGATAGACCATATACTGAGACACAAGACAAGTCTAAATGCATCTAAAAAAATTGAAATTGGAAATTCCCTGGTGGTCCAGTGGTTAGGACTCTGCGCTTCCACTGCAGGGGACACAGGTCAATCCCTGGTCGGGGAACTAAGATCTCACATGCTGTGCAGCACAGCCAAAAAGAAAAAAATAAAAAGGATTGCTATCATACAAAATGTGTTTTTTACCCAAAATGGAACTCAGTTAGAGATCCACAACAGAGAGAAATCTGGGAAAACCTCAAATATTTGGAAAGTAAACAATACAATTCTAAATAACCCAGGAGGTCAAAGGAGAAATCACAAGGGAAATTTAAAATGATTTTGAACTGAATGAAAGTGAAAATACAACATATCAAAAGGTATAGGATGCAGCTAAATCAGTGCTCAGAGGGAAATTTATAGCTTTAAAACCTTTATCCCAAAAGAAGAAAAGTCTTAAATTAATAACCCAATCTTCACTGTTGTAGAATGTTTAGCAGTATTTACTTTAAAGAAGAGAACATGTTTAAACAAGTTATAGCTAGTTCAAAGGTATATTGGTTCACACAGTAGAAAGAACATTGGTTTGGGACAGAGCCCTGACTAGAAATTTTAGGTTCCTGGAGCAAGCACCTGGTAGGTATGGTACAATTTGGTAATGTATGATGTGCCCCAGAGATGAGTGTTAGTAACAGATGGGCATTAGTAATAACACCACCCATTTGATGGCTTCCTACTTTAAATCATTCCGGCTTACTAGGTGTTAAACACAGTTGTTTAAAGGCTGCTGAAGGAGAGCTGACAATAAATGTAACCAATTTAAAAACTGCACAATCTGCAAAAGTAATTTTTTAAAATTGTTGTGCCCTCTAAATCTTAGTATCCTGGGAAAAAGCACTGGTCAATGCGGTCTACTCTGGCCTCAGGCTTCAAGTGACCTTGGTTCTATTTCTGAACCAAAAGAGCCAATCAGTTAGTCCCCCCACCCCATATTAAATGTTCACATCTATAAACTAAGGTACCTTTCGACCTTGAAAATGTCATAACTCTAAGTTAAGACAGAATTATAGTATAACATCATGTGGTTTATGTCATACCAAGGAAAGGAAAATGTGAAAGCCCACAGCACAAAACAAGCTGCTTATGTTAAACTTCATCTGAAATGATTTAAGGTTAATAAATGTTACTAATGGGTAGGTTTCAACCCAACTCAAAGCACTGTTTTTATAGATTAAATGAGGTAATTATGTTAACAAAGAACTTAGGACATACGGATGAACCAGTTTGCAGGGCAGAAATAGAGACACAGGGCTTCACTGGTGGCACAGTGGTTAAGAATCTGCCTGCCGGTGCAGGGGACACGGATTCGAGCCCTGGTCCGGGAAGATCCCACATGCCGTGGAACAACTAAGCCCGTGTGCCACAGCTACTGGGCCTGCGCTCTAGAGCCCACGAGCCACAACTACTGGGCCCACGTGCTGCAACTACTGAAGCCTGCCCACCCTAGAGCCCGTGCTCCGCAACAAGAGAAGCCACCTCAATGAGAAGCCCGCGCACCGCAATGCCCTGCACGCAGCAAGAAAGACCCAACGCAGCCAAAAATAAATAAATAAATTTATTAAGAAAGAGAAAGAAAGAAAGAAAGAAAGAGAGACACAGATGTAGAGAACAAATGTATGGACACCAAGGGGGGTAAAGTGGCAGGGGTGGGAGTGGTGGTGTGATGAATCGGGAGATTGGGATTGACATATATACACTAATATGTATAAAATGGATAACTAATAAGAACCTGCAGTATAAAAAATAAATAAAATTCTAAAATTCACAAAAAAAAAGAAAAAAAGAACTTAGGACAGTGCCTGGCACATAATAATTATGCAATAAAATAATTCTATTATTTTATTATAGCAAGAATAAGTGTAATAATTTTCTAAGCCTTAGGCAATTAATTCTCAAACAGCTCCAATTTATTATTATTACTACCAAGTATCCTATAATGACTCTTTCACAAAACAGTAAGAATAGCTAACGTTTATAGCTAATAGTAAGAATAGCTAACATAATTACTATGTTATTCCATTTAATCATCACAGCAGCCCTATAAAGAGGGACCATTTTTGCTCCCATTTTACTGAGGCTCAGAGAAGTTACATGATTTACCCCAGGTCACACAGCAGAGGGCTAGAATCTGAGCCAATCTGACTCTAGAACCTACTTTTAACCACCATTTGATCCCCCCTGCCACTCCCACCAATATGTGTAGATTTCCAAATTGTAGTAGTAACAATATTCCACCATTTCAGGAAGGAGAAAAGGTGACAGGGTAATTGTTTGAGGAAAGAGAAATAGTTCCTGGGAGGAAAAGGAGAACAATGACAAAACTATAACTGTAGCAATGAGCTGCATCATGGTTTCCTTAAAATATTTAATTTCATGGGTTTTCTAGTAGAATTGTCAGTAATCTCTTGAAAACAGCTCAAAAACTACCAAGGGTCTTATTCCTCTATACTGAGGAAACTAGTCTAAAATGGAAGTCTGATGCTTTTTAGGAAGAAACACTGAGGCGGCCTTAGGATTCTAATGTCAAAGGTCTCTAAAGGAAGATAATCCAACCACCTGGTTCTTATTGGTCTCAAGTTTATAAGAAATTAGAATAACACAATTTTAACAACAATGATAATAACTAAAATTTATTGAGTTTTTGCTCTATACCAGGTACTGTCGTTATCCCCAATTTACAGAGGAGAAGAAAACAGACAATGTCCTAGTGAGTGCAACTGAGAATACCGTTAGCCACAACTGTTTACCCCAAAGGAGTGGAGAGCTGTTTTATTTTGGAGAAACAGCATACCAGCTTTCTAGAGAAAGAGAAGCAAATAGCTTGTGCTATCCTGAAATAAAGCAAGTTTTTTTTTAGAGGAACAGTGAGGCAGTGGTCCAGCCCAGAGTTAAGGAGCCAGGGAGGTCAAAGCCATGCACTGCTTATGATCAGTTAGGGGCCTTGTGGGCAGCTGACCCAGGCTTAGTGCCTACCTGTAGAGCACGCGCTTCCTGGTCTCCTTGGCGCGAACCTTCCACAACAGGTCTTTAAGCTTGCTCGACTCCTCAAAGTGAACCCCTATGTCCTCATCCTCTGCTATGCTGATAATATCTCTGTAGAACAAGGATATGTCAAAGCCCCCACGTTTCCTTAGGTGCAACAAGTCAAGGAAGATACCTGGAGCGAGGATAGACAAAAGTGAGGGGAAACAATTTCCAGCAAGGGAGAATTTTTTTCAGTTAAGTTTAAATATGCTGTCAAAAGCTCCCAAAGAACTAGATTGATTATAAACATTTTCAGGACTTAGAGAAAGTGGTTAAGGGGATCAGCTGCTCTAATGACTTCAGACAACTTGTTCAAATAACCACCATTTGTGGTGGCATTAAAGTCAAGAAAAGCTCCCTCTGGTAGAGCCCTTCAGACAACTAATGGCCTGGTCATTTTCACTGGGAATATTACATTGGGGTCTCCCCCAGCTTCACTATACTGCTTCATTTTACTCTGAAGGGTGAAAAGCAACTATTTGACATCAGCTATAAAAAAGCAAAAAAAATTAAGTGCCAAGTTAAAAGAACAGGGGGCGACTTCCCTGGAGGTCCAGTGGTTAAGACTCCTCGATTCCATTGCAGGCAGCACGGGTCTGATCCCTGGTCGGGGAACTAAGATCCCACAAGCCGCACAATGCGGCCAAAGAAATAAAATAAAAGAACAGGGGAATGACGACCTGTGTCACGGAGATCCCCAGCTTTGGTCCTGGCCCTGCTGGCTTTGGCACTGTCATCGCCGTGGGGGTCATCTTCATTGGTGAAAAGCATGATCCTCTTATGGCTCATCTTGAACTGGACATCGCTAAAGAGGTTGGCACAGACCCACAGTACTTCACTCAGGGAGTAGTCAGATCCATGGCCAATTAGGTCTTGGAAACGTTTCTTCCCCTCCTGCCCCTTAAAGTGGTCAAGCTCTAGCACTCGTTTAGCACCTGATCAGAGACAGGGAGTCAAATGGGCAGAAAAGTCGGAACAGCGTCAGTGTTTTACAAGACTAACAGAAGCTCTTTCTCACCCAGAGCTGTTTAACCCACATAACAAAAGTCTACATCCCAGTAAGAACCCCCTTGTGCAGGAAAGCATACTCCCAGTCAAGATGTTATCTGCTTCCTTCTCCACATCCCCCTTTGTGCATGTTAGTGACCTTCTCATGTAAGGGAAAAGCTGATCTTAGAATACTACTGACCTGGATTATCCAATTCCTGCAAGACGTAAATATTTTTGAAATTCACTGAATTTTTGTCCTTCTTCGTACCATAGAACACCACTGCCAAGAGATCTCGATCACTGCTTATGATCTTACTGGTGTATACACTCCGGATACACTGAAAAAACAAACATAAAATTTCAATTAATATTTAACTACGTACCACTAAACTTAAGCTCCACAGGTGCCTGACACATAGTAGGGCACTCAATATATATTTGCTGAATTTGTACATGGCATTAGAGTAAGGCGTGACCCCTACCTTCAGGAAACTCATAATCCAGTGAGGGTGATGGTCATTTATATTATGTATAACACAAAGCAAAGTGTGGTTAAGTACACAACAGACATATAAGCAGTCCCTACAATAAGAAATCAGAGAATTCAAAACATGTAGGGCTTCCCTGGTGGCGCAGTGGTTGAGAGTCCGCCTGCCGATGCAGGGGACGCGGGTTCATGCCCCGGTCCGGGAAGATCCCACATGCCGCGGAGCGGCTGGGCCCGTGAGCCATTGCCGCTGAGCCTGCGCGTCCTCAGCCTGTGCTCTGCAATGGGAGAGGCCGCAACAGTGGGAGGCCCATGTACCGAAAAAAAAAAAAAAACATGTATATACTCCGGAAGGAAACTCTGCTATAGGGAAATAAAAATCAATAAAAGCCCAGCACTAGAATCGGAAAACGTGGATTTGAGTCCCAATGATGTCACTTACTTAACTGGCTGAGTTTGAACAGGCCATTTGATCATTCCTTAAGTAGCTTTTTTTTTTTTAATGTGGACCATTTTTAAAGTCTTTATTGAATTTTTTACAATATTACTTCTGTTTATGTTTTGGTTTTTTGGTCCCGAAGCATGTGAGATCTTAGCTCTCTGACCAGGGATCAAACCCACACCCCCTGCATTGGAAGGCAAAGTCTTAACCACTGGACCACCAGGGAAGTCTCTTTTCCTCAAGTAGCTTGATACCAAGAAACAAAATTTACATATATAAAATAATTACATATATAAAAGGTTTAAGTGAATGTTAGTATATGTGACATTAATAAATAATGGAAAATAAATCTATGCCTACTAAAAGCAACTTTTGAAATAAAATTTGCCTAATTACACAATTAAACACATCAGTATTCCAGGAAATATAAACTAAAGCCATATCTAGTAAATCAGTGTCTCATAAGTGGTCAGTCCTGGTGGCCTATAATTCTGGGGGTACTGACAAAATTAAGTTTCTGATTCTGCAAAGCTGAGGAATAAACCAATAATGGTGACCCCCCTCCATATCCTGCTTGAGACTCTACCTGGCCTTCCTCCATAGCAATTCTCTCCTTAAATGCAGAACTTATGGTATGTCTAGTCATTGACAGTTATCTTCATGGCAAGCAATCATTTCTTTTTATTTGTTTATATATTTATTTTTCATATTTATTTATTTATTTGGCTATGCCGGGCAGGATCTTTAGTTGCAGCATGCGAGGTCTTAGTTGTAGCATGCAGGATCTAGTTCCCTGACCAGGGATCAAACCTGTGCCCCCTGCAGTGGAAGTCTTAACCGCTGGACTGCCAGGGAAGTCCCAGTGAGGGCTTCTTTAGGTTCTACTATTAACCACCCCTTCCCACCCACACACACACACACAAACTAAAATAGAATTTTAGAAAATGTTTCTTCATTGCTCCTTATCAAATACATTACGTTCATCAGTGAATGTTTCACTTATTCACTACATAATACTACAGTTGCTTCTGGGTTCTCTAGGTGTTAGCATTTCATGAACCCTTTCAAATTACATGTAGAACTGTATCTTTTTGGGGAGAGGGTACGTAGCCTTCATCACATCTTCAAAGAGGTCCATGGTCCAAAAAAGGTTAAAGCAGTGCTCCTCAAAGAGTGATCTCCAAACAACATCAGCATCACCTGGGAGCTCTGTTGGAAATGCAAATTCTTGGTCCCTCCTCTAGACCTATAGAATCAGAAATTCTGATTGCAGGGTAAGGCCCTGCAATCTGTGTCAACAGCCCTGCAGGTGATTCTGATGTAGGTTAAAGTTTGCAAACCACTGCTTTAAAGTTAAGAATTGTTTTTATTAATTCTTTTTTTAGATGCAAGATATTCTGACTTGTCAATTGCAAGAACTGTTTGTGTACAAATTAGGACATGAGAAGCTTCTGTTTGGTTCCAAACTCCAGAAATATGAGAAATGAGATGTACAATAAATCCTTAAAAATTCTTCTCTATGAAGAAATACCAAACTTTTTAACTGAGGTGAAATTCACATAACAAAATTAATCTTTTTTTTTTTTTTTTTTGGTGGTACGCGGGTCTCTCACTGTTGTGGCCTCTCCCGTTGCGGAGCACAGGCTCCGGACGCGCAGGCTCAGCGGCCATGGCTCACGGGCCCAGCCGCTCCGCAGCATGTGGGATATTCCCAGACCGGGGCACGAACCCGTGTCCCTTGCATCGTCAGGCGGACTCTCAACCACTACACCACCAGAGAAGCCCCAAAATTAATCATTTAAAGTGAACAATTCAGTGTTCAATTTAGTACATTCACAATGTTGTGCAACCACCACTTCTATCTAGTTCCCAAACATTTTTATCATCCTAAAAGCAAACCCCATACCAATTAAGCAGTTGCTCCCTCCCCTGCAGCACCTGTAACCACCAACCTGCATTCTCTATGGATTATCTATTCTATACTTCATATAAATGTAATCATACAGCATGTGACCTTTTGCCTGGCTTCTTTCACTGTAATGTTTTCAAGGTTCATGCACCTTGTAGCATGTATCACTACTTCATTCCTTTTTATGACTAATATTCTACTGTATATATAAACATTTTGTATATCCACTCAAAAAGTTTTAGAATGAGATAGGGGTGGTGATTATTGCATGACGTGAATGACTAAATACCTTAAAACTGTATACTTTAAAATAGTTAATTTTGTTATGTGAATTATACCTCAATTTAAAAAATAAAAATATTTAATCCTCATAACAATTTGACAAAGTAGGTACTATTATTTTATTTTTAATAAATTTATTCATTCATTTATTTATTTTTGGCTGCACTGGGTCTTCGTTGCTGCGCACGGGCTTTCTCTAGTTGCAGCAAGCCAGGGCTACTCTTTGTTGCGGTGCACAGGCTTCTCACTGCGGTGGCTTCTCTTGTTGCGCAGCACAAGCTCTAGGTGCGCGGGCGTCAGCAGTTGTGGCATGCGGGCTTCAGTAGTTGTGGCTCGCGGGCTCTAGAGTGCAGGCTCAGTAGTTGTGGCGCACGGGCTTAGTTGCTCCACGGCATGTGGCATCTTCCCAGACCAGGGCTCGAACCTGTGTCCCCTGCATTGGCAGGCGGATTCTTAACCACTGTGCCACAAGGGAAGCCCAAAGTAGGTACTATTATTATCTCCATTTTACAGATGAGAAAACATATCAAGAGCTTCAGCAACTCTTCCAATATCATACAGTTTGTAAGTGGCAGAATCAAGATCTGAGTAGCTGTTATTTATTTAATTGGGTAAACACCTAGGAGGGGAACTGCTGGCTCATATAAGTCTACGTTTAACTCTTTGAGGAACTGCCAAACTGTTTTCCACAGCAGCTGATCCATTTCACATTCCCACCGACAATGTATGAGAGTTCCAATTTCTACATCCTTGCCAACACTTCTTATTGTCCCTTTTTCTTTTTTTTTTTAATTACAGCAGTCCTAGTGGGTGGGTATGATACCTCATTGTGGTTTTGATTTGTATTTCTCTAATACCTAAAAATATTGAGCATCTTTTCATGTGCTTTTGGCCATTTGTACATCTTTAGAGAAATGTATATTCAAGTTTTGTGCCCATTTTTAAATTGGGTTGTTTGTCTTTTTGGTGTAATAATCTTTTTCAACCACAGGTAATACTCAACTACAAAAGGACTCATCTCCACACCATAATAGCTGGAACTTCTTTCCTTCCTTTACACTGACATCTCTATAGAAAGAGGAGCCCACTTCTGCTACCAGGGCTAACACAGAAGGTGGAAGCAATGGAGTCCCAGGGTCGGAAGTTCAAACCCAAAATAAATTGGGCCTGTTCTCCAACACTGCTACTCTTTTTTTTTTTTTTAAAGTTTATTTATTTATTTATTTCTGGCTGCATTGGGTCTTTGTTGCTGCGTGTGAGCTTTCTCTAATTGCGGCAAGCGGGAGCTACTCTTTTTTTTGTTTAAAGGAATTTTGCCTTATTTATTTATTTATTTACTTATTTATGGCTGTGTTGGCTCTTCATTTCTGTGCGAGGGCTTTCTCTAGTTGCAGCAAGTGGGGGCCGCTCCTCATCGCGGTGCGCAGGCCTCTCACTATTGCGGCCTCTCTTGTTGCGGAGCACAGGCTCCAGACGTGCCGGCTCAGTAACTGTGGCTCACGGGGCCTGTTGCTCCACGGCATGTGGGATCCTCCCAGACCAGGGCTCGAACCCGTGTCCCCTGCATTGGCAGGCAGATTCTCAACCACTGCGCCACCAGGGAAGCCCCGGGGCTACTCTTCGTTGCGGAGCGTGGGCTTCTCATTGCGGTAGCTTCTCTTTTTGCAGAGCACAGGCTCTAGGTACACGGGCTTCAGTAGTTGTGGCACGTGGGCTCTAAAGCACAGGCTCAGTAGCTGTGGCACATGGGCCTAGTTGCCCCGTGGCACATGGGATCTTCCTGGACCAGGGATTGAACCCATGTCTCCTGCATTGGCAGGCGGATTCTTAACCACTGTGCCACCAGGGAAGTCTTCATATTTTTTAAAGTGGTGTTGATACTTTTTGTTGTTTGCTTAATTAAATGAAAGGTAGTCTTACCTGGATGCTCAAGTCAAAAGGAGTCAACTCATCTTCATCCTGAGTTTCAAACATGGCCTCAGAAGCATCAATCAAAAAAATCAAACTATCTCTTCCTGAATATTTATAATCTCCTATGGGGAAAAAAATAGAAGGAAATGTTTGCCCTTGTTTTATATTTATCATGTTTATTATTCATATAAAACAAACAGAGGGACTTCCCTGGTGGTGCAGTGGTTAAGACTCGCACTCCCAATGCAGGGGGCTAGGGTTTGACCACTGGTCAGGGAACTAGATCTCACATGCATGCCGCAATCAAGAGTTCACATGCCACAACTAAGGAGCTGCTGAACTGCAACTAAGGAGTCTGCCTGCCGGGGCTTCCCCACTGGCACAGTGGTTGAGAGTCCGCCTGCCAATGCAGGGGACAC